>NC_133770.1:108277831-108522822 GCF_003597395.2 Chelonoidis abingdonii
AAACAACAAAGACCCCGAGTATACAAATTCCCGCCCCTGACTTTTAAACAATCCAGTTCTCTGATTGGTCCTCTGGTCAGGTGTTTGGTTACCCTTTCCAGGTAAAAGAAACTTAACCCTTACCTTACCTATCTACTTATGACAGCATATTCAGGACATAGCAGTTTTGTTTTTACAGTGGAAATTGAGTTAAGTGGGACTGAAAGACCCTAAAATGCTGCTGAAATAGTAGCTTGATACTTTGGTTGCAAGGCCAGTCTACAGCTTTTTGTCATTCTCTTCACTCTCTCCCTCATCCTCGACCATCTGCTTCTATTTTCTTCTCTCATCCCCTCATTAAGGGAGCTTCCCTTTCTCCTATCACCTAAAGGCACAGATCTGCACTGGGATGGCACGGGGTCCATGCACGTCCTTCCTGAAATCTCCCCTCCTACTTCAAAGATGATGCTAGCTCTGGCAGCAGTATTTCAATTCTGTTCCCAGGTCTGTCACAGAGTTTCCTTGGGACAATGGACAAATTACAGTCTGTGTGGTTTAGTTTCCATCTGTACAGTAGGGACAGTGATATGCTCCTGAATCTTAGGGGTGTTGAAGATAAAATTCATTAATGCTTGTGACGTGTTCAGATACCGTGATGGGTGACTGAAGTACTTAATTAGAAAGAGGTATTTGCTTTGGTTTTTAGTTATGAGTTTCTGGCTTTGCAGTCTTGGAAACTGGTGACATCATCAAACCGTCCCACAGGAGCCAATCAAGATATGAGTTTGGACAGTCAGTGTCCCCCTCTAGGCTGTAAAACAGAAACAGCGTGAGACACTTAACTTCCTCTGTTCTTGAACTAATGGCCAAAACAGTTCACTTAAAGTTGCCATGTAGCTAGGCGGTCCGTCATTGCTATTAAACAGCAATTATATTGACTAAACAAAACATAATCCTTGTAGCTAGCAGACCTCAGTGGAGCAAGAAACTGCCTTTCCTCAAAGCTAATGTATTTCAACTTGATTGGCTTTTATTATCCATTGTATGGTGTACTCCTTAGCTACTATGTGCTTTTGTTATTGCCAATATTGGATTACTTTGTGGAAGCAATTAAATATGGCCATGAAAGTTTTTTAACATTGTTATAATCTGGATTTGATGTGCACTCCCAAACAGGACGTTTCAGCAAGATAGAATCAAAGTTGCTTATAATTTTAGTGAGAGCTCTGTTTAAAGGTGCTCATGAGAGGCATATGCTCTGCTGAATTGATGTGGAACCTTACACTGGAAGCAAAATCTGAAATTTCTAGACACAAATTCAGAGTTTCTAGGCCATGCTGGGTTGTTACAGATGGCTCTGGGGGGAAAAGTACTTCAGAAAAGAGCTATTTTTTCAATGTCTCCTATCTCAAGTATATCTTGGGCCAAATTCACTGTTGACAAAATTGAAAGTGGGCATGCTTACCCCAGCAGTGGATGTACTTAGGTTTCTTTTCAGGTTAATCTAAAATCCTCCACCAGACCTCTGGTGCCTTCTCTTCTCCCTTCCCTCCCCCGCCCCCAAACAAAAATATTTATGGCCTAGGGAGGAAACGTGAATTTACAGAGGGAACATATACTTGTAAGGAAGTTTTTGAGTTTTTATTTATTTATCAGGCTTACAACGAGACATGAGTGAGTGCCTTAACACTTAAGTCACTACTAATAATCTACTATGGTATTCCAGCACTTCTAACCCCCAGTATTCAAACTCTGAAATTCCTGTTGACTTCAGTGGTCTTAACGTGTAGAAGCAGGATCAAGCCCTATATAGTAGGTCTCAGGCAAATCTAATGAACACAGTGTGTGTAACATTTACATATGCCTCTTAGGGTATGTGTGCACCAAAATTAAACACCCATAGCTGGCCTGAACCAGCTGACTTGGGCTGTGGGGCTATTTAATTGCAGTGTAAAACTCCCATCTCACAGGATCCTAGAGCCTAGGCTCCACCCCAAGACTGGAAGTCTACACTGCAATTAAACAGCCCTGCAGTCTGAGCCCCACAGACCAGCCACAGGTGCTAACTGTAGTGCAGACATACTTTTAGGTTATTAAACTCATGGAAAATATTACTGTTATTTAAAATTAAAAAGAACTTCCATTAGTTTCTCTCCAGCTCTTCTGTAGAGGCTTCTACCCTTCAGATGCACTGAGGGAAATTGCCTGTCACTTTTATTAAAATACGCTAACATCCCTCAAACTAGACCCTCTGATCTTTTTTTAAAATCTGATTAATCATTCATGGTGTTTGTGTGCAGATGGCAACTGATTTTGCCACAAAATGTACATTATTTAACTTTATTTCAGCAGAACTCCCTGCTCTCAAAGGGCTAAATCATCCCTCCCACTTCCTTGAGTGGAGAGGGCCTACCCGAGTCAATCTAGTCGGAGGAGGGTGGAGTTGGGGAGATTGCCCAGCCACTTCCCATAGCCCTGTGGAAGCTCTTTTGCTGGAGTTCCAAGGCTTCAGCACTCTGTAGAATATTGTGGGTTGGTCCTGGAGTGTAAGGAGATAGGGCTGGGAACTGGCTACTCTCTGCGGCATTCTCTCCTGCTGAGCCCACGGAGTTCAGCTTGGAATACCAATGGGGAGTTAGTGCTGCTTCTAGTGTGCATTATCTCTGGACTCCATGCATCCTACAACTCTGCACCTGGGAGACTCAGTCAATGACAGCAGAGTTGTTGAAACAGCCATGCAATTAGAGGGCAGAGAGGACCAAAGAGCAGTGTGCAGGGGTCAGCAACTCTCCATATAGGTAGTTCTGAATCCATGGAATATTTACTCCTTTCCACTGGAGGGAAAGATCTTGCACAAAGTAATTACACTGGATCAGTAATTTATGGGAATGTTCCAGCGGAGTGGGGTGGTGCATCCTCGTCTGATGCCCTAGGTGATGAAAGGTGAAAGCCAGTTATGGGAAATAGGTCTCATTTCTCTTTCTATTTCACAAAGGTATTTTTGAAGCTGTTGCAGGACACAGAGCAAATGCCACAAGTTCCCCTGGCAGAGGAGTTGGGGCTCCCTCACATTAACAGCCATGAATCAACCTACCAAAACTGTAAGTAGAAAATTAAGTTTTCCTTGAAAGCAACTGCATTCATACAAGTAAGAGACTTGCAGCTAAACAGGCTAAAACTTTCCTAGGTTAGGCAGCATGTGGGAATGTTGCCATGTGTCCCCACCATGCTCTGATAGTGCACTTTCCCATGCATGTGAAGTAACCAAACAGTCCTCCTCAGATGATACACTTCATGCTACTCACTCTGACTAGGGGCATTTTGAGCCAAGCTCTGTGTCCTCTGTCACAATAAACTCCAGTCAAGGCTGTCACTATGACATAGCACTTGTGCCAAAGAGAACTGTTGCCTGATTGACACCATCATTCACCAAGTACAGGCAACTGTGGGTTGGGATTTTCAAACAGTTCAGTGTTGGCTTAGCTCCACTCCCATTGAAGTCTGTGGGAGTTTTATACTGATTTCAATGGGACATTGAGTGCTTTTCAAAATCTCTCTCGATACCCTGTGGTGACTTGTACATTAGTTTATTAACTAGTCCTGCCTACTACTTTTCTTGTCATATACATATGGTGGTGGAGATGTGTATGGGGAATGGATGTGACAAGAGTTCCTCTGAAAAAAATAAAATAAAATGAGAACAACAACAAAAACTCCATGAGAGATGAAAACAGTTGCTCGATTAAAAGGTACAGCTCGGGGTAATCCTTTATTTTATATCTGACATACAATTCTGTATTACTGGAAGACTCCAGTTAGATAGCACAGTGCTGTTAGATTTGTTTGTCCTCTCTACATTGCATTTTCATTAGGGTCTAAGAATAGCAGTTTCTATGGCGATCAATATTTGAATTATATTGTATCTAATTATTTAAGCTATAATGACCAGCTAACCTTCCAGGATGTGTCTTCATTTGGTATTTGGCATATAATTAAACAATTGGTAATTAATTCCATATTTCTGAGGCCGATAAATTATACTAAGAAAATATGGTGATAATGTCATTTCTATGGGAAGGAAGATGGAGGAGAAATTTTCATTCAAGGCTGACGACTGTCATCCATCATTAAGCACAGTTGTGAAGTGTAGGCATAAGGGCTTGGGAAATTGCTCATGAAAGCTATCCATCTCTGTTAGTTAACCAGAATACTCCATGGGCAATAGCTTGACCTGTATACTTTTGTCTCTGAAAGCAGATTCAAAGATAGTCGCAAACTTTTTCTTTCTCAGAGCAGTTCAATTGATTTTAGAAAGGCCCAAAAGCAAATGGCTAGATTATTAAGAAGAATACCACTAAAGAGAACTTGGGTTAGAAAGCTGTTGTGATGATGCGTGCTGGAGAGCATCACTGGAGTCAATCTCTTGGACCCCTGCAATTGGTCTGCCCGTAATAGAATTATCTATCCTATATCGCCACACCAATCTGAGGAAGTCAGATATGTTAGGGTCCATGCCAGTAGTTTTAGGGTTAGCATGAATCTGTAAGGGTCAAATCTGTGTAGTGGGGCTACCTATTCCTCTCCTCATGCCTAGCAATAGTCAGCTGTGGTCTTGAATGTCCTGAAGCAGTTGTTGAAGCTGAAGGTACCTTCCCATGTTGTTGCACTTCAGAGTGTTTTCCACAGATTAAAGCTCTTTTATTGGAATTGATCCATTTGTCCAATTCAGGTTCATAATAAAGCCACATGATTTGATTTGGACTGCAGGCTGACATCTGGTCCTAATTTGATCTGTCTTTCCTAAAAAACTATTTTGTTCTTCAAGGAGAGAAGGTCAAATCCTTCTGGGACACATTCTGATGGGTATTACTCAGTGCTTATAATGATATCAGAGTCTGGCCATGTGAGAGCGTGTAGGGTGTGTGTGTGGGTCAGTGGGTGGATGAGCAAAACAGTGCTGATGTTGGAACAGGTACTGCAAAAGATTTATAAAACACAAAAGGCAAAAAACCAAAACATTAAGATCCCAGAATGACAGGATTTGGCCAATGAGCAGTTGCAAGAAACACACAGGATCTCAATTCAGCAAAGTCCTTAAAGATGCACTTAACTTTAACCATGTGCTTGTGCTCCGTTGAAGGCAAAGGGACATAATCACATGCCTAAAGCTAAGCACGTGCTTAAGTGCACTGATGAAGAGGGATGGACTGCTGAATTGGGGTTGGAACCATAAACATCAGCACGAAATCAAAGCAACAACTTGTTTACCTAGTGTTTGTTTTAATGCTTTTAATGTATTTGTAATTTTGGAGTCTATACGCATTTACTTGTCATTTCCAATTGCTAATATTTATTACTTTGCAGAAGCTCTGCTGGTCCCCCTTAATTTATTTTCAATAAAGATAAGATTATTATATAGCTCTTCTCTTTCTGGGAAGAGTAGATAGAATTTTTAATGTCATGGAATGACTATACAGTTGTCTGTGACATTTGCTTATGAAACTGGACCACGAGGGAGGAAAGAAGAAATTAAGGAATATGAATATTTTGCAGAGGAGCTAAATGAATAATCTGCATCACTTTTCACTACAGGGGATGTTGGGAAGGTATTTATCCTGGATCTAATCTTTTCTGAATATAAAGATAAAGTACAGTCAGGGGCTGACATATCAAAGTTATGTTCAATGAAACTGAAAGGTGGAAAATGTAAAACTAATAAAAGGACACACTTTCTACACAACATATGATTAACCTGTGGTACTCAGTGTAGCAATAGATCACTGAAGCCAAAAGCTTTGCAGCATTAAAAAAGAAGTAGGTATTTATTCTGATAACAAGAAATCTATGTTTATAATAGTGAATTTTTTTTAAAAAATTGAATGGATAATCCTCATGCTTCTGGGTACAAGCCAATCTCCTACCATTGGGGCCACAAGGAAACTTTCCCTGGGCACAGATTATGCCATCACTGCTACTTTAGGCTTTCTTGTATCTTTCTCTGAAGCAGCAGGTATTAGCCACTGTTAGAAGCAGATACTGGACTAGATGGACCACTGCTCTGACTCTAATTAAAAAAACTAGCACTATACTGTATCAATAAGGTACATGTTAAATGCGTTAAGAACTGGCTAATTGACAGATCTCAAAAATAGTCATTAATGGGAATCATCATTAAATGTGGATGTTTGTAGTGAGAATCTACAGGGACCAATGCTGGGCCCAACAGTATTCAATACAGTCATCAATGATCTGGGAGTAAATAAAAAATCACTCCTGATAAAATTGCAGATGAGCAAAAGGTTGTTAGAATGGTAAATAATGATGAGGACAGGAATCCACAGTATGATCTGGATTGCTTGGTAAACTGGGCGCATTCACACAACAACATGTGTTTTTAATACAGCTAAATGCAAAGTTCTGTGTTTTGGAACACAGGTCAAACCTACGGAATGAGGGATAGTTTCCTAGAAAGCAGTAACTTTGAAAACGAGTCCTAGTAGACCAGTAATGGAACATGAGCTCCCATTGTGATGTCATCACAAAACAGGCTAATATGATCCTTGGACGTGTAAATAGGGGGATAGTGAGTTAGGAGTATGGAGGCGATTTCGCTTATGTATAGAGAACTGAGGAGACCAAGACTGGAATACTGTATCAATTTTTGGCATCTGTATTTTAAAAATAATGTTGAAAAATTGGAGAGGGTGCAGAAATGATTCCAAGGAATGATTGATGGCTGGAGAAAATGCCTTGCCCTGAGCATTGTAAATAGCTCAATTCTATTAGCTTATCAAAAAAATGAGGTGATGTAAATTTCAGTGGGTAAGTAATCTACTCAGACACAAATATAGGATACTCAGGGTTTCATTAATCTAGCAGAGAAATGCATAACAAGAACCAATGGCTGGAAATTAAATTGGGAATAGGGTGTGTGTTTTTAACAGTGAGTGTTATTAACCACTAGAGCAAACCACCAAGGGAACTGGTTGGTCCTCCCTCTCTTGAGGTCTTCATATCAGTACTAGATGCCTTTGTGGAAAATTTACATTAGCTAAATGTAAGTTATTGGGCTCAATATAAGGGTACCTCAGTTAAATATATTGGCCTGTGATATGAGTTCAGGCTAAATGATTTTGTGGCCTTAACCTTTCTGAATCCCTGTTGGCAATTTCTACATTTGATAGAATTCCAAAAATAGTGGATGGCGGGAGGGCAGTAGATGTAATATATTTGGGGACATGTTGTGCCACTGGTTTTTAAGTGGAACTCTGCATTCTGTTCCCTGGAGAGTTTTGTTTAAAAAGATGGATGATGGATTTTAATACATCTTTCAATCCTATGTCTCAAAATCTTACTGGAAAAAAGAATTTGTGTTGGCATGGTGTGGCAGATCCCTTTGCAGAGTTTGGTACCACCCTTAGCTTTGATAATAGTACCTCTCCTGGTACTGGATGAGAGTGTATCTCATTTGCTATTGCCTGTGCTGATCCCCCATTCCTCTTTGGGACCAATGCTGCCCCCATGTTGGGCTTCAGACAACTCTGACCTTTTCCCCATTGGGGTTAGTTCCCCTGTTATCACCACAGAACTTCAGGGATTCCTGAATATCCAGTTCAGAGTCATCTCACCTTCATCGTCACCCAATAGGCCCTTGAGATCTTCCTCGGATCACCATTGGTACTGAGATCACCATCGGTCCTGCAGTCGGGACGGGGACTCTTGGCCAGGGCATGCTGGCCACCTATTTCATTACTCCAGTGCCCAGTGGCCTCCTTGAGACACTCTTCAGTCCTCAGGGTCGCACTTTTTGACCTGCTCCAGGAGGAAAGTCATGATGGTGGCTTCTGCTCCCAAACCACCCCATCTCATAGTGACTGCTGCGCCTGGTCACTCTCGACTGCTAGAGTTATTCTGATCAGATCCTGTGGTGCAAGGACAGGACCATTGTCGGCATAGCCAACCAAACCACCTTTTCGTCCTCTCTGGATGACTCTACTGTGCTGGAATCTTCTTCATGCCTGAGGACTTTAAAGTGTATCAGGACTTCCTAAGATGAATGACCACTACCTTGAGCATCCAGGCAGAATTCCTGCAGGAGAATACACACAAACTGCTAGATATTCTCCAATTATCAGCTCTGGGGAGAAGAGCCATCCCAATAAATGAGGCTTTCTTGGAGCCTGCAAAGGACCTCTGGAATACTCCAGCTTCATTGTCTCTTTGGTAAAGCATTCAAAGAAGGGGCACTTCATTCAGGGTTTTGAGGGTTTCTGTACCCACTTGTCCCCTAACTCTCGGCTGGTAACTGCAGCAAATGACAGGGCATGGCCAGGCAGGTATATATCCACTCCTAAAGACAAAGAGTCCAAGAGGTTGGACTTTACGGGGGGAAAGATTTATACCTTTTCTTCCCTGCAGATGCACATCATGAACTAGTAGGCATTGCTTTCCAAATAAGACTTTGTTAATTGGGTGGCCATGTCATACTGTCTGGAATGGCTCATGATTGTGAGTGCCAGCCTCAGGGGAGACTGTCAAAAAAAGCAGGACAGAAACCCCAGTCCGATTGTGTATTCTATAGTTAGACTTCATCAACCCAGTAACAAGTGTGGACTCTTAAAACACTATGACAGTCTCATCATGATGTCATAGACATTCCTCTTGAGCATTCGAGTCTAACTTGCCATCCAGGCAAGCTGGACTTAGTGATATATGGTTCCTTACACCAAAATGCACAATAGTATTCCGATTATTTCCAGTCCCAAAGGACCAGTCACTTATCCCAGGTCAGTTGTTCTCAGATCTCAAACCAAGACAACACTTTTATAGCCAATCCTGTAATAAACTAACTAAAGGTTTATTAACTAGGAAAAATAAAAAATTATTTAAAAGGTTCAAACAGGAAACATACAATCAGTTACAGTCTTAGATTTTATAAAGGTAATTTAAACTTCTATAATGAGCAGCCCTATATGTCCTTCAGGGATGACCCATGCCAAGCACTAATCATGCTGCCTGCATCCTAGCATAGAATCATCCTGGAAATAAGCCAGAAGTTTTGTTGACCTCCTCAGACTAATGGCCACAACAAGAACTACCTCCACTTGTCCAAATAGCTTACTACACCATCAACCTCAACCTGGACCAATCCACACAAAAGATCCACTTCCTGGACGCTACAGTGCAAATAAGTGATGGTCACATAAACACCACCCTATACCGGAAACCTAATGACCCTTATACTTACCTACATGCCTCCATTGTCTGCAGCCAAGCCCTAAGATACAACTGCATTTGCTCCAATTCTTCAGACAGAGACACAAACACCTACAAGGTCTCTACCAAGCATTCTTAAAACTACAGTACCCACCTGGGGAAGTGAGGAAATAGATTGACAGAGCGAGATGGCTACAGGACAGGCCCAACGAGGAATATGTACAGGTTGAAGTTATCTCTTTACCTCAGTGTACTGAAAGAGTGAGGTGAAAAAACAGGGGCAAAAACGATAGATTGTAGAGGTAAAACTGGTGATTTTTTTTATGGTACCTGCTCAATAACATTATCTATTTTGCCCTCATCACCTATCTGATCCCTTGCCTCTTGGTATTCCTTCTTTGGTTTAGATCTTCATTTTCTCCTTCGTTAATGTGAATTTTCCAAAATCAGCACACTAAGCTTTCCTATTTGTGGTGAATTTTTCCCCCATAATCCAGTTAGTTTTTGGAAGTTTAGGTCAGTGAAACAAAGCACTAGATACTCATTTTATTGTGTGTTAAGCTATGTATTTAATCTTAAAGCTTAGTCTCAACAGCCAAAAATTATCACCTTTTGAGATGCTCCTTCCCTGACTCAATGAATTTCATTTTGCTGTCTTTTTCTTGGGTTAAATGTTCCCTGTGTTCCCTTGAGTAATGATGAGCAAATATACAATCTTACTGTATATGACTCAGAGATTGACATGCCTGCTCAAAATCTTTATGAGAGAGATCCGTCAGTTTAGAGAAATAAATGATTGTTCCATATTTTAAATTTAGTTTACTTTATTCAAGAAAATGAAAATATGGTGAAGGGGGAAAAAAGGTGTAATAAAGCCTAATGTACTGTGAAATAGAATGATGATTAGAAATCAAGGCAGTCCTTGATAAACAGTTTACAGTATTTTACATGAACATTGTAAAACGTCAATATCAAAGGCTCTGTATTTACTCTTCATGTAAATTATAAGTTCTTCTTGGAGTCATTGCCCATATCGATTCCAATTAGGTGTGTGTGCGCCGCATACATAGTCGTCAGAAAGTTTTTCCCCTAGCAGCACCCGTCAGGTCGGCTGTGGAGCCCCCTGGAGTGGCACCTTCATGGCACTCAATATATGACCCTGCCGATTGGTGCCTCCTCAGTTCCTTCTTACTGCCCATGATGGTTGTTGGAACTGTGGCATCTTATTCAGCAAGTTCTCCACATTTTCCTAGCTCTTGTTTCTCATTGTTCTTATACCTTTTATTTAGTTTCTCGTACTTTGTTTTAGTAGTAGTTTGTAGCAGTTGGGTTGGGGGGTTCATCCTGACCGCTTTTTCTTGAGAGGGCATTCATACCCAAATCTCAGGGGTTCAAGCCCTGAAAGTCCTGCTCCAAGCCCATGCCAACAGGCGACCCCCACAATGCTTGTCTGAAGTGTCTGGGGGAGGCTCACCAAGCTGATAGGTGCAGGATTTGCAAAGGGTTTCACCCTAGAACCAAAAAGGAGCAAGACTTTCACCTTAAGCAGCTCCTTATGGAGGCGGCTCTTAGACTTCAGTCTCCTTTGGTGCAGCAGGACCCAACACTGAGTTCTTTGGTGGTGGCAGTGGTGGAAGTGGCATGGTGGACAGACTCTAGCAGAGACCTGTGGCACTGAAACCGGCAGGATTGACCCAGCACTGCTCCCACTCTCTGGCGCAGAAGTGGCACTGGACACAAGGGAGGAGTGGCTCTCCGTCCCAGAGGCCCATTCCTCTAGAGCTGGCCAATGGGGCGTGTCCTCATGAGGAGCAACCAGTGCCGAAGCCTGCGGAGGCAGCACCATTGACTTTGGTCAGATAAGGGGGACCATCGACTCCGGTGCCGTTGGAGTCCCCGGCCCACAACATCAAGGAGGTAGAGCAACCATCCACTCCAGACACCTTTGCAGCCGCAAGGGACCTCATCACTATGACGGCACCAAGGTCACCTACAATTCGCACCAAGCTTCTGGTACCACAGGGCATGGCACTGTCTCGAGGCAAACCAGTGATAATCTGGCTGTTAGCACCGCTGATCGAGTCCTGGCACCGGTCGGACTTGCGGCACTGCTCCAGGTCATGCCAGCTCTCTCAATTGTGCTGCCGATCCACATATCAGTTCCCTTTGCGGAGCAGGTCCTGGACAACCCTGCATAGATTCAGGTCATGGTTCCGCTCTAGATCGTAGCACTGCTCCCCAGCCTCACGGCACCACTCACTGGCTCATCTCTGCTCAGCATTGCCCTGGCCCTCTATCATAAGCCTCTATCCCAAATCTGGACCTTAGCGTCCAAAATGTGGGTGCCTAGCATGAACCTCCAAGCTTAATTACCAGCTTGGATCTTATCTCGCTGCACTAGAACAGGAATTAACAGCAGCCCCCTCACTCTGGTCCCCAAATTTCCCTGGAGGAACCCAAAGACCCAAAGCCTGAGTCTTACCGGGCAAAAGGAAAATAACCCACTTCCCTTCACCCCCTCCCTCCACCCAGACTTTCCTCTCTGGGCTAAACCTGATAGTTTGATGCAATCTCTTTACATCAACAATACAAAGAGCATGTCCCCTCTATTCCACAAAAAGAGAAAAACCTCAAATACAAGGAACAGTAAGATGATCCTATCTCTTCCCGGGATCCCCCCTCACCAACTCCTGGTGCGGCAGAGCTTACCCTCTGTAATCTAACACAAAGAGAATTTCCCTCCCCTTCGTTCCTTAGCCCTACCTAGAGTAGAAAAAACTCAAACAATATTCAAAAAGAGAGAAAGACTTTAATACTAAAAGAAAGAAAAAAGACATAACAATGTAATCCTGCATCAAGTGACAAACATGTGCTATTGCTTATAAGAAAAAATAGAATAAAACAGTCTGAATCAAAAGATATCCAATTGAAACATTCCAGCAAACTACACACCATAGTAAAATACACCAAACAAACATAAAACCTATATTGTTTTCACTGTACTTTACAATTTGGAAACAGAAGATTAGAAGATAGATAGAAACCTTCTCATAGCTGAGAGACAACAAAAGACTCAGATCCCAAAAATTCCCTCCCTGACTTTGAAAAATCCAGTTTCCTGATTGGTCCTCTGGTCAGGTGTTTGGTTCCCTTTGTTAACCCTTTACAGGTGAAAGAAACATTAACCCTTAGCTATCTATCTATGACACCCTCATGATCCCGATCCTGGTCCTCAGACTCAGAGGCGGGATCTAGATACTCAGAGCAGGACCAGCATCGGTCAGGCTGTAAATGCTCTGAGGTGGGGACAAGGCCATGGCAGGGACCAGCATAGTGGCCATTCTGGACCCTGTGGGCACAGGATGCCCAGTCTAAAGGCTCCCGATCGGCCACCTCTGAACTGAGGGTGCCAAAGAGGTGCTGAGGAGGTGCCGTGCCTCTGCCCCCTTGGAACTGACTCTAACTCCGGTTTCTGAGTCAGGGGCTACCAGTGTAGCAGGTTGTGACATTCCTGATGACCAGGAGGGATGAGAGGACCTGGTTCCTCCATTGGCCTCTTCATCCTCCTCCCCAGATGGGGCCGTCACAGGCACCTTCATCTCCGGACCACCTCCTATAGACAGCTGCGCCCACCAGGACCTTTTGCTTAAGGTAGCATGTAACATGGGTCTGCAGGCCGAGGAGGTTGTGGAGTCAGAGGACCCAGTGGTAGATATTCTGGCCCCAGAAGGTCCTTCAAGAGTAGCTCTGCCCCTCATGAAAACTATACAGGCCAATGCCAAGACTATCTGGCAGACTCCTGCCTCCATCCCTTCCACAGCCAAGGGCGTTGAGGGGAAGTACTTTGTGCCCTCAAAGGGATACGAATACCTCTTTACGAACCTGCAGCACTGTTCGTTGGTGAGAAATGAGAAAGAGAGGCAGGGACAGCAGGCCCCAGTGCTCATGTCCAAGGAGTCCAAGTGCCTGGACTTGTTTGGCTGTAAAGTGTACTCTACGAGGGGGCTCCAGCTCAGGACTGCCAACCAGCAGGCAATTCTGAGCTGATATAACTTCAGCTCCTGGAACTTGATGTTCAAGTTCAAGAAGCTTGTGTCAACTGAGTCCAGGGAGGAGTTTGGAGCCATAGTAGAGGAGGACATGGCGGTGGCATGGACCTCTTTACAGGCCTTACTGAATGCTATGGACTTGGAGGTGTGCGCTTTGTCCTCAGGTATTGCCATGAGACAACCTCATGGTGGCAAGCCTAGGGCCTACCGCCCGAGGTTCAGCAGACAGCTCAGGACCTGTCTTTGATGGGGCAGGCCTGTTTGTGGAGCAGACTGACTCTCGGCTGCATAGTCTAAAAGACTCAAGGGCTACTATGAAATCCTTGGGTATGCATACCCTGGTAACCCAACAGAAACACTTCAGGCCTCAACAACTGCAGCAGCACTTCTACCCTCCTCGGCGGAGGCAGGACTTTAACAGATGAAGGGGCATCAACGGCCGAAGGAAGCCTTCTAACCCCCCTTCCAGACAAGGCCAGGGCCCGACCAAACCATTGTCGAGTTCTAAGCAGATCTTTTGAAGGGATGCCCAAGGACAGCACACCAGACTCATCCCCGGATCCTTCTCCGCTGTTTTTGAATAATTTGTCCCACTTCTACTGTGCATGGTCCCAAATAACCTCGGACCGCTGGGTCCTCCACGTGGTGGAAGCAGTATACTCTCTCCAGTTCTGCTCCTACTCTCTCTGCCACCCCTCTTCCCTGTCCCTCTTCAGGGACCCCTCTCGCTAGCAACTCTGTATACAGGAGGTCCAGGCAGTCCTCGCCATAGGAGCAGTGGTGGAGGTTCCTCAGGAGCCAAGGTGCAAGGGATTCTACTGCGAATACTTCTTAATCCTCAAGGCCAAGGAGGGTCTCAGACCCATCCTAGACCCACATGAACTCAACATATCCATGGTAAAGTTGAAATTCTGCATGGTCTCTCTAGGCACTATTATCCCCTCCCTAGATCTGGGAGACATGTTGCCCTCAACATGAAGGATGCATACTTCCACATAGTGATTCGTCCAGCACACAGGCACTTCCTTCACTTCATGGTCAACCATGAACATTACCAATTCACTGCCCTACCATTTGGCCTCTCAACAGCCCCCCCGAGTGTTCACCAAGTGCATGTTGGTTGTTGTTGCTTTCTTCCTTTGACAGCAGGTACAAAGGAAGGTACCTCAATGACTGCCTGCTCAGGGGCCGCACCAGCGCACAGGTGCAGTCCCAACTCCACTTGGTCAGGTGCATGTTCGAGCAACTGGGTCTCCTCCTCAACTTGGGGAAGTCAACCCTGGAACCGACCCAGAGAACTGAATTCATTGGGGCCGTGTTAGACTCAGTCCAGGTGCAAGTCCTTCTACTGGAGTCCCGATTCCAAGCCATCACAGACATCATTCAAAGCTTCCAGAAATTCCTAGCCTAATAACAAGGGAGTGCCTGAGTCTCCTTGGCCATATGGCTTTTTGCACTTACGTGACCCAGCATGCCAGGCTCCAGCTCAGACCACTGCAGATGTGGCTCACCTTAGCCTGCTGCCCGGGGTGCAACAGCTTGAATTCAGTGGTCACGATGCTGGAACAGGTCCTCATGTCCATTCACTGGTGGCTCGACCCTCAAGCAGTGTGCGGAGGAGTCCCCTTCCACAACACCCAACCTTCCTTGTCCCTGATTATGGACGTTTTGGCTATGGGATGGGGGGGTGCATCTGGGTGACCTCCAGACACAGGGCCTGTGGTCACAGGATGAACTCTCCCTCCATATCAACATCAGGAAGCTAAGGGCGGTGTGCCTTGTTTGCCAGACCTTCCAGGCCCGACTGCAAGGACAGTGTAGCAGTTCTAATGGATAACATTGCCACCATGTTTTACATCTACAAGCCAGGGGGAGCCTGTTCCTCCCCACTATGCCAGGAGGCCCTCTGGTTGTGGGAATTCTGTTTAGCCCACTCCATTCACCTGGAAGCTTCCTTTCTACCAGGAGTTCAGAACATACTGGCGGACTGCCTCAGCAGGTCCTTCCACACTCACAAGTGGTCCATCCAACCAGATGTCCTACACACCATCTTCCAAAGGTGGGGATTTCCCCAGGTGGACCTGTTTGCCACCTGACACAACAGGAAGTGCCCAATGTTCTGCTCCTTCCAGGGTCGCGGTCCAGGCTCCCTCACAGATGTGTTTCTGCCTTTTCCCCATACCCTCTCATGCACAAAGTCCGGCTGAAGGTCCGTAGGAATGGGGCAAAGGTAATTCTGATAGCTTCAGTGTGGCTTTGCCAGCACTGGTACACCACGGTACTGGAGCTGTCAGTAGACACACTGGTCACGTTGCCTCTCCTCCTCAACTTACTTCCTCAGGACTGCAGTTGCCTCTGTCATCCTTTCCTATGGTCCTTCCACCTCACAGCCTGGAAGCTTCATGGCTGAACCCCATGGAACCTCTACGCTCAGAACAAGTAAGAGAGGTCCTCCTCTGCAGCAGGAAGCCCTCTACTAGAGCTACATATCTGGCAAAGTGGAAAAGATTCTTGTGTTGGTGTGACCAGCATTGCGCACACCCTCTCCAGGCACTGGTACCCCTTATCTTAGAGTACTTCCTACACTTGAAACAGCAAGGCCTGGCAGCATCCTCCATAAGGGAACACCTCGCTGCAATCTCAGCCTTCCACCCGGGTGTGTCTGGTTGATCGGTCTTTGCCAACCCTATGGTTGGTCACTTCCTCAAAGGTTTGTACCGCCTACATCCTCAGATCCAGCAGCTTGTCCCTATATGGGACCTTAACCTGGTCCTTTCTAGGCTCATGGGGCCTCCATTCAAACCAATGGTGACTTGCTCCCTCCTGTATTTGTCTTGGAAGACAGCTTTCCTGGTCGCCATTACATCTGTGAGAAGAGTGTCTGAGCTAAAGGCCCTCACCTCGGAACAGCCTTACACGGTTTTCCACAAGGATAAGGTGCATCTCAGGCCACACCTGACCTTTCTCCCCAAAGTCGTGTCGCACTTCCACACCAGCCAGAGCGTTTTCCTACCTGTCTTTTACCTTAAGCCTCATGCCAGAACCTAGGAGCAAAGGCTACCCTTCCTCGATGTTTGAAGAGCGCTAGCTTTCTACATTGAGCGCACTAAGCTATTCAGAAAATTGAACCAGCCATTGGTAGCAGTGGCAGACTGGATGAAAGGCCTCCCCGTCTCTTCTCAAACAATATCTTCCTGGATCACATTCTGCATCCGCACGTGCTATGAAATGGCCAGAACACCAACCCCGGCACTTACGACACACTCCACAACAGCTCAGGCCCTATCAGCAGTGTTCCTGACCCTGGTCCCGATCCAAGAAATCTGAAGGGCAGCAACTTGGTCCTCAGTACATATTTTCACCTCTCACTACGTCATTGTCTGGCACACCAGAGATGATGCAGCTTTTGGTGGAGATGTGCTACAATCAGCATTTCCTTAACTCCAACCCCACCACCTGGGTAAGGCTTGGGAGTCACCTAATTGCAATTGATACGAGCTATCACAGAAAGAAGAAAACAGCAGTTGCTGTAATTGTTGTTCTTCAAGATGTATTGCTCATGTCCATTCCAAACCCTCCCGCCTTCCTCGCTGTTGGAGTAGCCGGCAAGAAGGAACTGAGGTGGCACCGGGTCAGCAGGGTCATATATTGAGCACCATGAAGGCACCACTCCAGGGGGCTCCATAGTCGACCTGATGGGTGCTGCTAGGGGAAAAACTTTCCACACACACCTAATTGGAATGGATATGAGCAACACATCTCAAAGAACAACAGTGATGAGAGGTGAGTAGCCGTTTTTTACGATGTATGTAAGGTAATCTAATTTACAAACTAAATGTAATATACCTTTATGAAAGGGAAACACACATGTGACATTTCTGTGTTGTAGCTACTAAGGCTACATAAAGATTTCTTTTTAATTGCCACAAAAATACACAAATTGAAATTTTGTAAACATGACATAGGTAACATTGAAAGAAATTGCTGCCATAGGACACATGGCACATTACAGAGTATCATATATGTAAACCTAGACAAAGAAAAAATCTTTTTGATACAAGATTTCATTTGATATAAATTTTGGTCTTAACTCTCTGTGCCTCAGTTCCCTATGTAAAATGGAGATAAAGCCACCTCACCTCACAGTGGTGGTGTGAAGACAATTTCTGCTACTTAAATACAAGAAATAAAATTAATAATTAATGTTGGTGGGGCATTTTGAATACTACAGCAATGAATGTAATTGAAAAGCCCATTAAGATTTTTTTTAAAATATTCTATTACAGGGTTTGGATGGTATACATAAAGAATGGGTGGGAGGAATGTCACACACTGATCGGAGAGGATAAAAAAGAAATCCTGAGTGGTTGCTAATTCACTGACTGCTTGCCATCTTCCAGCCTATCTACAGAAAATTAATTCTGGCATTTCCTAACTTTGGTTTATTTTGCAAGCTTAGTTTACATTTATATATATGTGCACACACACACATGCACTTTAAAACATTAAGTATGTATTTGACATCACTGTTCATGTAGCTGCCCCAAGAAATTCAGATGCATTTAATTATTCAGGCATTTTTAAAGTTCAAATATTGTTAAGTTTTCTTGTACAGTAGGAAAATACTACTAAGAATGCAAAGTGCTAATTAAAAGAACTTTCACTCCAGAAAAGGTTTATACAATGGATAATGAAAGAGCTGTGATGTTGAATCATTGGTGTTATATCTCGTATAATGCATAAATATCGAATGAATATCTACCATATATAAAATACAGTTTATGTTTTAGAGTTATGCTAACAAGACTGTAGGTAGAGATGATGGCGCATCCATTCTAAACTGCGGTTTCATTTGATTATAGATTTCTCAAAAGAAATAAAACAAAACTTCAGCTAAAATTACTCATACCCAGTCTGAGTTGAATTGTTTTCTAGCAAGCGTCATGTAACTTCATTTTTTAGCTTATTCATTTTTGAATTATGAGAATGAGAATGCGGTTTGGACACCATACTTCTTTTGTTTGTGTTTTAACCAAACCAGTGTTTCAGATTTGGGAGATTTTGAGAAAACAAGCTTATTTTTAAATTTGAGGCTTAGCATGTATAACGGCTAAGGCTTTTATTGCATTTGGGGAAAGGGGAAAACCACTTTATTTTATTTATAGACCTTTCTGTAATACTCCCCATTGTAGTATCTAAATGCCTCACAAACATTAGTGAAAAAGCAGTAAAGAGTCCTGTGGCATCTTATAGACTAACAGACGTATTGGAGCATGAGCTTTCATGGGTGAATACCCACTTCATGGGATGCATGTAGTGGAAATTATTACTGAATAAACACACACAAACTTGGTTTAGTAACAGTTAAGTTTCAATCAGGCCACCAATGGAAAACCTGAAAAGCATGGAAATAAAAAGCTAAAGGAATAGTCTCTTGCATTTCTTATCTGCATGATAATACGGTTCAGCACCACATCAGGGTTTCACTTCCACTTCCAACAGGTACCAAAAAAAGCAATACATACCCAGATAACAGATGTTCTGGAATCAGCAGACCAGCACATCTGACATCACACATTCTGTACATTTGGAAAGTTATTTTGGCTTCATGTTGTTGACACCACCATTAAAATTTTGCACTAGAATATGAGGTCTACGCTACTGCGGTAAGCCGACCTAAGTCACCAGACCCGCTAAATCAACATCGCTGCATCGATCACAGCAGTGCTGATCTACCGGTAAGAGTAGATATGGCATAACTGACAGACCTCTCTGTCAGAGAGGTTGGATCTTCACTCCTTGAGCTACAGGAGCAATTGCTAGCCAGTACTTAGTTTATGCACTAGAGGAGGACTTAACCCACACTTTTCCAGTGGGTTGCACAACTGTTTCCTAGGGCAGAACATACTGGGAATCAGGAATCCTGGCTTGATATCGCTGGCTCTGAGAAAAGAGTGTGGTTTAGTGGTTAGAGGGAGAATAAATATAGCACATTCAATCTGAAAGGCAGTGTGTCTTCTCTTTAGTTCATATAAATCTTTCACCTTTTACTAAAGATTTCCGTAGAGAGGAACATTTATTAGATAGGATTTAGGTCTACCATGTTAGAATCCTGACTGTTCATGGAGTGATCTTGTGTTTATCTCTTTGTTAACGTGTTGTTATCATGCAATGTGCCACACAATTGAGGTTTGAGCCTTCCAAATAAAGATTAAGCAGTACTTGTATAGTGCATAAATGTTTTGCTGGACCTCTACATAAGTAAGAATTTAATGCATGGTGAGCACTGTTCTGTCTCTGTCAACACATCAGTGTCTCTGTTTATCTGACCTACCTAGATATATCACACTCATCAGAGAGCTTTACAAGATAATAAAACAGTAGGTTTGGTTAATTAAAATCCATGTAGCTGTTTGCAGCTATTGGGTTAATCCAGCCAAGTGAATTATCAGAATGCATGGGGGGAAATATTTTTTACCAAATAAAATTTTCAAATGCATGTGTGTGTTTGAATAAGTTCCTTCTTTCACTTTTCAACTTTTATTTGCACAGCTCTTCATAAAATTTCAAAGCTAAATGGTATAACAAAGTGATATTGTCTAAAAAGTATCCTGAAATGAATTAATTGATTGGCATGTACATTTCACTTGAAGGTATGGTCCTGATATGCTTAGTGTGTGGATTTTTCAGTTAAGATTTAGGATTCACTTGGAACATCCATGAGTGACTCTCTGGAAAGCAGCTTCTTTGTTGAAACCTCCTCAGTCTGATTTTACACTTTCACAGAAAGTCAGAGTGAGGCTGGCTATGTTAATTATGCTTCAGTAGCCTATACAGAAGGATTGCTAGGGGATATTTTTTGTTATTTTTGATGTTATTTGTACTGCCTATGGAAATGTGTGGGCATCTCCCAGTCACTTTGAGGATGTGATCCCATATTTCCATCAATAACACAGAGCTTAATGTGTGTCGGCAGTGGTTATGTAGTCATCTCCCGGATCCAGCAGCAGCTGAGACTCCAAATATTATGTAGTCAGCAGTACCCAAGATACAATACAAGGTGCAATGAATTATCCATTTGCTAGTTAACTGTCCCAAAACAATCTCCCAAAAAGGCAAGGGAAGCTGATGCTGTTAACATTCTGGCCATTGCCATCACTGTGTGTGAGAGAAGTAGTGTGTTTATGAATCAGTGGTGAAATGTTTGTAACAACTGCATGTCATTTGAAACACAGCTGCATGACAACTGGAAAATTGCTTACTTAACTGTTTTTTCCAGCAAACAGAACAAAGAATGTGCACCCTGTTTGTTTGATTGCAAATTGACAGATCGATCATGAGTTGTTCTATAAATTTCTCCACGTATTGCGTGGTGTAATGTATGGAATTGAAATAAAAGCCAAAACTGGGGAGAGGCTGTGATTCTCATAGCCTTTTTTCCCCTAGTATGTATTAGGAAACTATTTTAAATCAGCATTTAATATCTATTTCATACGGAACTGTACAATGTGTTTACCATCAGAGACAAACATGAACATTAATCCCAAACATGGAATTTGGATTCAGAAATTGTGGTTTGGGTACGAATCTGTCATGAGTGTAGTAAAATCCCAGATAGAAACATTAAAAATGCATTTCTTATTGTGGGGGTGGGAGGTGGCCAGGGGTGGCTGTCTGTACATCCATCCTCATTTTACATTTCTCACCACCCTCAAAGGTTCAACCTCATCCTTTCCTTCAGCTAATAAAGGTTACATGCTTGTCCCCCCACAAGCTGTTGATCCATCTATGAGAGGGCCATGAGGTGCTTGCTCCCAATCACACTTTGGCTAGGTATATTGCTACAATCATCCTAAGCCTGGTCAGCCCAGAGACTGTAGCATTGAACTAAATGGAAGTCCTGCTGTACTTCTTGTAAATATTCCTAGAATGCATATGTAGTGGGGTATTAGCCGTTAGGCAGGCTTCAGTTTTCTTTTTTGATGGGGGAGGTCTTGTGAGATCTACAGGGGTGGCTCCAGGCCCCAGCACGCCAAGCATGTGCTTGGGGCAGCAAGCCTCAGGGGACGCTCTGCCAGCGCCATGAGGGCGGCAGACAAGCTGCCCTTGGCAGCTTGCCTGCAGAGGGTCCGCTGTCCCGTGGCTTCAGACCATGCCTGTGGGAGGTTCGCCGAAGTCGCGGGACCAGCGAACCCTCCTCAGGCAAGCTGCCAAAGGCAGCCTGCCTGATATGCTTGGGGTGGCAAAATGCCTAGAGCCACCCCTGGAGATCTAGCAACCTCAATTAAGTGGAACCCAGATCTACTTATAGTCTACTGAGGTAGGCTGTGTAAAGTAGGCCCCGTATTAGTAAGTTTGATGGTAACGAAGGCCTAAAAATAAATTCCTCCTTATGAATAGTAAGTGATAGGCTGAGTCAAGGCTGTTTCTCCAGTAGCAGAGAAGGGTCTGGCATACAAATGAAGGGGCTTCCTTTCTCCCCAGCTCTCTGAGAATAGCAGGAAGTGGATGCCTAGAGAGGGTGCTGACCAGAAAAAGTTGCCAGCAATTTGTTTTCTAGTGAACTCCATCTTGTTTCGATGCACTCTATATGTTTTGTCTGTTGTCTTGTGGGTGCTGTGTTTTTTTCTGTCTGAATTGAATTCTACACATCACCAAAATCTTCAGCCTGTTGCTTATTTAATGATGATGATAACAACCTTGGTTTCCCAGGTTCAGTCCTTATAAGTCAAGTGCTAAAATACCTAATATATGATATCTTAAGCCCTTTGAGTGCCTTACGTACATAAAGGAAATCCTCTGTCCAATGCCTGAGTTGAAAAAAATGGGCTAGTTCAATCTGCATTTGGAGTCAGGAAAAATCCCCTCTATCAGGTCATGGAGTCACAGCTGAATCACTCTTTACCTGCTGTCCAGCTTCAGCTGTACTAATTACCAAGCAGATTCCACCAAGGTTTGTGGGGGTTTTGCGCCCCACAGCTGCTTCAGCAATTCTGTTCATGGATCTTAAGCCCCATGCAGAGTTCTTTTGCAGAAAGACATAGATATAAACCTCTACTCCACTGCTCGTTGACATTTTTCATGTAGAACATTTTCCCATTGAAAAATGGAACTTGATTAAAACCAGCATTTTCTGGAGTATAAATTCTAAAACAAAAAAGAATTGTTTTGAATCAACTTTTCAAAATAAAATTGTTTCAGATTCTCTACTTATGGCACATAATAGTATAATCTTTTGTGGGTTGTAATACACTGGGTTAATTTTGGTTGTTGGGTTTAGCATGTGGGTGCTGCGTGGTGCTAGTGGTGGTATCTTGTGATACACAAGAGGTCAGACTAGATGAACTGGTGGTCTCTTCTGACTTTAAATTCAATGACACTTTGAGTCTAAACTATTTCAAATGAAATGAAACCAAAGTTTTCATTTTGTCTTGATTTGAAATATTTTGTAAACAAAATTTCTCATGTAACACCTGAGAGTTGTATTTAATTTCTATTTCCTGGGAATTTTTCCTTACAAATAAACTAGATTTTGTCATCAGATCTACCATGGAGGTAGCTTGTGCCCCAATTTCTCATAGATAGGGTAGTTCAACATATGAATGGATCCTTCTGTGCATAGAACCACTCAAGGGTGTGGGACAATAAAAGAAAATGTGGAAATGGCAGAAGTGCTAAATGACTTTTTCGTTATAGCACTCACTAAAATGATCAGTAGCACTTGGACATCTAATATAGGAAATGCCAGTGAAAATGGCAGAGGATTAAAGGCTAAAATAGGGAAAGAACAAGTTAAAATTTACTTAGACAAGTTAGATGTCTTCAAGTCACCAGGACCTGATGAAATAAATCCTAGAATACTCAAAGAGCTGACTGAGGAAATATCTGAGCGGTTAGCCATTATCTTTGAAAAGTCATAGAAGATGGGAGAGATTCCAGAGGACTGGAAAAGGGCAAATATGGTGCCCATCTATAAAAAGGGAAATAAGGACAACCCAGGGAATTAGATCAGTCCTCTGAACTGCAGTACCTGGAAAGATAATGGAACAAATAATTATGCAAACACCTAGAAGATAATAACATAACCAACAATCAGCATGGATTTGTCAAGAACAAATCATGCCAAACCAAACTGATAGCTTTCTTTGACAGGGCAACAAGCCTTGTGGATGGGGGGAAGTGGTATATCTTGACTTTATAGTAAGGCTTTTGATACTGTCTCACTTGAGCATCTCATAAGCAAACTAGGGAAATAACCAACCTAGATGGAGCTGTTATAAGGTGAGTGCATAACTGGTTGGAAATCCATTCCCACAGAGTAATCATCAGTGGTTTGCAGTCAAGCTAGAAGGGCATATCAAATGGGGTCCCGCAGGGATCAGTTCTGGGTCCGGTTCTGTTCAGCATCTTCATCAATGATTTAGATAATGGCATAGAGCAACGGTTGTCAAACTGTGGGTTGGGACCCCAAAGTGAGTCACAACCCCATTTTAATGGGGTCAGCAGGGCCTAGACTTGCTGGAGCCTGGGGCTGAAGCCCAAACCCCACCGCCTTTAGCTTTGGCCCCCCTACCTGGGTCAGTGGAGCTCAGGAGGGCTCAGGCTTTGAGCCTCCCTCTTGGAGTCCTGTAATAATTTTTGTCTCAGAAAGGGGTTACGGAGCAATAAAGTTTGAGAATTCCTGGCATAGAGAGTACAGTTGTAAAGCTTGCAGATGATACTAAGCTGGGAGCAGTTGCAAGTTCTTTGGAGGAGAGGATTAAAATTCAAAATGCTCTGGACAAACTGGAGAAAGTCCAGAGAAGAGCAACAAAAATGATTAAAGATCTAGAAAATATGACCTGTAAGGGAAGATTGATAAAACTGGGTTTATTTAGTGTGGAGAAGAGAAGACTGAGAGGGGACATAACAGTTTTCAAGTACATAAAAGGTTGTTACAAGGAAGAAGGAGAATTTTTTTTCTCTTTTACCTCCGACAATAGGACAAGAAGCAATGGGCTTAAATTGCAGCAAGAGTGGCTTAGGTTGAACTGTAGGGGAAAAATTCCTAACTGTCAAGGTGGCTAAGCACTGGAATAAATTGCTCAGGGAGATTGTGAAATCTCCATCACTGGATACTTTTTAGAGCACGTTAGATAAACATCTGCCAGGGATGGTTCTAGATAATACTTAGTTCTGCCATGAGTGCCAGAGATTTGACTAGAGGACCTCTTGAAATCCCTTCCAGTCCTATGATTCTATGGTTCTATGGATTCACAAGGCATGGCTTTCCCTTCACTTTCTCCATTGTTAAACACTTTTCATCGAAAAATCTCAAAGCACTTTATGAAAATCTTCACAACACTTTTGAGGTAAGTAAATACCTTTGTTTTACAGATGGATAAACAGATGCAGAGATGGGCTTTGGGCAAGTCCCTTAACCTCACAGTTGAATCAGTTACAAATTCAAAACAGAAGCTAGGACCTCTGACTCCAAGTCACCTTCTGTAACCATTAGACACCCTCCTTCCTACTGTGCTTCTGTATGACAAAAGACATTTAAAAACATACATACATTGTTTTTTCAACTAACTTTAACACAGCAGTTTTATATCCTAAATGAGAACTTCAAAACCTGTGGTACTGTTCAGAATTCTGGAACCTATGAACTTTTGAATAAGTTATAAATTCCGGTTCCTGGAATCCAAAACTACAGGACTCATTGAAATGAGTTGATTGCTCTCTGTCTCATTTTTCTGTAGCTTTATGAATTAAAATTCACTAGTAATCTTCTCTGAAATGCAAATGGAGAGTCTGGGTGAATTGGGAAGCGCAATTTAATTGTGGACATAATTGCACTTCTTGCACATAATTGCACTCATAAGTCATATAAGACGATTTTTAACAGTTGGGTCAGATTTTTAATTTTATCAGCTAAATTATTCATGTGAAGATTTCTATATGCTGTCAGCATGAAAGTTAAATTCATAATTGGGACGTTGGCTGGTCCTTCTCTATCCTTAATAATTACATTACCAATTGTGAAAAACTCTTGATTCTCATAAGTTTGTGCTTTACTTATGCCTCCTGACATGCATACAAAAGGGATGTAAGGAAGTACTTCCTTATATCAAGCAAAGCAAAAGTGACTGTGAATTCCAGTTATAAGCAAATACATTGCATTGTCAATGAAGAAAACAGGTCATGCTTGGGTGAATTTCAAGTGAATATGGAAATCAAATTCAAATTGTTCTTCTTCCCAATGATTTAATATCTTGGGATTCCAGGAAAAGGTCTTGGGCACAATTGTGGAAAGGTCAACATACACCTTTGTTTGATTTGCAGCCAGGGTGGCGGGGGGACGCCTTTTGCTGTGGGCGGGCTTGTTCCTGCCAATTCCCAGATTCCCAATAGGTGCAGTCAAAAAAAGCAACTAAAATGGTAGGTTGCATAAGGAATGGGATGGAGACCAATGCAAAGATGTTTAATGTCATTTGTATAAATCAGTGGTTCACCCTCATCTGGAACATTGTGTGCAGTACTGGTCACTCATCTAAAAATGATATTGCAGAAGTAGAGGTGGTTCAGAGACAAGCAGTGAGAATGATTAGGGCATGGAAAAATTATTACATTGTGAGATTGAAAAGATTTGGATCGTTGATAGTGAAGGTAAAATATCATGCTTTGGGATTTACACCAATCTCAAAGTGTTTTGGGTCATGAGGGGTCTTCAATCTGTGGTGGATTATCCCACACCTCCTTAAGGGGGTCTCCTTGCTCCTTCATTGGAGCATCTGGTGCTGGCCACTGTTAGTCAGAATACCAGACTAGATGGACCTTCAGTCTGATCCAGTCTTTGCAAGTCCTATGTTTTCTCTATCTGTTGAAATACTTGACTTAATTTCCTACTACTTTTCTCTTCTCTTTTTTTGAGGAGCAGGTGAATTCAGTTTTATTTTCATTGTCAAACTTTCCCTCAATAAATCACCATATTTGTCTTTTACCTTTAACCTGTGAATTATGTTCCAAAAGTCAGATACTGTGAATGATTCAAATTCCATTGTGTGATTTATTCCCATGTGGCCATGTTATTCATTTGTGCTTTTATCTCAGCAACATACTGTTCTGTTGAAAATGCATTGATCAAGACTTTAAAAAGTCACTCATTTTATGTGCCTCAACTGTGAGATGCTTTCAGAGAGTCTGATTTTCAGAAAGTGTGGAATACCATCCTCTGATAACTAGAGTACTTTAGGGTGTCTTAAATCAGACATCCTAAATCCCTCATCACATTCAAAAATCTTGGTCAGTATTCCTGGTAGAGATTTAAAAGTACATAAGAGATCGATTAAACCAACTCTCTTTTTTCACTACAGTTGTGTTTTCTTAAGCAGTCTTAAAAATATAGCTCCCAAATCCAACATCAAAACATCCCAGGACTGTGAGGTGGGGTTTGGAATGCAGATATGGATCTGAATTTTGTAGCTAAACTCCTCTCTCTCTAATGGACCAAAACCCCAGATACATACTGTGGCATGTGCAGCTATAAATGTAAGGATGATGTTACGTTATGATACTGTTTTCTGCATCCTGCACCTTTATGCGTAAGAAGTGTCTGTGGGAGGTGTGCAGGGAGCTACATTCTGAGGTTTCCTGCCATGTGAGAAATACATACTGCTTTCTCTTTGATGGAGATCTTACAGCGATTTATTTTAGCCTGTCTGGCTTGTTTTCCTTGTTCTGAAAAAAAAAATCACTTTCATGAGGGGAAGAGAAGGTGAGAAGACTGGGATAAATGCGCCCAACAGCTAGAGTATTCTCTGTAATTTAAGTGCAACTGGATCTAGGCTCTGATTTAATGTCTATCAAAGTCAGTAGAAAAATGTCTGTGCGCTGCAATGGGTGTTGTATCAAGCCCTTAATGAATAATTTGGCTCCGTAGCATATTTAATGCAGAAGTGCATTGTAGTTTGTGACCCTTCCTATAGCCTACTGTGACTGACACCACATGGGAGCCCAAGAGCAGAGTGAGAATAGAAAGCAGTGAGCCTCTCTGAATCTGTGCTGGGGCAAACCCAGCTAGAGGTCTGAGGACAGGGGAATGTGCGCTGCAAATTCAAAATTCTCAAAACAGAGGTGTGGTGTCTCTCTAGGGACCCTGGAAGCGTTCTGACTGCCTCAGAGGTCTGGAAACAGAATCATGTGGCTAATTCACTAGTATGGTGCATGTTTGCATCCCCTGTCCGTTGCCATGGCTTTCAAAGCCACAGTTAAGCCTGCAACATGTGTTGCTGCCTCTGTGGGGATATCTGGGGGATAAATTGTGACTCTTGCTGAAATTAAAGTTATGCTGAAGTTTTCAACCTTTGTTTTAGAGCATAAATGGGGAGCTACATGGGACTGATGCAAAGTAGGGAGCCAAAGGTGTGAAGATTGTGAGTTAAAGAAGCAGAATTTCTCCAAGGAAGATATTGCTCCTTTTGTTCCCCTCCAAACACGCTAATTCAAATGGTCATAATTTCCAGTGAGTAAAGCTTAACATTTCATCACTGGGCTTAATATTTACTTCGTGTCCCCTACCTGTTCTCACCAGTCCCCTAGGTGTAGGTTACAAAAATACAGCCTTAGTTAAAGACACTTTTATGCTGTCTTCAGCAAACTCTACTTGAAGCATGGTTGTAATACTGAAGTTTCGTATTACAAAATGTACAGAATTTTGAGTGTAACAAGAAACCCATTGGCCAAGTTGTGTGCAATGGCCCATGCAGATAAATGGACTTCCACTGAGGATACAAAGAATGAGCACAGAATTTGGCCTATGTTCTTCAAAAGCCAAATGTTTGAAGTAAATTTAGCCTTTGATATTGCCTCTATTTTCATCAGTCCAACTTCTGTCCCCTTATCTATATCAAAACTAACTCTTTTTTCTTCTGGATTTGTACTCACTAACCTTTCCCCCTCCCTCTGCAACTGCCAGCATTTTATGTTTAACTGAGATGGTTCTGTATATAAAACATTGCCCTATGCCTATATGAGGAGTCATCTTTCAAAATTAAAGAAGACAATTCCAGTGCACCAGAAGAAACTGTGAAAGGCAAGAGACAATTGACCCTGAGGTTAATTGAAAGCATCTGCACAAACAATGGTTAAAATCTAGTGCAGAAATAACATCTGTGAAAAGCTCAACATATAGAATGCAATATATCTAACTAGATATGATAGTTCTTAAATCTTATTAAGCCCTAGTGCAAACAAGCCATTGGGTCTTACTATACTACAAACACCTGCTGTTAAAAAACATTCACAGTATCTGACTTTTGGAACATAATTCACAGGTTCAAAGTAAAAGACAAATATGGTGATTTACTGGGGGAAAGTTTGACAATGAAAATAAAACTGAATTCACCTGCTCCTCAGGAAAAAGAGAAGAGAAAAATAGAGACCAAAAGAGAAAGTTGAAATATAAACACACACACACACACACCCCCATATGCACAGAGAGAGAGAGAGTTTGGCTAAGCTACAGCTGAATGGGGGTAAGGGGCATGGTAATAGTGTTACATGTATTTGAAGGGTATTAATGTCAAGAATGAAGAGGAAGTAATTAGCAAAATTCACAGAGGTTTAACTATGAATGGGGTTTCCCATAGGGTAGTGATGGAAGATCTATCAGCTGGGTTTTGGAGCCATCCGTTTGGTTGGATAAAGCATTAGAATATGTACTATGGGGGGATTCCTGTATTGACAGGGAGATGAACTGAATGCATTAATGGGACTTCTTCATGTTTAGTTCCTGTGATACTATATTTTCTCTTGATAGGTGGTCCAGCTCCTATTAAAGACAATTAAAAAAGTCTCATTGATTTCAGTGAGAGTTAGATCAGATTCTTGATGGCCACTCAGGTCAAGACTATAATAATAGGTACTTATCCAGGATGCAGGAAGGGAACCTACTCCCTTTTCATGGCCTGGACAAAGGCCTGACAAAACTGTATGCTCAGCACTCTCCCAGCTGTGCACAGAACCCCAAAAGCAGCAGACATGAGATGGAACCTTGGTCCCACCACTTTTTTTCATACCTGTGGAGTGGAGGCAAGGGAGAAGAAATAATTGTCACTTGCTGGTCATGTGCAAATTAAGTATTGCTTGTTTTGCAATGGGCACCCATCTACAGTCTGAGCAAGATGCTAATCAACAGGCTTTGTGGGCTGTGAGAAAGAACAAAAAAGACAGGGGTCATCCTGCTTAGGAGTGAGAATGAACTTTTGAAACTATATCTGGGGTGCAGATTAACCTCTGGTTATCCTTTCCTCTATAAAGATGAGCTGCCAGTTGGCTTGATCTTATGAGAGGGGAGATTTCAGCCAGCCTGGTTGAAAATGCTGAGAGAATGACATGTGATATGCTACTTTGTAGGAGATGTTATGATTTTGCTTTATGTTTCCAATATTCTTACGTTCTGTCATTTGAATCTGTGTTCTTCGATGATAAAAGTATTCTTGGTGTGTGTCTGTGTAAAATATATATTGTGCATTAAGTAGAGTGAGGATCCTGAGCTGAATCTTGGAAATTGGTGTGTCCTGTTCCTTTGGGAGTAGCAAATCAGACAATTGTGTGTGTGTTCAGTGGAACAGGTGCTGAGCAGTGCAGGAGGACACTTGGAGGATTCGGGGGTGGGTATGTGCCTATTGCTAACCTGTAGAGGGACAGCAAGGCCTGCAGAGGCCTGGAAGGTTGTGCTTGTATTGCCAAAGGCTGGTGGATTCAGGGAGCTGATCCACAGTCGGCACAGACAAGACTCCCTCATGCTAAGGGCAGGTAATAGCGAGGTGCCTCACAACTGTGGGTTCCCCAGGAATCATCATAGGAGAATGTTGCACTATCCCAAATATTGTTGCAGGTGGCAAAATCTGCTCTAGGTTGCTGTGGCCAGGTTTGTGCATTTCTGAGGCCCCTTGTACTCCCTGTGGAGCAATGCAGCTCTACACTGCCTCCTCCTGAGGCCAGTGGCTAAATGTTGAAAATTGAGAGAGAATATTTGTATAGCACTTTGAAAACACAAAATGCCTTATACCAAAAATGGTAAGCAGAATTGTTTTATTGTGGTTTTATTGTTCCAGATCCTTCCAACTGCATCACAGCCCATACTCAATCAAAACTCTCATGGACTTCCACCATTGAGTTCAGTAGTTATTTTTCTCTGAGTCAAGAGTGCAAGACTGGGCCTATGATATTGTTTTATCATCATTTATTGTTATGGCTGTTTTATTTTTGTCCTTGATAGGGACCAAATGTTTCCCAGGGAAGGGGGGGAGAGAGAGAGATACACATTTTTTGAAGGGGCCATTATGTTCTCTGTTTGAGGATCTAGTATCAGACAAGAATCATGTGATTTCTCAGAAATGACAGTTCATGTTTGTGAAGAGGTTTGTTTGTCTCCCGGCAGGTAACTCACTCCTGGATGCGCAGAGTGTGCGAGGAACAAGGCTTGTTCTCACACAGATTGCTGCCTTTTTAATGAAGCGCTTTCACCACAACAGGCGAGACTGGAGAGGAACTCTGTCAAATGTTCTGCTGCCTGTCCTCTTTGTTGCCATGGCAATGGCGTTGTTTACTGTGAAGCCATTAGCTACTGATTATCCTTCACTCAGGCTGATGCCAGACCTTCATGACAATGCAGAATCCTCCTTCTTTAGGTAAAAAACAAAAACAAAAAGCATTCATCATTAACAACAGTGGAACAGGGTCATCATTTTTTATTATTAAATTTTTTTTTCTCTAAGCAGAGTAATCAAACTCACTTTTTATAGTGATTGGATTTTTTTTTTTAAACAAAATGTCTTAAGAGCTGCTCAAAAATTTATGTTAGTCACTTATTTCAATTTTGTGGATAATAGTGATGGGTAAATTCCATCATTTAAATAACAGAAATGCATCATCTTATGTTTTGAGACACAAATCAAATGGTGAAGAAAGGGCAGAAGCTTTGGATCAGGCTGGATTGGGCAGTCTCTTTCAAGATGGATCATTAGGGTTTTTATATAATGTATGTGTGTGTATACAATCATACCTGTGTGCATGTGTTTATTGCTTTAGCTTATTTCTGCTTAGTTTTCTAGGTCTGTAGGAATTGCCTGCAATGCTTCTTTGGTCTACAAATGCAAGCCAGCATTTATAAGATCTAGAGTCTCTGTTGTTGAACTTTTAGTTGCTGTACTTCTGGCTGTGGAACATACTAGCTCTGCAGGTGTTTCCTTTGGATCTGTCAATGTCTGTAGGTGCAGCCCAATTTACAGGGTCTGCAGTCCTTTTATCTACCAAATACAGGCAGCAGACCACCACAGTGCTATATATTTCCTTGCAATATTAGATAGAGATGCTTCCTGTACCTGACATAAGTCAAAAAGGAGAATGCAGGTTCTATCATAAAGCGAAAGTCCACATATGCTTATATATGAAATGTGAAAGACTTACTTTTTTTTTTTAATGGCAACTGGTGGAGATTCGTGCCAGTTACTGGAGGATAGGCAGAGTTAAGCTCCATGTAGTAACCTTTACTTTGAATTCCATCACATTTAATGTTTGGCTTTTTTAAAATTTTTGTTTTTAATCGGTGAAATAAACTGTGAGCTATTCTTCTGTCTCAAAGATATGGTGAATATATAGCACGTTTTGAACAGTTATTTTATGCTGCCTCAATTTCTATCTCATGTGCCTGAATGTGGGTCTCCTTAGTTCTGATTACCTTATTTATTCCCTCTTTCCTCTGAGCAGTACTGAAAGTGACGATCTGGGAAACCTTTCTTATGTCCTGTTGAGACATTTTACAGGCCAGGATCACCCATGCACCTATTCAGGACAAGATGTGTAAGTGTGAACAATGCAACTTCTTTTAATATACTAAGTGACTAATGATTACTGCTATTGATACAGAGGTTCCTGCACGGGGAGAGAATCAATAGTTACTATTCACATTTCATGCTTTGTAAGATTTTATGTTAATGTAATAATATTTATTCATTAAACAGTTATTAGTTATTAGCTGCCTGAATAGCAATAATCTTCACTAGATGTAGAGCACTGGATTCAATCTTTCCTTATGAAATGTAAGTTTAATAGTTGTGCCTCCAAAAGTAAAAGAATGGATAACTTGGAATCTTGTGATTAAATAATTTGATGTCCTATTTTATGTAGTATGTCTATACAGCTTATGCCTTGTTTGACCATTTTAGTATGACTTTTAAAAAATTGTATTGATGAATGAGCTGGCTTCTAGCTGAAATACATAATGGGCTTCTAAGTCCCATTGAAGTCTGTGGGAATCTTTCAATTAATTTCAGCAAGATTTGGATCAGGACTGAAGTCAGTAAGAATAAAGGTTGGTGATACAGTCAGTAACTGTACGTGACTCTATACTGAATCAATGTTCATTAAATAGAAGGCCAGATTTTCCAAGTTAGACATGCCTGGTTGGGGTAGTATGTTTACTTGCCTCTGTGTTATGCGCACAAAAACCTGGTGTACAGCTAATTGGCTGTTTGCTCTGGAAAGTATCTAATTTGCATGCATATGTCAGATGTTTGCAGTGATAAGTTAGAAGCCACCAAGTTAAAAGTGTCAGGAGTTATTACATTGATCCATGGTGAATAAAATTGACATAGTTTAATAGAACAATGCAACTATTGGTTTAGCACCAGTGTTGTGGAGGTGGTGAAGATGGATGTGGTCAAGATACAGCAACTGTTTGTCATTCTTTCAATATCCACTGTTAGATAAAAATATTATAGTTTATCTTTTAATGATTGTTCCGATTGTTATTTTTTCTCCAGTGGAAAAAGGAATTCATGCTGGCAGACTGAGCCTAGTCCACCACAGGAATTCTTGGATGCATGTGGGTGTGTGACAGATCAGCGGGTATATTTTATTTCTTTCTTTAACAAAATGAAACTAACAATTGGGCTCATTATGACAGGTGATTTTCATTCTGTCTCTAGTTTTGCTTTGACTTCATTTTCTAAAGTTTTCAGGGAAATAATGTATAAAATAATATTAGTCTACATCTAGACAAAATGCTTACAGTCACTATGTCAACCTTGTGAACTATCATATCTTCCAGAAATGTATCACTGTGAGGATACTGTATGTGAAACAAATTTCTTTTTTTTAAAGACATATCATAAAATTATAGAATCATAGAATATTGGGATTGGAAGGGACCTCAGGAGGTCATCTAGTCCAACCCCTTGCTCTAAGCAGGACCAATCCCCAACTAAATCATCTCAGCCAGGGCTTTGTCAAACCTGACCTTAGAGGTTTTTAAGGAAGGAGATTCCACTACCTCCCTAGGTAACCCATTCCAGTGCTTCACCACTCTGTGAAAATTTTTTCCTAATATCCAACCTAAACCTCCCCCACTGCAACTTGAGACCGTTACTCCTTGTTCTGTCATCTGCTACCACTGACAACAGTCTAGATCCATCCAGTTTGGAACCCTCTTTCAGATAGTTGAAAGCAGCAAATTCCCCCTGATTTTTCTCTTTTCTGCAGACTAAACAATCCCAGTTCCCTCAGCCTCTCCTGAGAAGTCATGTGCTCCAGCCCCCTAATTATTTTTGTTGTCCTCCGCTGGATTAGATTAGAAATTTCCAATTTTTCCACATCCTTCTTGTAGTGTGGGGCCGAAAACTGGACACAGTACTGCAGATGGGGCCTCCAGATGGGGCCTCACCAGTGCTGAATAGAGGGGAATGATCACATCCCTCAATCTGCTGGCAGTGCTCCTACTTATACAGCCCAAAATGCCATTAGCTTTCTTGGCAACAAGGGCACACTGTTGACTGGATATGAATCAACTGTAATCCCTAGGTCCTTTTCTGCAGGTGTGCTTCTGCTGTCCTTCCACTGTAGGTGTGCTTTCCTCCAAGATAACTGTCAGACATTTCAGATATAATTTTGTATAAACCTAAATGTGATAAGCTCAGCAAAACCAAGATCTGGGCATTTGTAGAATTGGGGCTCAAATCTGTCTTAGCAGCATTTGATCTATGGCTATCAAACTCAGCTTGACAGTGCAGAGAAGCCTGGTGACTGGTCTCATCTCCTCTTCACCCTTTGGGGTTGGGAGGGTGTGTTGGAACCCAGTGAAACACTAGCAGGAAGCAGTCCTAGTATGCTAGATAGCGCAAGGACTGCAAATGTTGCTGGCACCTGCACATGGGGACTTTTGTCCTTGTGCACTTGTGAACACTACCACTCTGGGGCTTTGTGAGCCAATTGCCCCCATGTATTCCCAAACCCTGATTTGGATCCAGCAATAATCTTGTAGTAAGAATTAACAGATCACAGCCCCACTTCCACCCTCTATTTCTAGAAATCTGCAAGTGGTTAGGACAGTATTTTAAGTTCATTTGCTCACAATTGAAAATGAAGCCAGCTTCTGAGGAAGAGATCTTGGAGTAGATAGTTGTTTGAGCTTATGTCCACCATATTACGTTCCCCCCTCATTCAGCAGATCTTTGAATCGTCTTCTTCCTCCCACTCTCTGGCCCAAGGAGAGAATTCCCATAAATCGTTAAAGAACATTTTCATGTATTTCTCATCAAACACATGACATGAATTTGAATACCGTCTCCCCCTCATACTCTGTTCAGGGAATTTTGTGTGTTTATTTTCAGCTTCAGCAAATCAATGATAGTGACTGTAAAAGTCTCATTGCTTTTCTTTGCTGTAAACTTTCCCAAAATTGCATGCATAAAAAATGTTGTTTCCAAAACAAAGTCGACTGATAAGGTTACAACAGAAATAAAAGGTAGTTTTGATTTACTAGTGACAGTTACCATGATTTCAGATGTCCTATGAACATAAAAACCATACCTAATTTATTGAAAAGTTATAGAAGCCAGAAAGGGCCAATCCAGCTGAAAAGCAAGGCAGTAAAGTTTGAGTGTGAATTCAGAATCATGGCTAAAAAAATGGAGGCTGAGGATTTTAAAATAACTTTACTGATATATGTATATTGTTTTCCAGAAGTGTCCAAGCTTCAGTGTGTCTGCTACCTACCTGAAGAACAGGAAAGGGAATGTTCTGTACAACCTCTCGGGTGTCAATGTGGAAGAATACTTAATCATGCCGACAAACAAAGCAAGGTAATCTTAAAATTCTTCTTTGAGTAGTGGCCATATGGGTGTTCCACTGCAGGGGTGCTTGCGTCCCTGTACTGCTGATCACAGAACTTCAATATCAGTGTCTGTTAGGCCCACACATGTGCTGTCTCCCTCCGTGCCATGCCAGGAGGCTAGCCAATGCACACAGGCTGACCCCCCTCAGTTCCTTTTCAACTTCCCCAGCAGCTAGAGATTGAGATATTAGCAGTCTGTTTGTGACCATTTACATTTCTATAGTTAGTCAGTCTCCCCAGACTTAGTTGTAGTTTCTTCTTTTTGTACTTTCTTCCCGAACAGTCTTTATACCCCCCACCCCTGCTTTTGCATCAGGGACCCTCTCCCCCACAGGGTATGCCTGGTTCACTGGGCTTCAACAAATGTCTCTCCTGCAAAGAGGGCCTCCCTGTAGCAGACAAGCACACCTGGTGCATATGCTGCCTCAGGGAAGGCCACATTCCACAGAAGTTTGGATTCTGCCAGCAACTCAGACCCAGGCCTCGCAAGGACAGGGAATTGAGACAGAAGATTGTCTTCACGGAAAAGGTCCTCTAATCTTCCCCAGACCCGCACCGAGAGTCACCTGGCAGACATGAGTCTTCCCCATAGACCTCAACATGCAGGGTTTGTGAGTTGAAGAAACCAGCCACAGACTCCTCTCACAAGTCATCAAAAAATAGAGCAGAAAGTCCCCAGAGTGAGCCCTGAGCCAGCCCTAAATGATCTCTGGAACACTCTGTATCCTTGGTACTGTCAGCACCGAGATAATCCCATCCCGGTTCCCACAGGTCACAAAGATCTGGAGTGGCATGTGCCATTGACCTGCCTAAGGACCCGATGGGGACAGGCACCAGGTCAATGGCACTGGAGGACAAAGACAGGAGCCAGCACTCCACTAAGATGATGCTGCTGGTATGCACTGTGCCAATGGCACTGGCATCGATGCCCCATCCAGCAGTGGACTGGTCAGTGTGAGCAAGATCTGCACCCCCCTCGGTACTGCCAGTGGCAGCGAGTCAGTTGGTAACGTCAGAGTTCCGGCACTCTAGAGATGAACATGTATCCAACGTACCAGAGTCTCCTCTTCTCAGTACTGGGACCTCGGAACTGAGTCTTCTCCGCTGCCCTGCCACGCAGCCCCACTCTCCAGTGCAGACTCAGACAAAGAACCAGAGGAGGTCGTGTCTCTTTACTCCTTTCATGCTCCCTATGATGCTCATTACCGACAGGGTACCCAGTCATAGTCTTAGACAGCCCCACCATCACCAGCTTAGTAGAGCCAGCACCAGTGGTCATACTGGGATCATACTACCACCCACGTGGCCATACTGGGATCCTTGGGCTGCATATCACCCCCATGCCTCTTGAGCTTCTAACCTCACCCGTGAACCCCTGACACACTTCTCCTTGGCCACAGCATCCAGAGTCTTGGAACCTTCAGAACAAATTGTGGAGGAACAGGAGGGTGGCATTGAGATAATGGTGACTCTGAGGACCAACATCTCCTCCTCTTTCTCCGATAAGGCAGACATGCAGCCACCATTTTCCTTGGCCTATGAATTCTGGCTTTTCTAGGACGTGGCAATGAGAGTTGTAGATACTCTACAGATACCCTTAGAAGAAATCAAGGGCACCCATCACAAGGTCCTTGACATACTACGCTCCTCCTTGTCTGCTAAAATAGCCTGCCCTATTAATGAGGCTCTCCTGGACCCTGCAAAACCATGCGGCAGACTCCAGCATCGGTGGTGCCTATTTGCAAGCGGGCCAATAAATATTATGTCCCAGCTAGGGAGATGGAATTCCCCTTCTCCCACCCTCCACCCAACTCCATTATGATGGATGTTGTGAACTCTTGTGGTCATCAGCACCAAATGAGGTCCACTCCCTACAACAGGGATTGGAAGTGTTTGGACCTCTTTGAGAAAAAAACTATTCCTCAGCCATGCTACAATTTCAAATTGCCCATTACCAAACCCCAATGGCGAAATATGACAATGTCAACTATTTGAAACTTAGCAACTTTGTTGATCAGCTGTCTGAGTTGCACCGTAACCAGTTCAAAGCCATCATCCAAGATAGACCACTAGTGGCCAAGACAGTACTATCATCTGCCCTCAGTGCAGCTGACACAGCAGCCCGATCCATCTCCACAGTGGTGGTTATGCAACATGTGTCGTGACTACACCTGTTGGGCTTCCCTAAGGAGGTGAAGTTGACCATCGAAGACCTTCCCTTTGAAGGCACCAAGCTCTTCTCTTCATACCCTAAAAGATTCTAGGGCCACTCTCCTCTTGCTGGGGCATCTACATGACAGGACAAAAAGGGAAATTTAGTCCACAGCCCCAGCACAAACCATGCACCTCCCAATACCTGACTCGGCACTACTACAAGCCACACAGGAAGAAAACTAAATTACCTGGGCCTAAACCATCTGGCCTACAGTCTTTCCCGTCCCTACTGTCCACTTCCAAGTGCCAATTTTGATGTGTCAATCAAGGCATTGATAGATCACTCTGCCCAACTGCTACAGCTGACCACTGCTTCCTACCCATTACACTACCATCTGGCAACGTTGTACAGACCTGGGAAGGCATAACACCGGACTGATAGGTCTTTGAGATTGTTCAGAATGGGTACTCCATCCATTTCACCTCCCTACCCTCTGCCTGTCCCTCTTCAGGGACCCTCCTCACAAGAGTTTACTATGACAAGAGATAGATCGTCTCCTCCGGTTAGGAACCTTAGAGCCAGTACCTCAACATCTACAAGGCAACAGTTTTTATTATTGCTATTTCATAATACCCAAGAGGAAGGGAGGTTGGAGACCCATATTAGAACTCCAATCACTCAAGTTTGTCAAAACTCAAGCAATGATTATTCCACTATTGGGATAGGGAGACTGGTTTATGACCCTTGACCTTCAGGACACATACTTTCATATCTCAATCCTGCCATCTCGCAGATGATTCCTCAGATTTACCCTAGAACAAGATCCCACTACCAGTACAAAGTAGTCTCCTTTGTGTTATCATCCACTCCAAGAGTATTCTCCAATGTTTTCTCAGTAATGGCTGTGCACCGGTGCTCTCAAAGGATTGTGATGTATACCTACCTGGATGACTGCCTCCTCAGAGCTCGGTCCTTTCAAGAGGCTCACCGAGTCACCATATCTACAAGAAACTTTATTCACATAACTGGGCCTACAGATCAATGCCCAGAAATCAGCCCTCATTCCAGTGCAGCGCCTGGAATTCATAGGTGCTGACCTTGACTGCTAACAGGTCAGAGCTCTCCTACCTCAACATAGATTTCTCTTTTTGGCCACATTCATAGACATTGTCCAAAGCAGCCCACAAATATAAGCCAGACACTGCATATGGCAGCAGGCACAGAAGTAATACCACATGCCAAACTTCATATGTGATGCTTTCAGATGTGAATCAGTTCGGTTTACAGACAAAACAGAGACAGATTAGATAAATGTCTGTCACTACCCACCGGGATCAAAAAGTCCTTAGACTAGTGGAAAGACCTAGCAGATGTTTGAAAGGGAATCCCCTTTTCACAAACCTCCCCATCATTGCTTCTCACCACTGATGCATCCCTCATAGGATGAGGCACATATCTGAATCATCTCAGGACACAAGACAGGTGATCATCCACAGAGATATCCCTCCACATCAACCTCCTAAAACTCAGAGCAGTCAGGAATGCTTGCACCCATTTCCTCCTGCTGATTAAGGGATCACACATGAAAGTCCTAACAAACAACATAGCATTTTTGTACCACATAAATTGGCAAAGGGGAGCTAGATTATCCTCCCTCTGTGCAGATGCAATTAGATTATGTAACTGGTGCATTTCCCATGATACCATACTATCAGTGGCTTACCGTCTGGGCGCTCAAAACTTGATAGCGGACAGTCTCAGTCACAAATTCCCACATGACGATGAGTGGGAAATAAACTCAGCAGTGCTTCATGACCTAGTCAGGTGGTGGGGGATACCATCTGCAGACCTGTTAGCCACTTACCTGAACAGGAAATGTCCGTACTACTGCTGAGAGCAGGGATGGGACGACATTCACTGGGCGATGCTCTCCTTCTCCCCTCGGGCAGGGACCTTCTCTATATCCTCTGTTTACCCAACTGTCGAAAGTCCTATTAGAAATAAAAAGAGAAGGAGCACATATCATACTCATTGCTTCTACCTGGCCAAAAGACTTGATATCCTTACCTGTCACAACTCGCTACGTACCCTCCAATCTCTCTCCAATCCACTCCTTAACTCCTCTCGCAGAACAAAGGACTCACCCAGCATACTAACCTGGAGATTCTTGGTCTCAAGGCATGGCTCCTTTGTGGTTCGAATGCACAGAGAGCTCCTACTTGAAGAAGGTACAAGAGATAATACTGCACAGTAGAAAGTCCTCGACATGCCCAACTTACTGTAGCGGGGCAGTCACCCCACTCTGACCTTGAAAGTCAGTCCTAGGAGAGGCTGGAGCTGAGAGCCAATAGGAAAAAGCCAGTTAGGGCCAGGCTGGGTCCTATAAAAGAGCTGCAGAGCCAGAAGGCAAAAACTCTCATTCCAGCCTTGGAGTGGGAAGAACCTAGTTGCCTGCAGGAGAGCAGTGCTGGGGAAGGGCAGGCAGAGCTGGGGAGCACCAGGGTCCAGGAGGGACATGGAGCCTGAGGCAGGATAACACAGGCACTCAGATTGTTGAGTGTTGAGCAGCAGTATAAAACCCTAAAATAGCATTGATCAAATGTGTGGTCATGTACAGACAGATCATATGCGTGCCAGCTAAATTGTATATGTGCGGCATAGGACTTCCTGCTTCATAGGCCTCTTGGAGCTAAAGGGAGAATCTTCATCTGTCCCTTGTATCAGGGTTTATATCCACAGAACCTTCCCATTATTTACACTTGTGCTTGAACTGAATATGGGAGGGTGAGTGGGCCTGGGCTCTCTGCACTTTCCCCTCTTGTCATTCAGAGACCTCTGTTGGGGTGGTGTTGGTAGGGTCCCCTAGAGCAGTAGATCTAGGAGTTAACACTGCATAGAGATCAATAGGACAATTTACATTTCTCAGAGCTGTTGTTGCCAGGCCTTCTGTAGACTCAGGCATTGCTGTATTGGTAATGCTCAAGTCACATTTCAAGATTTTCTTTGCAGTTCTGAGAGCTAGAAATTTACTTTTATTTAAGTGAAAACTCTGATTCTGACATAATCGTATGACTCCAGGTGCCAGGGCTTGAGACATGGCCCCATCTAGTGCCTATGCGTTACTTCAGCCCGGCTTACTTGTCAACCACTGAAGAGTGACATAATAAACATTTTAGCAGGTGCAACTTTATCAAGAAGAGAGAAGTGTTTACACATACATGTGAAAAACTACATGAAATTGATGTAAGAACTTGGAGGAAAGTTATGCTTTTAGGGTAAATGACCAAAACACATCTTGAGTGTTGGAAACTTTTGAAGGTTTAAACACTTTTATGAGGATCAAAACTACCCCAGATGCTTATAACCCCTACATTGCTCATCAGCTTATTTGTGTTTTCCTTTTCTGAAAATAGAGGCTTTATCTGCAGGGTTCAAAGGGAAAACATTTGCTTGAAGGCACATACCATTCACCTGTATATAAGGAGTAGATTAGATATCTCTTTCAAATACAAATATTGTGATTCTATGAGGCTGAGCTGTACTTCTAGCTTGAAATGTAAAACAATAATAAAGACGTTTATGAATTGTTTGTTGCAAGAAAACATTCCTTACAATGCTGAGAAAGGTCATCTGCTGACAGATAGCCTCCTATTACTTTGTTTTGTATTGCTAGATATGGAGGCTGGTCTTTTGGTGTGAAAACATCCCCTGAACTTCAAGACCTAAACCTGAATAAAACATACTCTAAGCCTCTGGCTAAGGTAAGATATGCATATAGAGTCCAATCCATATTGCAATGCCAAAGTTTTCAGATTCTAACTCTTTGGCATTTAACATACAGTAGAACCTCAAAGTTATGAACTGACTGGTCAACCACACATCTCATTTGGAACTAGAAGTACACAACCAGGCAGCCTCAAAGACACCCCCCTTCCCACCAAAAAAGGCAAATACAGAACCATGTGAAACATAAACTACTAAAAAAAACAAAGGGAAAGTTTGAAAAAAAAAAAAAAAAGATCTGACAAGGGAAGGAAACCATTTCTGTGCTTGCTTCATTTAACTTAAGACAGTTAAAAAGCAACATTTTTCTTCTGGCATAGTAAATTTTCAAAGCTATATTCAGTCTATGTTCAGTTGTAAATCATTGGAAGAACAACCATAATGTTTAGTTCACAGTTACAAACATTTCAGAGTTACGAACAACCTCCATTCCCAAGGTGTTCGTAACACTGAGGTTTTACTGTATAATAATGTAATTCTAGAATCCTTGTGTTTTAAAATTGAGAAAAATCCTAATATATTTAGTCAATTCCTCTGTCCAGGATTGTTGTACTACCCTGTGCTTTTTGCAAGTCAGTTGTAAATAACTCAAATAAGGGGTTTCCATCACTTCCCTTGGGAAACTATTTCACAATCTAATTGAGCTCACTTTTTAAGACTATTTTCACGATAGTCAGCCTCCATTTTTCTTTATTTCCCTTCTATTCCTACTAAAATCAATCTCAGAATTGGCTGAAGTAAAGTGAACTATCAATTGTGTTTTATTGATGGCTATTTCAGTCTTGTGATCAATATTCTTTTTTTTTAAAGCAAACAAAATAAAATATAGCAATTTCATTGCATTTAAAAGAGTAAATATGTGGATGTCTGGAGTAGCTACTGCAAGAATAATAACCTAAATAATACTTTGCTCTTATAAGATGCTCCGAAAATACTTTACAAATATGCATAAGTATTAGTCCTCTTTATAGCTGAAGGAACTGAGATTCACATATCTTGCATGAAGTCACATAACAAGCCAGAGGCTTAGCACCCAGATTTCTCTGTTTCCAGACTTATATTTTAACCAGTAAATCATATGTCTTGCACTGTACCTCACTACCTGAGGTTTTCCTGATTAACTGTTTTGGAGCAATCCATTAGAGGCAGGGACTGTAGGAGTAGTCCTCTATCTACCAGATTCAGACTTTTCTTAAGGCCCTTTGAAGTCCACTGGAAATATTTCCAGAGAGGACACTGTAGAAGACTGGATGGGACCTACGGTCCAGTGAGGAATTAGCAGTCTAGGTGATTTAATGTGTTTCCATTGGTTGTAAGACCTTTTTCAGACTATTTGAAAAAGACTACCTGAAAAATCTAATGAGGTTCAACAAGGACAAGTGCACTTAGGACAGAAGAATTCCATGCACTGCTACAGACTAGGGACTGAATGGCTAGGAAGCAGTTCTGCAGAAAAGGACCTAGGGATTACAGTGGACGAGAAGCTGGATATAAGTCAACAGTGTGCCCTTGTTGCCAAGAAAGCTAACAGCATTTTGGGCGTATAAGTTGGGGAATTGCCGGCAGATTGAGGGACGTGATCATTCCCCTCTATTTGACATTGATGAGGCCTCATCTGGAGTACTGTGTCCAGTTTTGGGCCCCATGCTACAAGAAGGATGTGGAAAAATTGGAAAGAGTCAAACAGAGGGCAACAAAAATAATTAGGGAGCTGGAGCACATGACTTATGAGGAGAGGCTGAGGGAACTGAGATTGTTTAGTCTGCAGAAGAGAAGAATGAGGGGATTGGATGGCTGCTTTCAGCTATGTGAAAGGAGGATCCAAAGAGGATGGATCTAGACTGTTCTCAGTGGTACCAGTTGACAGAACAAGGAGTAACGGTCTCAAGTTGCAGTGGGGGAGGTTTAAGTTGGATATTAGGAAAAACTTTTTTACTAGGAGGGTAGTGAAGCACTGGAATGGGTTACCTAGAGAGATGGTAGAATCTCCTTCCTTAGAGGTTTTTAAGGTCAGGCTTGACAAAGTCCTGGCTGGGATGATTTAGTTGGGGATTGATCCTGCTTTGATCAGGGGGTTGGACTAGATGACCTCCTGAGGTCCCTTCCAACCCTGATAGTCTATGATTCTATGATTATTTAAGGTTCATACAACTGTTCAGAGAACTTCTAGAGTGGGAGTCCAGAAACATGAAAGAGAACAGTTTCCCAGATGTGTTTCAGGGTCTCTGTGACTGACCTCTGTTTTGTTTTTTTTGTTGAAATGAAGGGCACTGAAGAAGCGAGTTGCCTTGTGTGTTAAGGAAGCTGACCTTTGAATGTTAAATTGGAATTGGATAGAAAGAAGCCCTGACCTTAAACATTTTATATATGTTGGAAAGGGTATAAAAACTTGTTGTTTCTTGTAAATGAAGTAGAGGTGGAAACATTTACCCAAGTCTTGCATCAAACTACCAGCAGGGGAGGGAGGTTAGTTATTAAAACAGGACATGGACACACCCCTTATCCAAAGTTTGGTATGGCACCTTTGCCATCTGGATTTGCCCATCAAAAAAAAAACTGTTTGCACTTTTGTTTTTGGTGCTTTATAGTTAAGGGTATGATTCTGCAATGGAGGACACTGATTCCGTGACTTTGTGGGACCTCCATGACTTCTGCAATGGCAGGGCTGGAGGACTTGTCAGTCCCAGGGCCACCAGAGCAGTGGTCCCAGGGCTGAAGCAGCAGGGGGCGGGGTTGATCAGCCCCTGCCACAAGAACAGTGTTGGGGCTGGAGCAGCTGCTGCAGTCAGCCCCGGGGCTGCTGGAGTAGCAGTTAGTGGCCAGCTATGAAGATGGCAGAGCAGTTGCCCCAAGGGTTGCTGGGGCACTGGCTGGTGGCCACTGAAGCAGCTGGCTGAGGGTCATCCCCAGGGCTGCTGGAGTAGCTGGCTGGGGGGTGTCCCCAGGGCTGCTGGAGCAGGGGCTGCCAGTGAAGTGGTTCCTGGGGCCTGCCAGAGCTGCGTATGGCCCCAGGCTGGAACAGTGGCCTCTAACACCTCCCTCCTGCCCACCGCTGCATTCACACTGTTAGTTCCCCATCCCATATGCTATTTTTAGTAAAAGTTAGGAACAGCTCACGGGCTTCCTTGATTTTTTTTTTTTTTTTTTAAATTGCCTGTGACGTGTCCCTGACTATTACTAAAAATACCCGTGACAGAATCTTAACTTTATTTATGTTCCCCCAAATTTCTTGCAGCTTTAAACTCTTGACTTGATCAATCCATAATTGGGCACTTGAGTCCAAATGGCTACAATATACTGTGTTTCTCTGCCTGCTGTTTTGTTTGGTTTTGTTTTTTCTGTTTTGGTCTTTGGCACCTACTTCATCTGTCATCAGCAAAAGGATAAATTATAGTTATACAGTTAGTGAGTAAGCTTCATTTTTCAGAGCCAACATAATAATGCATTAGACTTATAAAGGGCTCTGTGTTATCTAAACTACCTCCTTGAAGTGGCTTTCGACTGATGTAGTGTCAAATTATTGCATTAACCTTTCAATAATTAATGACCAGTCTTTTACTCTGACCTTTTGGGCCTGTTTTTACATAGCCTTTTATGAATGAAAATGGGAAATTTGCATATGAAGAGACTTACTGTACGATTCATTACACTGCAGAAAATCTCTGAGGGCTTGGCTACACTGGAGAGTTGCAGCGCTGGTGAAGGGGTTACAGCGCTGCAACTCACTCTGTGTACACACTTACAAAGCACAGCCAGTGCTGCAACTCCCTGGCTGCAGCACTGGCTGTACACCTGGTTTGACTGGGGTGTAGCGATTCCAGCGCTGGTGATGCAGCGCTGCTCATCAGGTGTGGACACCAACAGCACTATTGGGCCTCTCAGGGTATTAAGAGGTATCCCAGATTCCTGTCCACAACAAACCGGAAGAATGGCTGCACAACCAGCTCTAAAAAACAAACACAGCTGCCTCTTGCTCCAGCGAGCGAGCGAGCCGAGGCAGGGGATTGCTTGGAATGTTCACAGCTGTTTGTTTGAGGGAGAGGGGAGTCGTGTTGAGCAGCTGCTTATGTGGTCTGAAGGCTATTTAGGAGTCATGATTTGCATTTAGTGATAAGAGAGGGGTGGGGGAAGGGTCAAACTTTAAAATGATTGAAGGTAGCTCTTGTTGTATCTTCCAGTCCTTAGAACTTGCAAGGCAGGGAGCTGAGAACAGTGCTAGTGTTTGCTTGAGGAGAGAAACAGCACGACGGGCGGGGGAGGAGAGGGAGGAGGGAGTCCATCGGAGAAGCTGCTTATCTGTCTGACCCTTTTTTTCATTTGAGTAATTGAGAGAGGGATGGGGGAAATGGCCAGAATTTGCAAGGCAGGGAGCTGTCACAGTGTCTGCTCAAAAATCCATCTCTCTGTCTCCCCCATGCCCTGTCACACTCCACCCAACCCCCCTCTTTCAAAAGCACATTGCAACCACTTGAAACGCTGGCATAGATAGCTGCCCACAATGTACCACTCCCAACAGCGCTGCAAATGCTGCAAATGTGGCCACACTGCAGCGCTGGTAGCTGTCAGTGTGGCCACACTGCAGCGCTGTTCCTACACAGCTGTACGACCACAGCTGTAACTTCCAGCGCTGCACATTTCCAAGTGTAACCAAGCCCTGAGTCCTTCACAAATTATTCCTCTCCACTGCAGGATTTGAATGACAATTAACTTCCCACTTCAACTTTAACAATACCCAGCCAGAACATGGACGGTGGCTAGCATCTTAAACAAATCTTGTTCCAGGCATGTGACAAAAATAAACCCACAGTGTGTATCACATACCAAGCATGTTTGAAAAAACTCTGGCATTTGACATTCAATGATGACTGTCATGGAACAGGAGTGTGTAGCCGAACTCAATAGCTCATCCCACCAGCACCCACCCCTTCCTTAGTTGTGTTGCATGTTTGTTGTCTCTATCTGTAATCTGGCATCTAAAGTGCTTGTCACAAGGTGGCTTCCCTTTTGAAGGTCAGAGGGCTGGGGCCAGCTATCTCTAGTTACTAAGGAGGCACCCCTGAGCAGGGGTCAGGCGATTACCCTATAAAAGCTGCAGGGAGAAGAGGATGCTCAAAGAGAGACAACTGGGGGAATGAGCAGCAAGAAGGGAGAGATTCCTGTCATGGTCCCTGATATGAGGAAAGGAGATTTTAGCTGGGAAGGGTGTGGCTGGATAGAAAGCCTGTCTGGAAGTTTGATTTCTTTTCGGAGAGAAGGCCTGAAGGCAGGTCAGGCCTTGCATCTTTTCCAGCTGCTCATATAGAAGAGCGAGCGAGAGAGCTCTCAGGGAAGAGAGACTGTGCCTAGCTTAAGGCTGAGGTGAAAGACTTTTTTCTGTTTGTGAATTTCGTGTGAATAAAATCATACCCTAGGGAGGGCTATTGTCATTGGACTTGTGAAATCCTAAGGGGAGTTTATTTAAGAATCCCCTTGAGAAGGGAAACTGATGCAAGGGGCTGCTTCCAGGGCTGCCATGAAGAGGCACTTGTGGGGCAGATCACCCACTATCAGTGCTGTATAAGTGCTAAGATTCATATTCAGACATGTATATAACTTATTGTACAAAAACATCTGAAAAGCCCTAAGCAGCCATAAAGACAGTTTGAGTACTTGTTGTGGTCTGTAGCTAAGAATTTAGGGGGCAGCCCCCAGATAGGCCTTTCTCTAGTTTGACCTTACCATGTTGTCACAGGTTCATGGAACTGAGGCAATACAAAATTAATTAGATCCCAAAGTGGTAGCCTATGACTATTCACCATGTAATTCTAACAGGAAAAAAAGTTTCTCATTGTGGAAGAAAGTTGTCAGACTATGAATGGAAGATAAAATTAGTTAAATGCACAATTTGATAGCATTTATCTAAGGAACACCCAACTGCTCTTCTCAAAGGCAGTAGAATTCCACTGCAGACAAATTTTACCCATAGGTATTCAAGAGGGAGCGAGAGAGACACAACTTTTAATGAACCAAGTAAAATATAACCATTGAAGAACACTTGGCATAAAAGAAAGCATAGACGGTAAGAACATTGTTGGGACACAGATCTCTTAGGAACTGTCCTGGATATTAACTCTCCTTGTCTGTGGAGACCACCCCTGTCAGTGGAGAACGTGTACAGTTACCTTGGCAAAATATCTGCTGTCCTTCAAAGTGTCCTTCAAACCACTGCTCCCCCTGTGATATTTGTAGAAATATACGTATATAGGACTATATGGTATATGTAAACACACATCTATCTAAGTATTTTATGGCCCTTATCACTGTAATATCTGAACACCACATAGTGCTTAACAGTATTCCTTTTTACAGATGGGAACTGAGGTATATGGATAAATCAATTAATCTATAGTCATACAAGAAGTCAGACACAGTTAGACAAGATTAAACAGGAAGAGGAAGTTATAGAGATGAAACTTGGGCCCAGATGTCTTGAGTCCCATTCCAGTGTGCTATTCCCTCAGTCATGCTTGCTACCTGTGATCAGGTTCTACCATTTTGAGAGTTAAAACTTGTCCTGTGCTAAAAGGGAGACTTTCCAGGGCGTGGCATGTCAGACCCAATTAGAAAACCAAGATTAATCAGCAGTTTCCTCACCCATCTTTCACCTCACCCTAAAAAATGTTATCCACATGGCAGTGTTTTGTCTAGCAAAGCTGCATGTTGTTTTCGATGGAACTAAATACCAATACCTCTTTTTCCATGTTGTGGTCACTTGGTTCAAAATTAGTTGTTCTAAGGCTCTTGAAAAAGAACCAGATGCATCCTCTGATGAAGATAATAACATCAAGGACTTTTTTTTCTTTTTGTCAGATTATAAATGATTAAATATTCTGCTTTAATTTGGTTATTTCCTGATGGCCTGACTCAGTTACATCATTTTATCGCACTCTTGGATGAAGAATGCTGTGAATGCTCTGAAGATGCTGTGATTCTAATTATTGGGCAGGACTTCTAAATGTATTGTTACAGACAATGCTAATTGTCATTTTTTTCCTTATTATTTTGGTTACATTATGAAATTTACTAGGATATTCTGTGAATACTTATTAAGACCTCTCCCCTGCCTCCAATTAACTGAGGATGTGTCAGCAGAATCTTGCATTATTGTTTTTTGTAATTGCTTCTTTTTTTCTTTACAATGTGCATAATTGCAATGATTTCCATTATGTATGTTAAACATTCTTACTTGGAAAGATTTTAGCAGAACAGATAGAGAAAGAAATGGGATGGTGTGTGAGGGAATTGGCTCCCCTTACTAGTTCAGTTTTGATTCTGTTCTGGCACATGGTTGCACAGGTGACTAGAAAGTGCAGAGATCTGAAAGATGAATATCTGGAGGCTGTTCCTGAATGTTTATATAGCAGGCCCAAAGCTTGCTCTCTTCCTGAACCAGCAGAGGGTCACCTGAAGATTAAATAGTTGTCAGGTCTCAGACTGGAACATAGAAGAACCCTAAGAGCCACAAAAGAATTCCCAATTCATAATTCTTTACAGTCAGTAGCTGCACACTAGAATTAGCTATATTCTAGAGCAATGAGAGAACTATTTTCCCTCCAAAAATGAGACCTTTTTGTAAATAAAGATTATCTCATCTGTACAAATAACTTTTATGTAAAAAAGTTAAAATTGTTGCCATCTAGTTGCCTATGTGAAATGAGTTGGTGAGGGTCAGCCTAATTCATGTGGACAGGTATCCACCAACAACCCCAACTATAAACGGAACTCCTCACCACTTTTGTTGGTAGTGTCATCTGAAAGGGCATGGAGCTTATGCTGTTTTCTCACCTCAAGAAACGGTAATTCCATTAAAGGCTGAGGCATATTGGTCAGGCTGTGAGACAGAAACGGGTGCTACCTGTTACTTGGAGAAGGGCTGGGTTGTGCCATAAAGGTATTACTCTGTTGGGGCAGTGTAGAGCTGCATTGTTCAAGAAGATATTGTGTCCAACCTCTAGCACACTACCTCCCAGAGCTCCTCATTGGATGGGGGTTGGGGAGGAGCATGTTTCAGTGCCTAGCAAACTCTGTTGGATAGATGTTGATGGTAGATGAGTTATGGGCCTCATTCCTCCATGCCCCATATGGAGTGGCTAGCTCCGATTGTTGCGTTTTTCTATTGCTTGCAGATCTCATTTTGAAATCTCAAAAGTGAAAAGTATCCCAGAGTTTTATTGTTTTCTAAATTCTCCCACTGAGTTTCAAATTAAACCAATTAATGTCACCTTTTCAGCACAAATAGGAGAGTTGTGTTTCATGTATATTTGACCTGGTATGATATAAGGGGCTGGTCTAGGTGATCCACTAAACCATGAGTTCTCTTCCTCTTCCTTTGTTGCTAGCTGGATGGAGAGTCCTGGAATGGAAACTGTTGACAACAACTATACTCAACCAAGGGACCTCTACAGCTCATTTGATTCTGTTCCACCCAGACCACTCCATCCCATGCATGTGGCTTCTCAGAGGGGCTCGTAACTCCTGTAATCTTACATAATGTTGCATCTGAAATTCCCTAAAATTCCAGGGTATTTGGATCTGGGGTCTCGGTTCAGGCCATCTTTCATTTAACACCTCTGTTTTCTCTCTTAGGTGTGGTACAGCCAGAAAGGTTTCCATTCGCTGCCGTCTTACTTAAATCAGCTCAACAACCTTATTCTGTGGATGAATTTGCCTCCTTCTGTGGACTGGAGACAGTATGGTAATATTGTCCATCCATCTTTTTCTAAAAATGCTGATTTAAAAAAAAAAAGTAAAAAATCTAAATCAAATTAAATAACAGTGTGAAAACATATGGATATGTTTAAAGTCCCCCCCAGAAGGATAGAAGTAGACTTGCATACTTTCAGGGAGGTTATGAGATGGGGATCTCATAAAATTATAAAGTAACTAACAGGTTATATGTGTTATTGAACTGATTTATGTATTGTAGTAATCAAAAATTACTGTGTTCCAGAATTATTTAATTAAAAGTTTTTAAATTCAAAATATTTATTTTATTTTGAATTTTAAGAATTTTCAAATATCAGACCTTTTTGAAAGTGACATTGCATGGTGGGTCCAAAGCTAAACCAGGAAGAAAAGGAGAGAGAAAGAATATGATGTTAAGCATATTTAAATATAGGTTCTGACTTTTGGATTATTTGAAATCCAAATTAAAATAGAAATTTTCCAAATGGACATGTTCCTTATAATGGACCAAATCAAAACACCGGATCCAAAGATTCCTGAATTTTTGGGGGCACTGAAATCTGGATCCTGTTTTACATTTTGCAGCTTTGGTCCATCTCTACATAGATTTTATTTTCTCTTTTTTTCATGAGGTCCCTAGCAAAGGAACAATTAGCTTGGCTTGGAGAAAATTAAAAGTAGGTTATCGAAAGCCACAAAAGTTTACATTTTACCAATTTTTATTCATCAGGACTATTTTGCAATGGTTGCAGCTAGTTGGAAAGTTTTCACCAGGTTTAGTTATAGTGGATGGCTTGTATTCTGGTAGCAGAAGGCATCCCAGTCTGGATTGGGACCTCATAGTGTTAGCCATTCTAGCCTATAGCTCTAGAAGGGCTCAGTGAGATTTGGGAGACATTCTCCAAACTAGGAATGGAGAAGTCAGTGGAAAGTAGTCAAATGAATAGGGGTAGTTTGTGCTCTTTTAAATGAGGAGAGAATGCATAGTAGAAAAGGTTGATGGGAAATTTGTGGAATCTTTGAATGACTACTACAATCTGGCCCAATTTCTGTAGTCTCCTGGTGGTATACCCTGGTTAAACATCCCTACAGATAGTCCATAAGATGGAAAACACTGTATTTATTACCATAATGTGTGTCTATGGCAAAGGCACAAAACAGATGGGCTGATTATGCTATAGCGATTCAATGGAGGAGAAGGGGACGAGATCATCTTTGAAAAAGAAAGGGGTCAAAATATATAAATGTAGGTGGAGATTTTCAAAGGCACAAAGGGCAATTAGGCTATCAACTCCAATTAACTTTCAGCTTTCTCTTATTTTGGTGGAGAGAATCTCTTTGGAATTCGAGGTTAATGCTACAGAGTACGTGTGATTATTTTTTGGTGTAAGGCTGTTTGTGGGAGGAAAACACATTTTTACAAGTACAGTTTTGTTGTCACATCTCTGGAATGGGTTTTGATGACATCCAGTAGGATAGATTTAATAAACATGCAACTCTGAGGTAGAAAAAAAAAAGCATTGTGTGTTTTCAGATAGGAGAGAGAAATGGAAAGTAATTTTTAAAAGCAGTGTTCAAAAAGTTACTAGAGATTATTGAATTTGCAGATGGTAGACTATTTGTTAACATTTTTGTTTATGTTGGATAATTTCATCTTGAGACTTGTGTTTATGGAGAGTGCAAGATATATTCTAGCATATTTCTGAAAAAGGCTTTTCGGAAGCTTGTTGAGATGTGTAATCCTTCCTTGCATGAATGCCATTTTTTTCTGTTTTCAGAGGATAACATTTTTCTGTCAAGATGAATAGTACCGTTGAATTTCTTTCTTTACATGTCAAGGGAATAATTGGACCTTTCAAAGGCAGCAGTAGGGAGGGAATAATTTCCCTTCCTATCTTAACAAAATAGATATTGTTTTACTGAAAGAGTCTCACTAGAATATGAAAGAACATAGTTGTGCCTATAATGCCAAGCAGAGATGAGTAGGTATTGTGGTGCAGAAACAGATCTTGGGATAGGTTGAGAAAGTCCTACTTGCCTTACTCCTGTGAGTAGTCCCATTGACTTTCATAACTCCAGCTGGATTAGCCCCTCTTTGGCATAAGTCTAAGTGGCATGGTTCATGAGTAAGAGGTCAATTCTGTCTTCCCCGCTGTCCTTTCCTCACACAGGAGAGGAGCTGCTAGAATATTTGGGGAAGAGAATTCATGGGATGCCAGGGTTCTACAATAAGATTCAGAAGAGTAAGTTAGAGAGGTCTTTTCTTTTAGCTTTTACAGTTCTTTGTTTTGATTAATGGTTTATAAAGATTTGCTCCTGATAAAAAGGCTTTGCTGCCTTCTGCTGTGTCATCCCAAAATATTAGTCTGACTTTGACCTTACTACGTTTTTGTGCGTGAATGGGGGTGGGGATGGTTTAGTTACCAGCAGAGATTTCCTCTTGAATGTTGTCCAGCAGTATCAAGACCAATGGAATCTGGCCTCTATCACCTCAAAAAGGTAGGTGCTTTGGAGAGATATTGACATTTCCCCCCTGTTCATATTCACAAATATCAAATATTAATTCATTGCGGGAAGAACTGCAAAGTGAGAATTTGTTATTTCACATAGTTTTAATATTTAAGCACTTGATATGAGTAGATGTTTTTAATGAACAAAATGCATCTACAGATTCACATGGAGATTTTTGGAGATACTTTATGCCAGTGGTTTTCAACTTTTCATTTCTGGACCTCTACAAAATTTTGAATGGAAGTGTGGACCCCTTTGGAAATCTTCAACATAAGTCTGCGGACCACCATGGGTCCACAGAGCACAGGTTGAAAAACACAGCCTTACAGTAAAGGAGCAGCAGGTGGCTAAAGTAAAAGTATACCAGAGTTGATAGATCAGTGGTCTATTCTGATATGGCAGTTCAGGAATATTTCACTATCTGAAAGTAGCCTCTCCAACATTTCCTCTGGACAGTAACCCGTAGCCCTATAAGGAACCTAGATCTGTTCCTCTTCTGTTTAAAAATACACACACACCTCCGACAACAGCCCCCATGCTAACCCATCCATTTCACCAGAAGCTGCGGATGTTAAAAGGGAAATGAATGTGATTGTCTTTCACCGTTGCCATAAAAACTGATACTATAGATGCTCATCTTGGGTTACAAATTGTATGAGACAGTGTGAAAATGAAAAGTTAAGCATTAAAAATATTTTACTGGTGGTGGGAAGGGGAAAATTCAACAGTAAAGGAAAATATGCTTGGTTTCTTCATAGCACTATGTTAGAGCAGTGCTTGGCATGTAATTTAATGCATATAATATTTTGTCTTGTAACTTGTTGTTCATACATGCTGTATCCCCAGGATTAGGTAATATACTCACGATGCTAAATAATAGTAAAGAGGGCAAGAAAAAAGACACAGGATTAAAATTAATGGTGTGGAAGTGAAGAGGTAATATGTTTCCCTATTAGCTATATTACAGTAGCACCCAAAGTATGCTAAGCAGAGTGGAAGCAAATAGAAAGGCCTATTTCCAACCCCAAAAAGCTTACAATACAAAAATGAAGGAAGGAGTGCTTGTCATATTCTCTGGTGATATCCAGTGGCCAGATCACACTCCTAGGTCACTATTCAAAGAACAGGAATCTGTAAGCAGAGAAAGATTTGGGGTTCATATATGTAGTGGCCATCTGTTGTAATCCTTGAATTAGGGCTGTAGCTTGTCTCTTTGTTTTAAGCCTCATAGTGAGGGCTCATTGTAAGCCCAATATTGTGTCCTCAATTATTTCTTTAGCCTGGGATATTTTGAAGCAGCCTAAAAGAGTGAGGCAGACAACTCCCACTGAGTTTCAGTAGGAGCTGTCTGCCTAACTCCTTAGGCTCCTTTGAAATCCCAGCCTTAAATCCTTTAATCAGGGTCTCACTAAGAGCCCTGTGCTAGGGACCTTGTTATATTTGTCTGGTTAGTGGGATGGAGGGATGTCAATCATGAATGAGCTGCTCTTGTGAAATGCTCCATAAAATAAAAATTGTAACTCACAGTAAAATAGAAATGTCTCATTAAACAGAAACACTGTGCAAGAACTCTTAGAAATTCTCATCATAAATATAAATTACCTCCAAGAAGAACCTGTAAAAACCTATGATAACCTGTCTCCATCACTATTACAAACAAAATTCATCAATAGCTGGAGTGGAATGCCATATACACGCTCATAAATAAAGAATTCCTAGTCTCTGCCACTTAGGGCTGGTGCAGTCAATAATATTTTGAAGGTAATATTTTGTATCCCTATATGGGCCCTTTCATCCTAAATCGATTCACAGACTACTTATATCAGTATTACTGAAATGCAGATACCCTTGGGTTGGGAGGTGCTGGGTGGGGCAGACAATACACAGTGCACTACAAAATAGGCAGAGCAGGGGAAATTTTTTCTAGGTAACTTTGCCAATGCCCAACAGTGGAACATAGCTTATGACAAAGACCACAATGAGACATATAAAGTAAATTAATGCGGTACACTTAAAAGGCTGCAAGATTCCTTCCTTTTGTGAAAATGACTCTCTGTAACCTTTAGTTTCCCGAGTTGTTATTTATGAGATAAACTATTTACAAAAGGGAGGGAACACCCTTACCTGTGTAGTCAACTTTAAGACCTCAATGATTGGCGTACCTAGAAATGAGGGCTCTTGAGTGGTATGTTACTTGGACAAATGCTTACAGTAAAGAAAAGAGCAATGAGATCAAAGGCTGGCTGAAGGCCTCAGGGAATGTACAGCCACAGAGGGCCCCATTTTGGGGGAGGTCCTCTGTACTTAGGTATGCTCTCAGGGATCAATGCTGCAAGGGACAGACCTGGCTGGCTGATACAGAGTAAATGAGCATGAAGACACATGGAAGCTAATATTTCCCCTCAAGTAGAGTGAAATATTACATATCATTGGCCTTCTCATTCGTTCCACAAAGCTGCAGTCTTTGTAATATCTGGCTACGTGTTAAGGGCTGGAGAGTAGGAAGCTGGATTGTGTAAGAATTGAGCTGGCCAACAGAGAATAGGGCTTTATACCACCCATAGGAAGAAGGCAGGATCCATCACTCAGGTTGGACCTAGCTCTTTTATGGTCAACAAAAGAAGCACTCATGCTAATTTTTGAAATTGCAGTTCCAAGGCACCTGCTCTTGAAACCTCCTGAGTTTAGAGTGAAGCTACATATTTTGGACCAAAGTGGCAGTAACCCACTGATTAGAGGGGAGGTGATGGGAGCTAGGCAGCCCCAATGGAAAGTCACCAAAGCAGCCAGGCATGCAACAGGCTGGAATCATGCAGACTGCTACACCTTTGAAAGTGTACAGCATGTGCTTCCCCTGTTTGAGCTAGCTGTGCTATCTAGGATGGAGAGTGTGTTGTCATGGTCTTCATCACCCTCTCACTGTTCTCCCTCTCAGTTTAGCATGTTTACTAGCAACATACCCCTCACTGTACAGAGGCTCAGAAGAGGGAAGGTTTTCTTGTGTATCCTTGCAGGGCTGGACCCAGTCTGGCCCTTGGTGAGCCAGACTCTCAGCTGGTATAAATCAATGTAGCATCATTAAAATCAATAGAGCTACACTGATGTACACCAGCTGAGGATCTGGCACAACATGTATGATGTTTGACTCCAATATAATCTACTCAATCTATTTTCATGCCATATAGAATATCTGCAGAAAAGTAGAAGTGTATGTGATATCTAAGATTGGTTTAAAAGAAAAAACTATGTCTGTTAAGAGTCACAGTATAATAGGTTCTGTATATTTCCCTGATTCAAACACTTTTGCCCATAACTACAATTCTACCTTCATAGAGAACTTATTTCTGCAGCTTTGGGATATCTTTTCTTTTAAAAGAATTAAATGTACACGATTGTGTATTGTTCTTCTCTGTATGTAGAAGATCAGAGGCAACCATGGGATTACCAGCAAAAGAATCCATAATGAAATTATCTTCATTCCCAGTGTGATACTATTTTCAGAGATGTTCTTACTGCAGAAATAATCTCTTTCTTCTCTCCTTGCCACACTATAATCACACTTGTTCACACTTCTGGTGTCTCATTTACAGAACTGATTATAAAAGTGAGTTAAAAAAAAACACAACTCAACACAACAAAACAACAACATAAAACCATGTTGCTACAACAATTGGCTCCAGTACTTGCTTTATCTTTTTAATATCATTAGTCTCCATAATCTCCATCATTATACCAGTTTATTCAGGAACACAGGTTACAGTGATTCTTTGCTAATTGAATGGATCTGTTCACAAATGCACTGTTATGGTTATAGTTATTCTGTTACTAGAATTTTAATTATAAGACATGACAACAGCTGTCTTGAACATCTTTGGCCCAGCTCTACCCTCACTGACCCACACACTAAAACTAAATGGGGCTGCGTCAGTGGGAAGGCACAGTTTCGTCCGCGGGTGTTGCGTATATATAGAAAGGCAAGATCTTTCAATCAGGCTGGAATTATGACTATAGAAACATTTTGGAAATCCAGGTGGCTCTTGCTGGTATAAAAATGGATCTGTAATATTATTAAAATAGTGAAAGACATTTTAAATTATTTTAAAATCTGTATTCAGGAAGTAAAGTGTTGGTGTTCTTCTCATGCAGCTGCTGTTCTATAATAGCTCAGCTGTCTGTCATCATCAGCCAGTTCAGAATGTGTCTTTTTATTACAAAATGATTCAAGCCCCAAACCCCAGCCCCACCACAGAGTTGTGGGATGAGAGAGGAAAATATTCCTCCCTTCCAAGCCATGGAGTGATAGTGGAATTGCTGTGTGGCTGCTGTTTCAAACTCAGGGCTGGAATAGCCTCTTCATACCCTCACCTCCTTCGCCTCTCCTGCAGGAGTAGAGAATATCTAGCCAATCTGCAGAAGAAGGTACCATCAGTCCTGCTCCTCCCTCAGTCCCTGCTTTGTTGCAGTACACCAAGATCCCAGCAGAGCTTGAGTTCTGCAGTTGTGTGAGCTCTCCAAGTACAGCCCGTCTACAGAGTAGAATCACACTTGCTCCTAGCAGGAGCAACTGTCCATGCTGTCATGGAAATGGCCAGGATTTGTCATAGAACCATAGGGTTAAAAGGGACTGCAAGGGTCATCTAGTCTAACCCCCTGCCAAGATGCAGGATTTGTTGGGTCTAAATCAGTGGTTCTCAAACTAGGGCCGCCGCCTGTTCAGGGAGAGCCTCTGGCGGGCCAGGCTGGGTTGTTTACCTGCAACATCTGCAGGTTCGGCTGATCACAGCTTCCAGTGGCTGTGGTTCACCCCCACTCCAGGCCAATGGGGGCTGCGGGAAGTGGCAGCCAGTACGTCCCTCAGCCCACGTCGCTTTCTGCAGCTCCCATTGGCCTGGAGCGGTGAACTGCAGATGCAGCAGGTAAACAAAACATCCCGGCCCTCCACGGCTTTCCCTGAACAAGCGGTGGCCCTAGTTTGAAAACACAGGTCTAAACCATCCAAGACAGCTGGCTATTGAGCCTCCTTTTGTAAACCTCCAGCGAAGGAGCTTGCACAACCTCCTTAGGCAATCTGTTCATATGTGAATTCAGTTTCTCCTCCTATCAGTCTAGTGCTGCACCTTTCAGAGACATTTAAGTTCCCCTTATATGCAGAACAGGTGTAACACTGACAGTGGCAGTGTTACGTTCCCTATATTGGACAAGCAGTATGCTCAACCCTGACCTGGAGGGACCACTTCTCAGTGTGAGGGAGTCATTCACAGGCATGAGAGGGGCCGGTGTTTATTTCCACTCAGTGCTTTTTCCTAAGCTTGCTGGCCAGGATTTCAGTTAGAGCTAAATCTCATATCAGGTGTTATGATGCGTACCCTCGGAGCAGTACTGTGTCTTCCAGTTCATAAAGCATAGTCTACTGAATACTGAATTGGCAACAGCATTCACTTACTAGTAGTTCTAGATTAGTTTTGAGCTAGTGGGCTGACAGGGTGCTGACCCCAACCATGCCCCCCTCCACCCGCATGTCGTATTGCAGTTACCCTGCGCTCAGTAATTAATTCAAAGCCTAGGGTACTCAACATGACATTCCCCCTTCTTAAGGCCTTTAAACAATCTGGGCTCCTTTCCACCTTCAGACCCAAATCTGTCCTTTCTGGGCTTCCAATTCCCCCTGCCATGCTCCTCTCCAGGCTGTCTGCCCTCTCTCTACCCCTATAATGTTGCAGAAGCTTCTGTTTTTATCTTCACCCCAGAAGAACTGATTTTTTTTTTTTTTTTTTAGCCACGTGACCTGCCTGTTCTGTGACTGTGCTTATTTCCTCCTCCCTCCTGGGGAGAGGAGCTAAGTGTATTATTGATGGGGCTAGACCCATCACCCCTTAAAGGGGCAGTCACCCTGTTACATGTGCCTAGAGGTGAACGATTCTGTGCCTTACCAATTTCTGATCCATTCAGTCTCTTGCATCAATTGTATGTTGAAAGAATGTCAAATTCTGTTATATACTGAAGTTCTATGCTGCAATTTTCCCCCCTCTCCATTTCAGGAAAGCAGCCTGATAATATACAAGTATTGTTAGCCAAATGGGCATGATTTTCCTCACTTCTGATGGTAGGAAGCAACTAACCTAATAGTGACACGTACTGGCCAATAATTGAGGAATTCCCAGTGCTGCTTTCTAGGGGAGGTATTCTCCAGAAACACTGCATCTCCCACCATACACTTTTGACAATACAGTCCATTTAGCAGAGCAAACAAAAAGAAAGCAAGAGATGAACTATTATAGTATCACAACCGTTCCCTATCAGCAATGAGGCTACCAGGGCTGGTAACAATGAGTATAGTCCCTTTTTGTTCCCAAACTATATAAACTTTAATGTCATTCACTGAACACTATGAAGAATAAATATCAGATATAAAGAACATTTTCCTCAAATGTACCTGTACAGTGAAGCCCCAGAGGAAAAGAAGCAAAGGAAATTTTAAAAAATAAACTAAAACAGCAATATTTTTTTTTCTTTCAGAACTGGTATCTCAACAATAAAAACATACATGCCAGGCCTCTCACAATTCCAAATCCCTGATGTGCAAGTTCTGGTACTTGTGCTCAGTGTTAGGATGGGATGATGCCTCTGTCCTTTTCACAGCTGTCCTCTGTAGTGTACAGAGGAAGCATGTATCCAAGCACATGAAACTAACCACTGAAGTAGTGGTTCCCATTTTCAAGTTACTGTATCTCAGTAAGTCTAACCTTCATGGTGTTCAGTTTTCCTAATATTCAGTTCAGTTACCCCTGTGACTGGGACACACAGACCCTGATCCACTGGAATCTGCATGGGTATCAGAGTCCATATTCAAAGATTCTTCATTAGAGGTTGGGGGCCATAGAGCTAGTCTGTCTATTGACTACAGTGAGTTTTGCATCAAACTGAGGTTTGCTTTGCAGCACAGCAGAAACATCACATTTGTTTCTCATCCGTCTGATTAGTGGCCAGACCTTTCTCACTTTGCTGGTAGCCACTGCATTAGTCAAGATACTTGTGGACCAGTAACAGCAGAAACTGCAATTAGTTTCAGAAGTTACAACCCTGTAAGAAGATGCTGGCAATTCTAATGGAGATGCTGAAGTATGGTATCAGGGATTAGTTACATGATGTTTTCTCATAGAGGTCCATTCCTGGTATTGGTTCTGTGTAGGCAAAATCCTGTGCCCATATACAGTCCCATTGGCTTCAATGGAGATTGACATGAGCTTTCAGTATTAGAGCCTTAGGCTAGCATTTTCAGAAACAACTAAATGACTTGGGAGTGCAAGTCTCATTGACTTTCAATGTTACTTGTGCTCCAAAGTTACTTATATGCTTTTAAAAACCCTACCCTAAATCCTCACCGTAAAAGATAATGTGAATACTTCTATTCAAAAGGCACTTTTTATTGGAGATCAGTGTGTGGCCTTGACAGACACTGAAGTTTCTAAGGAAGGTATTTTGGAGCCACTGGAAAAAGTCTAGTGCAGTAAATACTGGCAGAGTGGTATTCTTCAGGTGTGAAACAATCCATTTTAGATAAAGAAATTTATGAAAAGAAGCAGAAAGGACTAGAGCTGAATCAATCAGATTAGTCAATGTGGCATGACATGTTTTCCTCGGTGAATACCAATTTTGTAAAACTTGCCTGAAAGACTGTTCATTCAAGTCTTCCAAGCACATTCCATAAAAATCCCCGAATAAAACACGACACATATCCATTAAACAGAGGCTTTATTATTTTTGAACCTCCTTATTTTATCAATCATTTACATTCCTTGATTTGAGTTATGACTCAAACTTGAAGAAAGGGCTTTAAGATCTTAAAAATTATGTGCTTGGTTTTCAATTTAACAAAAGCCATCATAGCAAGTCTACACAATAAAAAAAAGGCACATAAAGGCAAGTAAACAACCAATATGTACATTCCATTTCCCACTAACAGCTGTGTCAGGACAAATATATATGTAAAGTAAGAGGGCCCTGGTGATTAGAAATGAGAACTTTAAGAGTTGGTAGATTAGAAAAGTAAAGTTTTAAAAAAAGAAATACATGAAATATGTATGGATCTACCAAACTACATTTGCTCATTTTAATATAGTACGCCATTTTATGTCTCTCTTTTTTTTTTTTCTTTTTCAATTTGGATTATATGGAACTTTTTGCCAACAATTTACTAATTAAGAACAATATTTAGTACTCTGGAAAGAGTGCAACTTGCAGTACTGCTCTGAACTAAGCATGACAATGACAGATATTGTGTAAAGACAATTGACCAAGACCAGAGAGTCAACTCCAATTATTTGTGTTCATTTAAAAAAAAATTGTTTTTTTGTTTAATCTGCATTCTGCTTATGGGTGCTTTGGAAATAGAAGGTAGTTATCCTAGTAGTTCTATTTTCAAGGAGGCTTGTTTACATTTTGTGACTATGTCCTTCTTTGTGGATTGCACATTTTATTTTCAGTACTATGACTTAACGAGTAAAGGGTAGCTCTATCACTAGTTTGCTTTTTCAGTAAATTTTGTGTCATGCAACTGCGTAGGGCGCATCTTATTCCCCATAGATTTTTGTTTCCTGGCAGTTGTCCCATTTTCTTTTATCTGTGTGTATTCTGTGATCTTTTGAGATGATTCCTTGTATGGGACCTAACTTAGCCTCTGCCGATCCTTGTCTAGTAGTGGCTTAGTCGTTTTACAGTTTTGTTAGTATTTCCTCCTGCTTCTTTGCTGCATTCAGTAAATTCAGGCCTTGGTGCATGCAGAAGGGAAGGTATTTTTCAGCGTATTGAGAGTGTCACTTTTGTCCTTCTGCAGTAAAATGTTTGATGCCATTTCCTCTTTAGTACTGTTTTGCATGTTTCACTAATTTCATATTGTTTTATTTGGCTCAGAAAATTATTGTAAGTGTGGATGATTTTCCTCTGTATAATCTATTGCCCAGGTTTTCAGCAGGTATAAATTGGCACAACTATGCAAATTTACAGCAGCTGAGAGTCTGGCTCTAGACTTAGCACTTTTGGGTATGTCACAGTTACCAAGCTAGCTGCATCTCAGACCCCTGTGTGGCCTTTGGAGTACATCTCCCACCCAGGCGATAAGTCTCACTACTTTCACGTGTCAGGGTGGAACCCCACAACTGCCTCTCTGAGACCAAGTGCTGAGCTTCAGCTATCTTGGTTATCAACTGTGAATGTCTCAGCAGGTCTGATTGGATTTGACCCCTATCCCAGGTACTCCTCTTCAGGACCGCTATCAAGTGGTAATTCCAGTGACCAAACAGGTTTCATAAAGCAAATCATTGTTTATTCAGAATCAAGACATTCAGAGAAACAGATCTTTAGACATAAACAATCTACCTGAATCTATCTTGCTTAACCCCCTCACCCTCTTCTTGCAAGTTTAGATAGGTCCCATTTGTCCCATGCATCTGTTCAGGGAGCTGCGATGACAGAGAGCATCCCTAGCAGTCTCTCAGAGAGTCTTTGATCCCCTCATCCTCAGTGTGTTTTCAGGGCTACTTTTATCAGAACCAAAGGTCTGCATCTCTGCTTTCCTGCCAGTGTCTTCCCCTATTAATAGCTTTGCTAGCCAGAGCCTAGCAAAAGTGAGACTTCAGAGGAATTGGCCCCTCAGCTATCTTTTTAAGCACCAAGGCAGGAAGGTTTATCTGATGTCATTGTCCATTTTCCGGCCCTCATCTGTTGAGAGCTCCAGCCGAGGTTAACTCTTTGATCCCATGTAGCCAGCATCATAACAATGAGCAGGTAAATTGAGGCACCCACAATAGTCAAACAAATAATGCAGCTATCGCCCAAGTTCTCTACAGGGTAGATCTACAAAATCGGTTTTTGCCTCTCCTCCTTCAAGAGATGTGCTCAGGGTCAATCTTGGGTTTCTGGGAAAGATAAGCAAAGTGATTCTTTAGCTACCTCCTTTTAAATAAGAAGTGGAATGGGTAGTATTCATGCTATAACTTGCTTCCAGCTGCAGGAGAAGTAGAGCCCAGTCATCCAGACTTATGTCCAAAATACAGAAAACATTTTAAGGGACAATTATCAGAATAAGCTGAGTGAGTGGTCTTGGTGCCACTAGGATTTTTGTGGGCATTCTGCTGAATTTAAATATAATTTAATTAATTATCATAATCCCTCTGAGAAGTAAAGAGGGAAATATTGTCCTCATGTTATAGTTGGGGAAATTCAGACAGAATATAAGGTCTTCATTTTCAGAGTGTCCTCAAACATTGGGTGCCAAGTTTGAGACACCTGAGGACTGATTTTTCAGAGGTACAGAATGCTCTCAGCTCCCATTGACCTCATTTGGAGATGTGAGTATTGAGCAATTCCAAAAATCAGGTCTAGGTACCCCAAATTAATGGGCATTGTTGGAAATTTTGTCTGTATAGACTTGATTAAAATCACACACAGAGTCAGATCGTAGTAGAGAAAGCAGAAGTCTTTTGCTTTCAGATCTACGTTTGGTCCATTAGACCATTTAGCCTCTTACAGTATTGAGTTATTCCTTATTGTGGCCACAGGCCACACGAGTTGCTCAATACAGGAATCACCTACCTGCAGACGGCAGGCCAGCAGCTGAGAGGGAACTTGTAGTATTTGTAGTGTCATTAAAGGCAATGCTGACAGCACCTCCTCCAACAGCTGCGAATTGATCTCATGTTCCACCTAGAATGAAGGATCCATTTTAGCAAATTTTATTATATCCAAAGAGCAGTCTCACATGTCTGTAAGGATACCATGAATAACCTGTAACTCCTGAAGTCTGTCTGTGGTAAACTTTCTGCCCCAACCAGACAGCTGTTGATTCAGCTAGCAGGAGGAATCTTCAGATGGTGTTGTTTGTGTCAGGGAGAGCTTAGAGATCAAAGGGCTATAGTCCTTGATCTGATCATCCTTTCTTTTTACAGAGCTCTCACTTCTCCGCCAGCTCAGCAGTGCTACCATCCCAGATCCTAGTAAATTCTCAACCCTGATGTGTAATGACTTTATTATAAGTTTACTAGTTTTCTACAACCTGGCTGTATGCAAAAGCCAACACAAACGCAGGACTGGATATCACACTAGCAGTGTTCTCAGCCAACCAAATCAGGCATTTTACTTTTTAATAGGAAATCTTACATTTTCAAGCCTTTAATTTTCTTTTATTTTGGTACTTCAGCTAGAGAATGATTTTCTACAAAAGAAATCAGGTTCATAGAAAACCCACAGATGTGATTTAAACACTGGTAAAATATCAATCATTCCATTTAGATTTTAATAACAACCTTCATAACTAATCATGAAAAGAGAATATATAAAGTAGATAAATTACGATAGAATCCCTATTATCTCTCTCATGCAAAACAAATCCACTACTGATATATAACACAATTGTACTCACTTCGCCAATCCAAATGCAAGAGAGCTGACATGAATCCGTATGACACTGGCTAACCCTGAGTGGTGTTAACCCATCAGGACTGGCCAGTGCTGAACAGTCCTGGAGAGGACAGCAGTGGATTCTGCACCAAGAAGGAGGGACAATCTGTAGACAGAAGAAGGGGCTGGTTTGAAGGGGCTGGCTGCTGCTTGTCTGGTTTCCCTCTAGTCAAGAGCTACCTCTGCTCCCTAATCTGTTTGTACTATTTACCTTGCTCCCAGTCTCATCTTTGTCCTAATACTGAGAGACATGAAGGGGCAGGTACTGCGGAGGAGTGAATGGTCAGGGCAGGTTAGAAAAGGCATAGTACTCTGAGGTGACTGAGTACTTGAACGACATTCAGCAGGACAGAGCAGGAGATCAGCAACCATTGGGTTCTTGAATTGTATGTTAGGTTTTACCCTTTTGCACTGTTGTGAGTGATCCCCAACTTTGGAGGGGGCTTCTGCAGGGGAAGGGATCTGTCAGAAGTTGGGAGGGTGAGGAAACAGGTTAGTATCTAAGGCCAATGACAAGAGTCTGTGAATGGATGAGAGAAAATAGGAATGAAGTTGACTCAGCTCCAGGTTATCATCAACTTTCACGAGTGTTCTTCCAAGTGGCCTCATCTGCCAATGGATATGGAGACATAAAATAAATGAAGGATGCAACATCTCAGTTTGAACATCCCAGAAAATGGACAAATAAAATAACTAAAACTAGTATTATTATTTAATGATCTCATTATATTTTATGATATCACAATGCCTCTGTTTTCCTTGGCAATAATCCAGTTCCTTCAGTCACAAATTCAGCCACTGAGGAATCAGATTATTGTCTTGTAGGACAGAGAAGCGGGTTTATTATGGCCTAAATGTAAAGACAGCAAGTCCAATTAATAGTTGATGTGAAAGCTGTTTTTAAATTATGCGTGAAAATAGTAAAAATCTCATCTTGAGCAAAATGTGGATTTCCTCCAAGAAGAAAATCGGCCCCCCACCCCCACTTCAACAAAAAGAGCAAAAAGAGAATTGTCTGACACTGAAAACTGCCTTCAGTTTTTGAAATAAACTTTCAAGGTGAAAAATAGATGATTAAAACAATAAAATATTAAAAAAATAAAAATAATACAATCAGATAAATGTTAATGTAGGATACTGGTCTACATTTTCCCCCATACATAACTCCTGTGAAATCAACAATTTTTCTGCAGAAGATAATTTCTAATTTGACAATGTCTCTCAAACACTTTTCAGGATCAAGCCCATACAGAGAAGTAAACTCCCCCATCCATCATTGGTTAGTTATATTAGGTCAATATATGATATATTTGCCAAATATAACATCCTTGTGTAACTGGAATTCAGAAATCAAAGGGCCAGTTTGTAGCCTTAATCCCTGGTCCTGCAAGAGGTCAACACTTGAGTCCTGAGCATCATCAGTTCCCATTGTCTAGATCACAGATTGGCTGAGAATTTCACAGCATAGGGTCAATGTGCACAGTCGGAGACTTAACTGCGTAGCTGCTAACCAGGGCTGGTGCAACCATTTAGGTGACCTAGGATTTGGGGGGCGCCATTTTCTTCAGCAGCAACAATGGCGTCTGGATCTTCGGCCACCCCGGTCGCTGCCGGCATTTAGGCGGAGGGAGCTGGGGCAGGGGAGAGCGGGGAGGGCCACCTGCAGCAAGTAAGGGGGAGGGGCCGCACGCAGGGGAACTCCCCACCCCAGCTCACCCCTGCCCTGCCTCCTCCCCGAGCACGCTGTAGCTGCTTCACTTCTCCCGCCTCCTAGGCTTGTGGCGCCTAAACTGATTGGCCCCGCAAGCCTGGGAGGTGGGAGAAGTGAAGCAGCGACGGCGTGCTCGGGGTGGAGATGGAGCAGGGGTGAGCTGGGGTGGGGGAGGAGGTGCCTCAGGGCGGAGAGTTGGGGGTGGGGAGCTGCCGTGGGGGAGTGCACCTCAGGGCAGGGGCACGGGGTGGGCGGGGAGGGCACAAGGTGGAAGTTTTGCCTAGGGCGCGAAACATCCTTACACCAGCCCTGCTGCTAACACCAATCCTCCATGTTAATGGCCCATTGAGATATGAAGTAATGCCTACTCACCAAAGTGAGAATATTCAAAATAAAGTAATCTTTCTTTTGTTTCCTCTCCTTCTCATTTTGCATCATTCTCTATTCCTCTCTGTTGCTCTTTCTTATTCTATTGCTCATTATCATAAACTCTGCCACCTCTGCACTCTGTTCGCAAAACAAGTTCCGAAACAACTTTGTAAATTGAAAATCACAAAGAAAGTTTGACAAGTTTCATAAATATCTGTTTTTCCCCCAAAGGTAATGATTTTTAATATAAATTTCAGTATCTGTTAATTCTAGAGCTTGTAGCATTGATGTGGGTTTTTTTTAATTTCCCTTCACAGGAATCACGCTCTATAGCCATCCATATGGAGGAGCCTTGCTAGATGAGGACAAAATGTAAGTAAACTGTTCATCAAATAAAAAGAAAAGCTCCAATGGCCGAATAATGAATGTTGCAGATTAAAACACATGTATATTATAGGCAGAAATTTGGCGATACACAAGTCCATTTAGCTATGTATGTCCACTGCCAATATATAGTGCAAGAGTGTATCAGACATATATTAGTTTGGAGAGAAAAAATAATATTGTATAACTTATTTTTGAACTTCATCTGTTTTCTGTTCACAAAGTTTGAAATCAGGACATAAAATTATCAAAGGTGTTCATAATTTGGAATGATTGAGTTTCTACATGAAGATGTTCATCCTCTGTGAAGAGGGAAAATCTTGCAAAGTGTTCACTGTAAATATTCAAACCCTGAAATGTGTGCATCAGTTAGTTAAAGAAGTTGCATTGTCTTGTTCCTATTCTCTGATTGGCTTGATGAGCGCAGCATGTACATGCAGTTTTGGGTTCAAAATGCATCTGTATGTTCTCTCTGTTGAGAGTCTGAGTTAATGATGATTCAAAATTGTCAAAGAAGAGGCTCAACTGGAATCATTTAATCAAAGATTATCAATCAGAGATTAGTACAGCATTCAATTCAGAATAGTACAGAATACAGAAAAAAATAGATACTTTAGCACACTTGTGTTGTAAGATCAAGATCTGTGTCTGTCTCTCTTCTTCACTCTAACTGGAGGGATGCAGTTTTATACCTCAACTAAATTCCAGCATCAATGTCATTTTATAGGGTTTTCAAGCAGACACTGTCTTTGCCAAAAAAACCCAACCATATGTTCTGATGTCATTTCTTTGTATTCTCAGTTTACCTGATTTATGTGTGAAGGTATAATTATTTACAGCTGAGAGGACCAACAATTCTTCAAGATAATATCTTTCAGTGGAGTCTTTCTTCCCCCATAATCATTCTTCCCAGTTGATTCTCTAAAGGAAACATCTGCTGCAACAATAATCTCTTATCAGTTTTGCAGGTTTATATATGATTATGAAAGCAATTTACAAATATGTATGTATGTTAAGGGGATTGTTTCTCAGACTATCAAGAGTTCTATTGACATAGAGATGCCATGGATTATAAGATACAGCACAGAATTCCTGAGTAGGGTTACTTATCAGTCAAGGACCATTGTTCTGAGCCTTAGAAATCAACATACCCTTTGTTAATATCCTAACGATTCTAAAGAATAGTTAAGGTATAAATGAATCAAGTATATAGAAAGAAAAGAACTAAAAAGGTTAATATTTACTAAGAGATACTAACATCTCTATATCCATACTTGTATTGTGGATGTGTCTATATGTGCATAATACTACTAATCTCATATTTATCAAGATAAGGAGCAATTGTTTTGGTAATAAATGGGACTTGAAAATATTTGCCTGCCTTTGTTTTAATGGTACCATTTTGTTTTGAACCCCAGAATGGAGAATGTTCGACAGTGTGGAGTGGCGCTGTGTATCATGTTGGGTTTTTCTATCCTTACGGCATCCATTGGAAGCTCAGTAGTGAAAGACAGAGTGTCCGGTACAAAGCGGCTGCAGCACATAGCTGGACTTGGCTACAAGACCTACTGGCTTGCTAACTTCCTATATGATATGGTATGTACTGTGTAAGGCAACACATGTCTCTGCATGGCTGCAGGTATATTTCTGAATGGGTTTTTTGGGTGGACTCAGACTAGTGGAAGAGTTGTGTTCATAATAAAATACATTTTTAATACAGTGGAATTCTGTTGTTAGAAATGTTTAGGGTAACACCCTGTTTGATTGTTACATGTTAAAACATCTATTCTGTATGTATCCACTATATTATACCCATTCATGCTTTTCCACTGTAATATAAAACTCCACCAGGCAGGGATTGTGTTCTCTGTGTTTTCCAAAGTGGACTTGTAAACTACACTCTCCATTGTGAGTGATGTATATAGTAAATAATAGAATTTATGGATTCATATGCAGAGAACTTCCTAACTCAGATGCAGACATACAGGTAAAATCTCTATCTTGCAAACAGAGTTCCACTAAACATTTCAGTGCTCAGGCAGCTAGGTTAGATTATTAGCAACATTAATTCAGTCTCCTACGAACTAACATTCTTCATCTGCGGTCAGTGCACAGAAAAATATGAAAATCTTTTCATTCTTTGAAAATATCAAGAACATTATTGTCTTCTAAATCTCTCCCAATTAGTTCCTTACTTATCAAGTGCAAAGACACCAAAACATGCATGAGTAGGAAATGACTTTTGGAAAGTAGGATTTAACCCATACAGTTAAATCATTACTGTGGTTGGAACTCATGGCTCCACTACAAAATGTGAGAAATTAGTCTTTGTGCAGGGAGCTAATCGGGGTGAGGGAATAGAATTCACCATTCCAGCTTGCAGCCAGTCTACAGTGCAACTTATTCACAGTCACTGATAGAGCAATATAATAATGGATTCTGTAATCCATCCACAAACAGACCATGCAACACTGACCTATTCAGAGCCAAAGCAGAGACCCCGACTCCCTGGCATGCTGAAGATGAATTCCCTTCTCCCAGAAGAACTCGGTAAAATCACTGTGTATATATGTGTACTCTGTTTAATTATTTTAGTGGGTTTTTTTTCCCAAAGAGGAGATTTTTCTGGCTTGTGAGACTGGGTTCTACTGCCTCTGGAACAAATTGATGCCAATTCAAGTATCCGGCAGCTTCACCTCAAAGCACTCCAGCCAATCTGTATAACAAGGGAGGAGCACACTTCTGCAGTACTCCTTATGCTTAGTTCAGGGAAAGAAGGACTTAGAATGCAATCCAGTTCTAGCACAAGGCAATTGAAAGCACCGAAAACACCAAAAGTTATTCTTGGGACACAGATTTTTAGAACATTTGTGGTTCTCTCTCAAACTCTTCTGAATCTGAAACACTAGAGCTTCACCTATCCGTGTTCTAAAATGGGACTTTCACACTTGAGCAAACTTGAAATAAGAGAACATTTACACAAAAAGCCTTTTATTTAGCCAGTAAATTTCTGTATTCCCTTTGCTCTCATTTCAAATAAGGGTGTTGACTGAGAGCTTATTCCCTCATAGTGAGGGCACAGCTTCTCCTTGTATTTGACTGTGCAGCAAAGTCAGCTCCTTGTTAGTTTTGTCAGTCCGTTGCTTTCAAAGTGTTGTCACGTATTCTGGATGATGTGTCCTGGGCTGGAAAAGAACAGGCACTGCTTAAATGCTAATCATACTGCAGGTAAGTTAGAGATTCTGAATGCATGAATATATGAAAAGTCAAACGTGGACTCCTCCCAGGCTTTGTAAGAGTTTCAGATCATGTCATATGTCATTAATTAGATAATCTTCCTTAGATTTGTGATAAATTTTAATATTTGATTTATGATCCCATTATTCCATGATAATCTAGCTGTTCTTAATATGTTCATTAATTGAATTAATATTTCCATTAATATCTTCAATAATAAGAAAAATGTAATATGTAAAAATATTATGAAAAATGGTGTTGCTCTGGGCCCAATCTAAATTAACGTTGTGTCATAAACCATACACAAAAAGAGGGCAAAATTAAGATTGTATGTGCAACCTCAACATTGACAAGGATGTTTCAATCCTTACCTGAAAAACCATCACATCTACTTAAAGTAATATTTTTCTGAAAATCCCTAGTGAAAAAATCCATGGACTGGAGCTCTTTAAACAACATCTTGTTCCACTCAGTGTTCACACTGAAGTATTCTAGGGTCCCTGCATAGCTGAAAATTGCATTTGTGGAACACTGTTGCATAAAACTATTTATAATAGTTGTGGAAGTGGGAGAAAGGGGTGTGTGTGTGTGTGAGTGTGAGTGATTTTTTTCCTTAATTCACTTTTGGGCAGTTACCAGCCTGGGAAATTTTCAGAGTAATAAGTGAAAGTTTCTGAAAGTTATGAGCAACTGAAAACAGGTAGTATTAATGAACACACTCACCCAAACTTACTTATACAGTGCTCCAGCCCTAATGTCAACATAAACATACTGTGTGGTCCTTTCACAGGGGCTAAAAATTGATCAGCTGCTTGAATAACATGTGCACTGCAAGCAGGATGAAATAGTATATAGTAAATAATAGAATATATGGATTCATATGCAGAGAACTTCCTAACTCAGATACACGCATACAAGGTGTGGAGTTAGTTTCTACAACTTTGACTTAAAGTATCTAAAATCTGCAAAGCAAGTGGGGAAAAATTGTAGGGAAGGGTTGCAGACCAAGCTGGATGAGCAAGAATCTCAAACAGGTGATTAAGAGAAAGCAGAAAGCCTAGAAGGAATGGAAGATGGGAAGGACCAGCAAGGAAAGCTACCTCCTGGAGGTCAGAAGGTGTAGGGATAAAGTGAGAATTGTGGAAAACCAAGCAGAATCGGACCTTGTAAAGGAAATGAAAACCAATAGTAAAAGGTTCAATAGCCATATAAACAGAAAGTGGGACTGCTAAGCACTGAGGTTGGGGTGGAGATTAAAGATAATCTAGACGTGGTCCAACATTTAAACAAATACTTTGCCTCAGTTTTGAATAAGGGTAATGAAGAGTTTGGGGGTAGTGGCAATGTGAATAATTGGAGTGAGTTTATGGAAATTGCCACACCCAAGGTAGAAGTCAAACTCAAACTGCTTATTGGGACTAAATGGGGAGGGAGGGAGGAAGGGGAGGATGGGGGATAATCTCCATCCAGGAATATTAAAGCGATAGCACATGAAATTGCAAGCCCAATAACAAGGATTTTTAATGAATCTGTAAACTCAGAGGTTGTATGCTCCAACTGAAGAAATGCTAACATAGTATTTATTTTTAAGAAAGTAGGGGAGGGGGAAGAAGTGATCTGGGAAACTATAGGCCTATTAGTTTGACCTCAATTGTATGCAAGGTTTTTGAACAATTTTGAAAGGAAAAGAAGTCAAGGACATAGAGGTAAACACTAACTGGGATAAAATAATGTTAAGGATAAGGAAATGCAGTGGATCTCATCTACTGGGATTTCAGTAAGGCATCTGATACATTTTCTCATGGGAAATTATAAGTTAAATTGGAGAAGAAGTGGATTGATATGAGAATTGAAAGGATAAGGATTTGGTTAAAGGGGAGACTACAGCAGGTCATACTGCCGATGAACTATCAGGCTGGAGGGAGGTTACTAGTGGAGTTCCTCAAGGATTGGTCTTGGGGGCAATTATTATTACTGACCTTGGCACAAAAAATGGAAATGTGCTAATGTGGATGACACGGAGTTCGGAGGTATTGCTAATATGGAGGAAGATCGGAGTATCATACAAGATGATTAGGATGGTTTTGTAAACCAGACTAATAGAAATGGGATGAAATGTAATAGTGCGAGTTCGTGCCCGTAGGGACTAACAAGAAGAATTTATTTTATAAGATGGGGACTTATCAATTTGAAGTGACACAGGAGGAGAAAACCCTGGGTGTATTGGTTGATCACAGGATGACTATGAGCTGCCAGTGTGATGCAGCTGTGAAAAAAGATTAATGAATAGGTTGCATCAAGTGAGGTATTTCCAGTAGAGACAGGGAAATGTTAGTATCATTTCAGAAGGCACTGCTGAGACCTTATCTGGAATACTGTGTGCAATTCTGGTCTCCCATATTTAAAAAAAGATTAATGCAAACTGGAGCTGATGCAGAGATGGGCTACTAGGATGATTAGAGGAATGGAAAATCAACCTTACAAGAGGAGACTCAAGGATCTTGCCTTATTTATCCTATGCTAATGAAGGGTGAGGGGAGTTATGATTGCTCTCTAAAAATACATCTGAGGGAGAAATACCAGAAAGGGAGTTATTGAAGTTAAGGACCCGTGTTGGCACAAGAAAAAATGCATATAAACTGGCCATCAACAAGTTTAGGCTTGAATTAGATGGAGGTTTCTGACTATCAAAGGAGTAAAGTTCTAGAACAGCCTTCCAAGGGTAGCAGTGGAGCAAAAAAACCCAAGTTGTTTCAAGACTGAGCCTGATAAGTTTATTAAGTGGCTGGTATGATGAGACTGCCTACAATGGCATGTGGCCCATCTGTGACTACAAGTAGCATAGATTCCCAATGCCTTGAGATGGGGCACTAGGTGGGAAAGGCACTGAGTTACTACAGAGAGTTCTTTCCCAGGTATTTGGCTGGTGGGTCTTGCTGACATACTCACCGTATAACTGATCACCATAGCTGGGATTGGGAAGGAATTTTCCTCCAGGTCAGATTGGCAGAGACAGTGAGGGTTTTTCACCTTCATTTGCAGCTTGAGGCACAGGTCACTTGATGGTTTAAACTAGAGTAAATGGTGGATTCTCTGTAACTTTAAATCTTTAAATAATTATTTGAGGATTTTAGTAACTCGGCCAGAGGTTAGAGGACTTATTTCAGGAGTGAGTGGGTGAGGTTCTGTGGCCTGCAATGTGCAGAAGGTCAGACTAGATGATCATGATGGTCCCTTCTGACCTTAGAGTCTGAGTCCGAGACAGTTCTTGCCTCCAAGAGCTTACATTTAAAATTGACAGAAGAGGCAAATCATGGGGAGATAAGCAGCAGCCCAGAGAGGTGAAGTGATTTACCAAGGTCACACATCAGGTCATTGGTAGAACTGGGATAAGAACCCAAGAACTGAGAGAAGAATCTGTCCTGTGCCTGATCCTTTGGACAACTGTCATTCCTATACTACATGTTTCTATCTCCCATTAACAAACCAGTTATCAAGGAGAGGCTAGATTCTTTATTGTCTAGGTGTATGTTACTGGTGTGTGTAAATGCAAACAGTATCAGTTTCTGTTAAAAATCTTAGGTGATGCTTCACCTGCATATGTTCTCATTCATTAAAGTCAGGCTGAAACTGTCACTCAGTGCTCTGCTGTTGCTGAATTGTTCAGTGAAACCCTAATGGTTGTTGTGCTGCTGCTGCCCATACTACATGTGTGCAATATAATTTGGGAGCATTGGAGCAGCAGTCCCACATGGATCTATTACATACAGGAGCTAGCTTCTTAAATTAAGATTGTTGGATTGGAACAAAGGTAAATGTATATACTTGGATTGTATTTTCGCAGGGTTTTTGAGCAGGACAGTACTCCATGGTGAAACTACTGAGTACAAGATCGCAGAACTCCACTGCCTACATATTTCTAGTACGCTATGTAAAATAGAGTTGCTACCAATTCCAAAAACACTTCTGTGTTCATTGGATAAGACCACTATGAGATGCTTTCCTGTAATGTTTCTGTTTTCCTTCTCTTTCTAGCTGTTTTACCTGGTTCCAGTCAGCCTGTCTATCGGTGTTGTTGCTGCCTTCCAGTTATCAGCCTTCACTTTCCGAGAAAACTTGGCAGCCACAGCTCTCCTGCTGATACTTTTTGGGTATGTGATTGGAGATGCTGCTCTAGAATTATGGCTTGTTTCTTACAAACAGAAATCCTTAGGCTTGGTATGCACCTGCTGCTGGGTGCATGATTTTCTGTCTTTGCAGATGATTATGAGGCTGCAATGGATAATGAGAGAACAAGCTGCAGCATGAGGCTGAATATGCCATAGGGGAAATGGAAGGGAGGTAGTACTAAAAATGTCTCAAGAAGACACTCAAGCTGTACAACAATCTTTTACTGTTAGAAATTGATTGTGTGTTCACACTAAAGGACTCATCTAGGTGCCAAAAATAATAGCGTCGCCAGGCTTGAATTTCAGTGGCTGGATTGCAGAATATCACTAAGAGCTGAAACTGTCTTTTTTTATATTCATTGATGTGAGAAAGTTGACCAAGTTTGAGTTCCAAACTGGTTGAGGATATACCTCCAACAAATATTATGAGATGGGAAAACACTTACTTAGGCCTGCTTCAGCTAATTTTCCAAAGTCAATTTTTTACAGGTAAAATAGCTTGGTATTTGCTTTATAATAAGCAAATAGGAATCACCATACTAGATCAGACCAATGGTTCATCTAATCCTATACCCTGTTTCCAGCAGGGTGACTGAGAGGAAAGTGTAAGATAAAGAATTATGGAATATGCTGCCCAGTAAGGAGGTTTCTTCCTTACCCCAAGCAGTTGATGGTTGGTTTATTCATGGGGAGATACATCCCTTGTAAATGTTTATCTTACCTAACATAACTGTGTCCTTATTATCTATATAAATGTTGAATCCTTTTTTATTCCTGCTGTTGACCATAATATATGAATGAAGAACCACATAAATTCTAGCCTCTCTCCTCACACCAACGGACCGGAAACAAGTACAAGCCTGATTTAGTGTCCACTGAAGCTAGTGGAATGACTTCTACTGTGTTCAGTGGGCTTTGAATCAGTCCTATGAGTATGATGCTGTTACAAGGTATTAGTGCTAACATTATTTTTGTTATTTTAGCCAAGTTATGGTTGAAGTTACTTCAGAACATGTGACTATTAATTAGAGAGCTTGAGCTTCTACAAAAGCAGAGTGGAGTTCAAGCCATTAAGGATAAACCTTCTTGTACTGTGTAGGCCTGATCCAGCTCTAGTTGAAGTCAGTGATGTAACTTTCATTGACTTCAGTGGTGCAGGATCAATTCCTGTATCAGTGGATCTTAAAAATTGTGTGCCAATCAAACCTTCAGTAAATTTAACAAGACTCCAGGAAATGCTGCGTGACATACAAATGCATATATTTATTTGTACTAGACCTTCTTCACACACCACCCCTTCCTGGCTCCAAACACACAGTCCATTTAGTGAAGTACTTTTGTGACTCTTTCCTCTTGCCCCCACCGCCATAAATGTTTCCCACAATTTCCTCATATGTATATTCCATGTCACATTTTTTCCCTTTAAATTTTTCAGTAACAATTTTTGATCTTGAAAAGGCATTTTATCAGACTTTGTCCAACCTAAAATAAAGAAAAAAATCCTTAATGACCCAGTTATGTGACAGAAGCTTAACATTACTGAAAGCATTTTGCTTAAAAAAATTCATCTTCCAGGTGTCTTAATTCAAGTTGGGTTACTGACATTTTTTAAAATATCCAGAATTCATGACACAGCTTCTCCATCCTTATTATTTTTTTCCTGTCTGGTAGCAGAAATGTTGTATGGCACTACCTTTTATTCACATCTGTCCAAAATGACCTGTCCTCAATTCAAAGTATCTCATGATATATGTGGTGCTTTAAACTCACTTTTGCAGGAGGGGAAGGCAAGAAAATAGAATATGAGACTGGTATGGGCTTTATGTGATCTGCCAGGCAATTTTAAAGCTAAATTTTTATATTCTTGGTTCTTAGTCACGCAAAATACCTTTAGGTTAAATTCTCGTCTCATTAATACTGATGTAACTCCTCTTAAGCCGTTGAACTCCATTGTCTTCAATGGAGTTATTCTGTATTTACACTAGTTTAACTCAATAAAATTCAAAGTAGTGATTTCAGCACAAAGGGGAGGAAAGATGGTTAAGGCATGGAACTGGAAACTTGGAAATAAAAGTTCTAGTCTAAACTCTGCCACAAACTTCCTTGGAGACCTTGAGCAAATCACTTAATCTCTCTGTGCCTGTAAACTGGGGATAATAGCACCTGCAACTTAACAAGGGGAATGGGGAGGCTTAATTCACTGAAATTTGTAAAGTGTTTTGGGATCCTCACAAGGAAGGTGCCATAAAAGTGCAAAATACTATGGTTTCCTCTGGCTTTAAAATCTGTTGTTGTTTACTTTAATCTGATGTCCTGCAGAACACCCAGTTTTATAGTGTTTCACCGAGTGACTCCTGGAGTGAGCTCAATAGCTTGTGTTTCAATAAGACCTTAGTTTTTCAAAGAGACATGAATAATTTCATTTTTGGTGTGTGAGCTGCTCATGTTGTATATGCAGTCCTGCCCAATAGTTCTGGTAAGCATGTCCTGCTTTGCATTTTTTTACTCCTATATGCTGTTCTTTGCACAGTGTTCATGTTCAAGTGACTGCCCTGGACTACACTTACGGGTAATGTTCTGTGGGTACATCTCACTCTTGTTTGTCAAGAGCTGACATTTGTGCTCTTTTGTGCACCAGATGATCTGACTGGGCAACATATCTCTGCCTATTCTTTCTTTAGTCACCTAAATATTACTCAACTTTTAGCAGTCAGGGCTATTTTGCCATATCTCAGATACTACTGTGTGGGAACTGTGAGTTAATGTTGATGTTTTAGCGGTAACCACTATGCTAAACAGTTGTCCATCATAGATAATTCAGAGTGCTAATGTGCTGTCTGTAGCAGGTATAAACTATCACTTGGACATTGTTTTCACAGCTCTTACTTGCAATTCCAGCATGCTATAATTTTTTTTTTTCCGGTGAAATCTATAAGAACAGATGACAGCTGTGTGACCAAAGTTTACTGTTAAACAAGTTTCTTTTTACTGTGTCTCATTGTAGCTGAAGTGTATAAAATGGCTTGGTTTTACAACTGTTCAGAAATCAAGGTGGTGAGCTTCCTGGAGCCAGGAAAGAAAAGATATGAGGTTAATAAATGGAAAAGAACAAGTTACAGCTGGTCCTCACATAGCAGTACATATGTATGTGAAATATAGGAAAGTATGGTGAGCCAGACAGGCAAGTGTTTCCACCGGTGAGGCTGAAGGATTTGGAAAGAAGTTATTAATTGTAAAATCAATGAGTTGCTGTTCTATGTCTTTTCAGTGATGCAAAGGATACTGAGCTCAGAAGTCAGCTGGTGGAGTAAACCATAAATTATTTATGATGTGGTTCTATTTTTTTTTTTTACTTGTTTCAGATATGCAACTTTACCATGGATGTATCTGATGTCCAGATTCTTCTCAAGTTCAGACATAGCTTTCATTTCTTATATCTCCTTAAACTTTGTGTTTGGTCTTTGTACCATGCTGGTGACCCTCTTGCCTCATTTGTTAGCTGCAGTTTCCAAAGAACAGGTCAGTATGTACCCTCAGCACCAGTTCCCATAAATGATGTGTATAGGAATGTATTTTCCAACGCCAAACACTTGGAGTTTAAATTGTAATGAAATATCTCACTTTTTCTTTATTCCAAATCATTATAGGTTATTGTTCCCCACAACATTTTATAAACCCAAAGGTCATTTTAGCTTTACTTGTTTAAAAAAAATAAAAATTGCACTCTAATAATGCAAAAACAGCTTTAATTGAAACTGTAATATTTTCCAGACCTTTAATTCATAATTTGCACATAATAGAAGCTGTTCAGGTCCACTGAATAGATAATGTGTGTCGCAAAATTTGTTTGAATAATATTGATATAAGTGGTAAGCCAGTTGTTTAAAGGAGATATAGTGTATTGTGTGAATAATAATACATTCCCTCAGTGCATGCATGTAACTTCCATTTAATATTAATCTCAATGGGAATTGTGCACTTGAATTGAGAGAAGGAGATGGAAACTCCATACTTTTCAAAACATATCTAAATGGGCTAGGCTGAGGAAGTGATGTTTGAATACAGATCTGGATTAAATTTTGGCTCAGGTTTGGGGTTCACATTTGAAGACAAATTTGACTAGGGTTGTGGCTTGGTTTTTATGGCACTCAAATTTTAAAACTGCAAGAGCAAAGGAATGATGAGTAAACTGACCCTGATCATTCCATTGTGCTTACATGTTGCAAAATGTATATAATATATTGCTGAAGCACTATATATGTTCTGGTACTGCTCCTAAACACACATTTGGTAATACTTATTGTCATGCTACCATGAATTTCACTCTTAATTTTATCATGAAAAACTAGAGACATTTGTTTATATAAAAGAATCTAAAGAATACTAGATCCCTAAAAATGTTGCTTTTGGTAGTGTTTCATGGGGAAACAATTGCTATTTGTATTATGACACTACCTAGGGACCCAAAACCATTGCACGAGGCACCACACAAACTTAGGAATAAGAGACCATCTGTATCCAAAATCATCTGTGGGTTAGAATTGCATATGAACTTAAGTTTCAAAATTTTGAAATGGTCCAGGGCCTGATTCTTATCTCGCACTGGTGTAAATAAGAATATACTCCACTGAAGTAAGTGGAGTTGCAACAGGTTCAAACTGGAGTGAGAATAGAACAAATCTCATAGCCTTTAAGTCTGCTTAATTTTCTATTTCTAAGGCTATATCTTCACTACCCGCCATATCGGCGGGTATCAATCGATTGCTCGGGGATCAATATATCACATCTCATCTAGACGCGATATATCGATCCCCGAATGCGCTTATATCGATTCCAGAACTCCACCAACCCAAACGGAGTTGCGGAGTCGACAGGGGGAGCCGCGGACATCGATCCTGCGCCTTGAGGACTGTGAGTAATTCGATCTTAGATACTTCGACTTCAGCTACGTTATTCACGTAGCTGAAGTTGCGTATCTAAGATCGATTTTCCCCCATGGTGTAGACCAGCCCCATGAGATTCAACATTTTCTCCTCCTTGCTTTTGCCCAACCCCAACCAACTCCTTTTTTTTTTTTTTTTTTTTTTTTTTTTTTAACAGAATTTGCAGAATATCTACAACATCCTCAAGTGGGCCTTTGTTGTTTTCCCACCATTCTGCTTGGGTCAGGGTTTACTAGAACTTTCCTACAATCAGATCAAGTTTGACCTGACAAGCAGCTTTGGAATCGATTCTTATGTAAGTCCTTTTGAGATGAATTTCCTGGGTTGGATCTTTTTGGCAATGGCCCTGCAGGGTACGGTTATTCTCCTCCTGAGAGTTCTGCTGCATTGGGACCTGCTCCAGAAACCAAGGTATGTAGTGTGTATCATTTATATTCTGCTTTCATGTACATTGACTAATTTCCCAAAGACAGAGGAAGATTAAATCCTTCTGAAAACTAGAAGATAAGACAATCTGATCATTATTCCATTTGACTGTAATGAGCCCATGCATTATGGCTTTCTGTTTCTGTATCTTTATTAGTCACCTAAGCTGGGAAAGAGAGCTTCAAAAGTTTTTGAAGAAGCCAGATGGGAGAATTCATTCAGTTGTTATTTCATTTACTTTTAAACCATGAGCAGCTTGCTATGAAAGTCCTTAGCTCTAATAGCAGGTGTGGTGTAGCATCTAGAAGGAATTTTGCCAATATTATAATATTTTAGATTTTCTCTTTTTTTATATTAATTCCTTCACTGGAGGAGACAGGTTTTCCCAGAAAGCTGCGCTGGTAACAAACTGTTGATCTCTGACATCTACTTGCCGGGTTCTTCTTTCCCCATGTGCCATTGTACTGAAATATCATGTTGGAGAACAAGCAGTCTCCTCCTCTTCCTCCTTCAAAATGCTTCTGAAAGCTTGGCTTTCCTGTGAAACATTTTAGCATTAATAACTGGGCCCTGCCTTATGTATGTCCAATCTTGCAGTATGGTGAATTGTACCAACTTACGCTTCTTCAGTTTGATCCTGCTCGCACTGAAGACTGCCTTCTATGCAAAAGCTTGCTGTAGACCCTTGTCCTGATGGGAAGAATGGTGGGGCAGAGCAAAGGAGTACCTATATTCTGCATGTTTCCTGCTCTTCAAAACCACCTAGACACAATAAAATGGTGGGGAATTACTGATGCCTCAGGCAGCATTATTTCCCATTTTGCATTCTGTGACTTGCTCTGTGGAATTAAAGAGAACAACAGAGGGCACTGAGCCCATGACAGTCTACTAGACTTGACATACTGCTGTACATGGAGGGAAGGGGCTGGGACATGCCAGGGTTAGAGGCTGTCATCTCTGTGGTCCTTAGCCTTCAACTTGCACTGTCATTTTGGACCAGAGAAGGAGTGTGCACTTCATGCTCACATTTTGTTCACCTTCAACTGCTTTTGCTCAAGAGGAGAACATCTGTGATATAGTATTCATTTTCCTTATTTGTGTGAACCCCAGAGCAGAGCAGGCAATGTGTGTTTTCTTCAAAGCTGACCTAATTCCAACAAGAGCCCCTTGCAAAGTTTCTAGCAAAGCCACCTCACGTTTCTGGCTTCTCCAGCAGTATCTCTTTCATAGAGAGGCCAATGTCAGAACTTTAGTTTAACTTTATTTTAATAGAAAAGACTCAAAGAGTTTTTCTGTGGGTCCCCTAGGCAGATGCCTGTTTGGCTTAGGTCTCTTATAATCCCATCATCCCTGTTTTTCCGTTAGTGTATATCTACGGTATAAAACAATGTGGCAAGTATTCCTTAAGAAAAGTTTCATTGTGAGCTCATGCTTTTAAAGTCATTTAAATTTGTGGCTAAACAAACAAACAAACCACCCCTACCTAGATGCATTTCACTCCCTGAGCTCCCATTTTGCAAATACTGCTTCTTTCCACCCCCTCAGTTCAGGTGTATTTTCAAATTGTATAGCAGATTTATCTCCATGCTCAAATGACATTTCAATCTAACTTCAGTACCCCTATTTTCCCCTGCGGAATAGTATGCTATTTCCTTCCACTTAAAAAAATATGAAATATGGACCAGGTTTGTCAGAATCAATGGGAACTGAAGAGCAAATTTGTAGGGATTGCTGTGAAGCATTGGATCCTGTTGAGATTTGAATGGCTGAACCTTAATGGAGCATAAGAAGTAGAACTTCTTGGAAAAATTCTGAAAAAACAATTTTTGTCAATTTGCCAACTTGCCAATATTGAAATGTTGCATGAAAACAATTTGATGTTAATGAACTGTAAATGGAGCCCAGGCTTCAAAACAAAATATATTCCAGTTCTGTTAAAATTTTTGAGTTTTTTGTTCTGATTTGGGTTGAATTTTTTTCTGAAATCTCAAAAATATTTGCAAATCTAAAAGTTATTTTCAGTGGCATCTCTAATAAGCAGAAAAGTGCTCCTTTTTATTGTCCATGAAATGACAGTGTGTAATTTGCCATTTATTGTGATCTTTCCTTCTTAGGAGTCACTGTTCCATGAGCAGCACAGTCAATCCTTCAGAAGATGAGGATGTAGAAGTGGAACGAAAGAGGCTCTTTGGTGGAAGAACTCAAAATGATATCCTTCTACTGTACAATCTTAGGAAATGTTACCAAGATTTCAGCAAGAGGAACACTGCTGTGAAAGACATTAGCTTGGGGATACCAAGGGGAGAGGTAAAAGGTTCTATATTTTTTCCTTTTCATTTCTCCTCTTTTTTAAAAAAAAATAAAATTGTGTAATCATGGCAATTGTTCAGGCATGTTCAGAAAGTCTGAAATCAAAGCTCTGTGGTTGCTAGCAGAAGCCTTCCAATTGCAGTAATTTCTGAGAAATCGATGATATTGGGCAGAAGTGAAAGCACTGCTGGAGACTGTTAACATTTTAGCAGCAATTGTTGGTGACTGATATTACTTTTTGGTTGGTCTCTTTTTTGTTGTTGTTGTGTTCATTGCATCAGAAAGTATTGTTTCTTTTGGCTTGTTTTTACTGAGATATTGTGTGGATTAGAGTAACCTAAAAGTAAAAAAGCAACATAGATTTTCAGCCTGCTTTTATATGGAAGTAAGTGTTGTTTAGGCATAAAAATACTGTGCATATCTAGTTAAACAATTCACAAATCATGGACTAAATTCTGGAATGTCCTTGACTAAACTCTAATTAGTTTAAACAGGAGTTTTGCCTGAGTTAGGAAAGAGTTTAAAACCAATGAGGATATGGCCCTCTGGAAACAGTCCCAGTATATTTGAATAAACCTAAACCTAAATCTGAATCTTTAAACATTGTAGAACCTTAAGATGTCAGAGGAAAGTTTACTAGTTTTTCCAGTTTAAGAGGTATGTGGCGATTTAACTTCCAAAAATGCAGGTGAGGAATTATTGCCTTTATTCAATAAATGCTGTCAGGGAAGGGGAGCATATTTCCTGGTTCCTAATAACCAGTTGGAGGAAGTGAGACGCCAGCATGTGACACTGTGGTTTTTAACCGATCAGTGATCAGCTGCTAGAAAATGCCTAACACAAAGTTTTTTATTTCTGATGTAAGCCTACTTATCAGACTTAAAACTTCATTAAAATACAGCTGAAAATATAAATAGCTATAAATAGTATTAAAGTAAAATAATGTACACCACTAGAATGCAGTCACTGTCCTAGAATGGGTACATGTTGCAGTGCTTAACTGAATGACATCGGTGGCAGAGGGTACTTCCCTACTATTAGCACATACTGTTCAGGGCTGGGTTTGTTGCACACATGGTTAGCACATTTCAGACACTGCCATCCACAATATTGACCAGTTAATGTTTAATATTCCACATGCTGGGCAAGAGCATGAAAAGACTCAGTGCTTGTAAAAACTAAACTGACTCTTTTTATTAAGAGAGCTATTTACAGATAAGCTGTAACTATGTAGTTAGCATTCCAGCATGAACATACAGACTAACTTCTTGGTGCCTCCTTAAAACTCTGTCCTCCTGTAACCTGCGTGCCTCCCTCCAAATTCCAGGCAAGTTGTGTGTATGTGGATATAGATATAGTTATAAATATGAAATATGTATTCCTATAAAAACAACAAGGAGTCCGGCGGCACCTTAAAGGCTGACAGATTTATTTGGTCGTAAGCTTTCATGAGTAAAAAACCTCACTTCTTCAGATGGATGGAGTGAGTGCATCTGAAGAAGTGAAGTTTTTTACCCACGAAAGCTTATGCCCAACTTGTTAGTCTTTAAGGTGCCACCAGACTCCTTGTTGTTTTTGTGGACATAGACTAACACAGTACCCCGATACATGCATTCCTATGTCACTTAGGTGATTTTGAAATTTGCGCACCCACATGTATGATCTCTGTACAAGTAGTCCAGGAATGAAAAAAACAAAACATGATGAAAGGTTAATGTTAGTTGTGGTATTTCTGTAAAGATAGTTATTACTTTTTTCTCCTTCCTGTTAGTGCTTCGGGCTCCTGGGAGCAAATGGTGCTGGGAAAAGTACAACATTTAAGATGCTGACTGGAGACATCACCCCATCTGGGGGGCGTGCTGTTATCAGGACTCCTACAGGGTAAATAGCATAGAGCTCAATCAGAATACTGTTACTTGATGGTAAGACTTATGATCAAACCTAGGAAAACCTCAGCATGCTTACAGCTCTTTATATGGTATTCCAAGGAGTGGTTTGTATTCTTTCACAATTTACCGCACACCACATTTGTCATGGTATAATTTCCCACTCTGAACCTTAGTGTCCAAAGGATGGGGTACCAGCATGAATTCCTCTAAGCTTAATTACCAGCTTAGAACCTGTAGCGCTGCCACAACCAGGAATTCCAGTGCCTGGTACACTCTGGTCCCCAAAAAACCTTGCCTGGGGAACCCCAAGACCCAGACCCTCTGGATCTTAACACAAGGAAAGTAAACCCTTTCCCCCACCGTTGCCTCTTCCCAGGGCTTCACCCTGCCTGGATTACCCTGGAAGATCTGTGATTCAAACTCCTTGAATCTCAGAACAGAGAGGAAAATTCACATTCTCCCTCCTTCTCTCTCTCCCATCCCGACTCTCTCCTGGAGAGAGAATAGAATCCTATTTACAGAGAGAAGATTACCTTCCTCCCCCTTCCCTCCTTTCCCCACCAATCCCAGGTAGGAATCCAGACCCAGTCTCCCTAGGTTCTCCAGAATAAAACAATCACGGTTCTTAACAAGAAGAACTTTTAATTAAAGAGAGAGAAACAGTAAATTATCTTTGTAAATTTAAGATGGATTAGGTACAGGGGTTTTCAGCTTAGACACGGGAATACCCTCCCAGCCTAGGTATACAAGTACAATTAAAATCCTTTCAGCAAAATACAAATTTGAACTCCTTCCAGCCAAATGCACAATTAAACTCCTTCAGCCAAATGCACATTTGCAAATAAAAGAAACAAACATAAACCTAACTCACCTTATCTACCTAGTACTCACTATTCTGAACTTATAAGACCTATATCGGAGAACTGGAGAGAACCTGGTTGCACGTCTGGTCACTCTCAAAACCACAGAGAGAACAACACACCAAAAACTAACAGCAACACAAAAAACTTCCCTCCCCTCAAGATTTGAAAAGTATCCTGTCCCCTGATTGGTTCTCTGGTCAGGTGACAGCCAGGCTCACTGAACTTGTTAACCTTTTACAGTCAAAAGAGATATAAAGTACTTCTGTTCTATTAACTTCTACTATCTGTTTATGACAGCGTTATTATTACAAAGTCTATGGTGCCAAAAAACAAACAAAAACAAAGCTTTTAAAGACAGCCGACTGCGTTAAGCAGTTTAACATAACTGAACTGCTAGACAGGATTAAATAAGTTGGGAATGGGTTGTTTCAATACAGTGGGAGGCAGGAAATGTCAGCACATACTCTACAGGTACACAAATACACATCCCCATAAATCAATACCAGACCAAAAGATTTTCACTGTTAGGCTCCTAAGAAGTACTCAGGAGGGCTAATTTCTAAATGCTTAGTGGAACCCCCCAGATTCATCAATTAATCAAGTGTAGAGGTGATCAGGAAGAGCAAGAGTATTACATAGCAATTGGACACTGTTCCTCCTCACATAGATTTGTTAACCTTGAGTATACTACTTATTGCCTTGATTTTGGTGCTTTTCATGTGCAATGCCCCCCCCAACCCCAAGAAATTAAATGTAAAATGTTTAAATTAAAAAAAAAGGCAACCCAAAAATAAATGTTAAAAAAATGCAAAAATCCCTATAAAAGTGTGGAAACAATTTTAGATGGAGAGTGATTGCAAAGATTAGGACATTATAGTTTAAAGAGGAGAATAAGCTGTGACATGCCAGTGGTTAAATGTAAAAGTCTGAAATCCTGTATGTATAAAATGTGTTTATATTTCTCTGTCTTCAAAATTGCAATATTAGAACAAGCAGGTGGTAATGAGCAAGTTGTAGCCATAAGTCGGAGATACGGCACTTGTAAATTGTATTAGGGGAATGAGTGGATATAATACCAGAACAAGTGTTAAGAGGAAATTAGTAGTGATTTATGACTGTGCACTTTTGCTCTCCCTCTCCCTCGCTGTTTCCTTCATGCTTTAGCACCTACTGCTAAGCCAAGCTGACCTGCATAGTGTTGTCAGTTGAAAAATGTACACTCTCCTCTCTTCGGGTCTGATCCTCATGCCTGGTGAGAGAGAGTGTGTGCACAGTAGCGGCCTACAAAGGTGGCTGGTGCCCCGAGGCACTCATAATTTCCCAAGAAGCCACTTAGAGTAGCTTTGGGAGAATGATCTGACAGGCTAGGATTGCTGGAGCACAGCAGCAGTGTGGCCACGTTCCCTTTTCTCCAGCCATATTCCCTTCACTGGATGTGAATTTCCCCAGGCAGCCATTTCACTCTACTGCTTCTAGTAATTACTGATGCGGGATGTGTTCGGCTGGAATTGTTGGGGAAATTGAAAGGCCAGTAAGATGCGGGGGAGAGGGAGGGGCATGGTCTGTGTATCACTTGAGCTAAGATTTAATGCAGAAAAGTGAGGAGATGGACACAAATGCCTGTGGTGGAGTATTGCATTAGTTTCACTTGGTTCTCTCCTTGATCTCAGTCTTTTTTATGTAATTACCAAATTGACCCAGTTTAAAAAAAACATGAATAGAACTCCATCCCCAGTCCAAACCACCAAACTAAACAAGAAATGCCACCAGAAGGTTATTTTTAGTTATTTTGGTAGTTGTTTTCTATTTGGGGAGTGTCATAAACATTTCCCAGTTCCGGATATTTCTGAACTGCAACTTCAGCTAACACTTATTGAAAATGGAATGTCAATGACCAAATCTCGGCTCTTTAGCTACCACATTTATGTGAGTATTTAGAAGCAAAAACAACACTGAAAGTTCACCAATTTGCTGTGCACTGAAAGATACCCTCTAAGGACTCTACAAGCACTCAGTAGCTTTTGCTACATCAGGAAAGTCAGCTGCAACTTTCTGAAATCTTGTTTTCCTTGTAAGTTTAAAGGTCTTTATTGAGAATAAATGTGCCAAGTATAAAGAAATGGGGGAAAGTGTCTGCATTTTATTTGTGCATGAATAGTCCCTGGGCTGTTATATGGGCCATGCCAGTGTGGGGACAAGAGGAGGCTGGAGTGCATGCAGAAAGCCTTCTCTTTTCCCTTTCCTCCCTCACCACCACCACCCACAGGGCAGTTCAAGGCCCAGGCATTCCTGTTGCAGAAGAGAGCAGAGTGGGGCTCTGGCCTTGTACTCCGCTCTCAAGGCCGGCAGAGTTATATTTGTGGGTGGGAATGCAGCAGTGGTAGTTCGGGCTGCTGGCCTTTTCAAGTTCTATGCCACTGGGAGTAGCCACTGATAGACAACATGGGCGCAGTGGCTTAAAGACACAATCTAGCCCACAGTGGGGATGGTTGAAATGAACACGCATCATGTATCTCCAGATTTTCTTGGGAAGATCTACAAACCTCTGTTTCAGCACAACCATCTAGCAAAGGTTTAACTCATGAAGAACAGGTCAAAGGGCTACTTTTAATGGTTAATACCTATACAGTACACAACTGATAGGGTACATCATGAAAAAAGAAGCTGAATCCTTCCTACACAGTCAGATGTTGCTTTTCTCTCTCTGTCCTGGGCTGCTATATACACCTCTATCCTGATAGAATGTGACCCGATGTAACACGAATTCGGATATAACGCGGTAAAGCAGTGCTCTAGGGATGGGGGGCGGGCACGGGGCTGCGCACTCCGGCCGATCAAAGCAAGTTCGATATAACACGGTTCTACCTATAACGTGGCAAGATTTTTTCGCTCCCAAGGACAGTGTTATATTGGGGTAGAGGTGTATATGTTAAATTATTGGTCTAGATATTTGATAACCTAATTCATACAACTCAAAGCAAAAGATAACTTGAAAAAAATCCCAAAGCAGCTCAAATGGCATTTGAACAATTAAATATTTTCCTACATGCCTTTACATTGCAATATATTCATGCACATTGAAATAAGGAAAGTCAGAAATGACCAAATGCACCCCTGGAGTAATTCCATTAAAGTCATTGTAACACTAGGATTGAATTTGACCTGCCATCTTTTATACCAAAGGTCAATTGTTTAGGCCCAGAAATTTAAGACAAGATTTTCCAAAGTACCTGGTGATTTTGGGTGCCTCTATTTTGGAGTAGCTCACTTGAGTCACCTTAAAGGGGCTTTATTTTCAGAAAGTGCCTCATACTCATCCTCTGAAAATAAAGCCCCTTTAATGTATCTCACGTTGGGCACCCAAAAACAATAGGCACATTTGGAAATCTTGATCTTAAAATTTGTTGTTGTTTTTTTTTTTAAAGACAAGATTGGATTTGAAAATAACTGAATGTGAAAGGAAGTATTTTTCATGTATTAAAAAAAAAGGGGGGGGCATTGAAAATCATTTTTTAAGTGTTGGAAGCCCCAAACCAAAAGCACTGTTTAACACATGAGAACCAAAGAGAAAACTGACCTCTAGAATTTCACTATTAAAGTTGGGCAAAATGTTTTAAAAAGTAGAAAGTAAATAATATTTTAAAATGTCATTCAGAGTTAATAATACAAGGAGTTATTGATACCACAGAGCAGTCATTTGTTTTTAGGTAAATAGGGCCAAATTAATCTCTCCTGAAATTCCATGGTCTTCAATAGCATCTTCTCAGGGATGTATTTGTCCCATAATATTTATTACTATACTATTTCTTTAATGCAGCCCAAAGTAGATGTGTATTTCAAGTGGTCCCTGTGCATTTACTGTGATAGGCCTTCTTGAATTTCCTACTGAAACACATGTATTGTGTCCAAGGCACACAATCAGTCCACCAAAGAATTGCATTTTTTATTTTAGTATTCCTCCTCAGACGTGAAGACTCCATGTAAATAATAAGGTTTTACTACCATGTTTTAGCTGTAATTAACCACTCTAATAAAAATGCTCCAGAAAGAGAAATAATACAAAATTAGCAGTAATTACAAGCAAACATGACACAGTAATAGAAATGTACTAATTAAAAACAGTTTTACCTTTTCATATTGTATGCTCCTCATTAGCACTGGCATAGTTCAGTGACACAGTCATCCAAATTGTATCAATTATTTTTTAATACAGGTAGAGCCTCCCAGTTAGAGTTATTTGAAACCTAATACTAACCCAAGCCCAGGAACAATATCACAAGCAGTCACTCTGAAAACACCAGGACAATGGAATACTATAATATTTCTGACCTCTGTCAATGGGAATTAAAGGGGAAATACAGGACACAATCAGAATAAATATCTTATTAAAAAAAACCCAAATGTCTTTACCTATATTATAAATAATGACACTTTAAAAACGTTAGGAAAATCTGACCACCTATCCCGTTTTTGAATGATATCTGTATATCATAGCCATCAGTTTTCAGTAATATGATATTGGGCTTTCATGCGGTAAGGAATAAGATTGTGTCTAATGTACTCTTAAAAACACACACTTACCTAGAATATCTAAATAGAAAAAGAAAGGAGACCATAGTGCTCACATTCTAACAGATGTCGCTGTTAGAAACTAAATATCACTACCATGCCACACAAATAGGCACTATATGTCTGTACCATTTTCTTAGTTATGTTGGGTAGTTGCCTTTTCCCCCCCACCTCAGTTATCCTTCTTTACTTTGCCCCAACTGCCTTCAAGGGCTCTGTATGACACACAGCCCCTGCCACTGAAGAGGGCTAGATAAAGATCCCTCAGGAGGATGTCAAAGCACTTTCAAGTATTAGCCACAGACCAGCATAAGAGAACTTGACAGGTTCTTTGGCTCTCACTTCACTGCTACTTAAGCTTAATTCTCAGCACATACTTGTGTTTGAGTGCTTTGTGGAATAGTCATGAATTTAAGCCTGTGCTTAAGGCAAAGCCTGTGTTTAAGTGGTTTGCTGAATTGGGGTTCTGTTGACAAGGATTAGATCAGATGGGCACAAGATGTCCCATTGAAACCAGTGAATAAAGTAATTAACATTTGACACTTCTCCTAATAGGACTGATTTAATTTCTCTCCCATGAATTCCAGTGTATAGAGAGATTCTCTGTTACAGCAACTCCCATTCATATTTGAACGAGAGGTCATTTTTTATCTAAAATCTTGGATTAGAAGTTCATAAGGCCAGAGGGTACCTCTTCAAAGAGGGGAAACTACGGTATTTCTTTTCAACCAGAACTGGGCTGTTTTCATGGTTATGATATTCAGCTTGATAAATAATTAAAAATGTAATTCAAATAGCTTTACTTCAAAAGTAGAATAAATGTGCATCAATATAATACCTGAGATGGCTGCTGTAACACTATATATCACTCTAATTACTTTAATTATAACTAAGCTATAGTTACATTAATTATATTTTTAACCTTGGGTTTTTTATAATGTTAATTGAGTATTAGTATGCACTGAATCAAATGTGCAGTTATAAGCACAATGGAGTTCCTAACTACTTTTTTGATTTGTAAATTTGTATTTCATTTTGACTATTTAATGGAATTTATCTCTGTTGCAACCAATGCAAGTACTGGATTATATCACTGTCTTTACTTTATGCTTGTACTGCCTGAAAGAAGCTGCAAAAATCAAAGTGTAAATTAGTGTCAACAATAAAATAAGTCTTCCAGCACAGCAAGGGGTAGATTTTCAGAGGAGCTGAGCTTTTAGGCCAATGGGAGCTTTGAGTTACTGAGCACCTCTAAAAATCATCCCTTAAATGTCCAAATTCTGTTTTTGTTAACATCACAAAATATAAAGGGCCAAATCCTGGTTGCCTCACTCACCACTAGGTTCCCTGAAGTCAGTTGGTCAATTTGTGTAAGATTAGCACGTTTTCACCCTACGGTGTTTTTCCACCATTCTCCTGTGGTCTTTTTTTGATTCAGTGCCCCAGACTGTCCCAGCACACGTTTCTGGGCAGGCGGGAGTATGAAGGTTTTCTGGAACTCACTAGGGACACTGAGTTAAAAGACCATGGGGAGACTGGTTAAAAAATAACTGTGAGCCCTAGTGACGTTAGTGAGGCTGCCCTTCCTTTCATGGACACCACAACGCTTTGCAAAACCAAGAGCAACACTGCGTTTATATAAAACCTTTCTCCCCGCTCCCTGAACTTCCTCAAAGCACTTTACAATGTAAAACAAGTATTATTATCCCCAGTTTAAAGGTGAGGTGACCAAGACACGCAGACTTTATACAGAAAATTGGATCAAGTGGCTGGAATAGGACCTAGGGCTCCCATTTCCCTGCTCTAGCTGCTAGACTGTGTTGCCTCTGATGAGGGAGCTAGGCAGTTCTTTACCTTTTGGAAAAGGTTAATAATAATATGCAATTGTGTAGCTATTTTGTCTCCTAATAATGCGTATATATCTAGGTTACACTTTATACTCTTTGTAATAAGCTTCTTGTCCCAAATCTGGACCTTAGCGTCCAAAATCTGGGTGCTTAGCATGAACCTCCAAGCTTAATTACCAACTTGGATCTTATCTTGCTGCCACCAATCAGGATTCTGAGTACCTGATAAACTCTCCCGGGTCTCCCCCCAAACCTTTCCCTGGGGGACCCCCAAGACCCAGAAGCTCTGAGTCTTACTGGCAAGGGAAATACTCCACTTCCCTTCCCCCTCCCTCTCCCACCCAGACTTTCCTCTCTGGGCTAACCTGGGAGAGCTGATGCAATCTCTTTACATCACATACCAGAAGCCATGTCTCCTTTAGTTCCACAAAGAGACAACCCAAATACAGGAAACAGAGATGGTCCTATCTCTTCGCCCCTCCCACCAACTCTCTTGGTGCTGCAAGCTATTACCCTCCTAGATCTACACAAAGAGAATCCCCTCCCTTTTCCTTGACCTACACCAGAGAGAAAACTTCAAAACTAGCTATACAGTCTCTTTAAAAATGTATATAAAGGAAGAAAATAAGCATGAAGAATATATATGCTTCTGCATTCTAATGAGACAATCACAGGGCTATTGTCTTATAAGCTATTGATAAACAGTATGATTCACAAAGATATGCCATTAAAAACATTCCAGCAAACTCCACACATGTAATATACAAACAAACATATAAAGAGCCTATTGGTTTTGCTGACTTGTACTCACACTGGGACAGAAAGGGTAGAAGAAGCTTGGAGACTAAAAAAAAAAAAAAAAAGCTCTTTCCCTCAATAGCGCGAGAGAAACAAACAGGCAGACAAGACAAAAAATACGCCAGAAGTTCCCTTCCCTACTTTGAAAAATCCGTTCTTCCTAGTCTTCCTGGTCGTGTGTTTCCTTTTTATCCCGTTTACATGGTAAATAAAACATTAACCTTAGCGAATCTTGTACATGTTGACACTCTTAATTATTCATAGAGCTGGTCGGCAATTTTTTGACTACAGAATTTTCCGTCCAAAAATACGCGTTAATTGAACTGAGATTTTTTGTGGGAAGGGTCAGTTTCAACAAACTTCCCTTTTAGAAACAGTTTTTTTGGGGAAAAAAGTTTCAAAATTGTCCAAAGCCTCATTTCAACACTTAATGAAACCAAAAATGTAGTAATGAATGTAGAAATCTCAAAGTTTTTCCCCCAGGATGGAAAACCATTCCCATGCAGCTCTAATTACTAACTATATTTAGATAACCAACGAAAGTAAGAATTTATTTATTTAGGGCTAGATTGCACTTTGCTCAATTCCCTATTAAAGCGCATTGCTGCATGTGAGCTTGGGAGGGAAACGTGGCTTTGAGTCCAGCCTCGCTCTGTCTATAGCAATTGGATACATCAATAGGCACAATGTTTTCAGCATAATACCAAAACCGAACTACACATGTAGCCTAGCTTACATTGCCAAACCTCCTCCATCACCTAAATTGCTTTAAAAACAGCAATTAGCTATAGTGGCTACCTAAGCAGCTGCTCAACACGGACTCCCCTCTCCCCTCAAACAAACAGCTGTGAACATTCCAAAGCAATTCCTCTGCCTCGGCTCGCTCGCTCGCTGGAGCAAAGAGCAGCTGTGTTTGTTTTTTAGAGCTGGTCGTGCAGCCATTCTTCCGGTTTGTTGTGGACAGGAATTCTGGGATACCTCTTAATACCCTGGAAGCCAATAATAGCGCTGTTGGTGTCCGCACCTGATGAGCAGCGCTGCATCACCAGCGCTGGAATCGCTACACCCCAGTCAGACCAGGTGTACAGCCAGCACTGCAGCCAGGGAGTTGCAGCACTGGCTGTGCTTTGTAAGTGTGTACACAGAGTGAGTTGCAGCGCTGTAACCCCTTCACCAGCACTGCAACTCTCCAGTGTAGCCAAGCCCTTAGCTAGTTATAGAGGTATAAAAGAAAAAATCAAAGATCACTGTCTGTGTAATGGTCTTCTCTTACTGTGACAGGCTAAGGCCTTTAACCAAGATGTAGTTAGATAGCCATAAGCTGGCAAGTGTGTGGTCACATCCTCACATTCCAAACTAGTGCTATTGGGCTATTAGGAATACAACCCTGCCCTGATATTCCTATCACCTCCAGAGAAAGGGAAGAGCCTCTAAGATGTAAAAAGAAACTTAGTTTGATAGCATCCTGTCTGGCAAGAACTCACTTATCAATAGACAGAGCTGGGAAACCCTTATGTCTGTATAGATGTAGTTGTAAAATCCTCACTTCTGTATTGTTTTGTATGTTTATTTGCATGGTCTCTGTCTGGTTCTGTGATTGTTTCTATCTGCTGTATAATTAATTTTGTTGAGTGTAAACCAATGAAGGTGGTGGAATATAATTGGTTAAATAACCTTGTTATTTATGTTATGTTATGTTAGGATTGGTTAGTTAAATTTCAGTAAAATGATTGGTTAAGGAATAGCTAAGCAAAACTCAGGTTTTGCTATATAGTCTGAAGTCAATCAGGAAGTGTGGGGGGGAAATGGGAACAGGGACTGAGGATGGGGGAATTAAAACCATGTCTTGCTAAAGGGGAAAATGGGAACAGGGGATGGGAACAGGAACAGGGACACAGATAAGGCTCTGTGGTGTCAGAGCTGGGAAGGGGGACACCAAGGAAGGAAACTGGAATCGTGCTTGCTGGAAGTTCACCCCAATAAACATCGAATTGTTTGCGCCTTTGGACTTTGGATATTGTTGCTCTCTGTTCATGCGAGAAGGACCAGGGAAGTGAGAGGGTGAAGGAATAAGCTCCCTAACAAGGACTTTGAGGATCATCCCAGATAACTGCTGCATATTGGCTAACCATTGTGCTAGTGCAAATCTCACTTTGTGTAAGCTGGTTTTTACAACCATAAAAGGGATTTTCTTTCAGCCTCTTCTAATCAGTTAATTGAATTGAATTGCCCAACGTCCCTGCTTTGGCAGCTCAGAGAATGGTATAATTTCCTCCTGCCAGCAGATGGAAATGGGAAAAGACCACTGTTCCTGTGTTGTATGATGTTTTAGGGAGTTTCCCCCACAACTTTTTCAATCATGATTAGTATAGTGTAACAGTTCTTCACAGAGAAGAGTTCTTATTTTTACTGTTAGCTTCCTAGAGCAGGCAGTTGTCCTGTTACAATAAAGATTACATCTTCTAGATGGCAGAGAAGAAGAAACCACCAGCCTTTGTCATTAGTGTCTCCTGCTTTGGCTAAAACTCCTGGGAAACTGGGCTTTTAGCTTGCATTGAATATTGGATGCTCAGATTCCACAGAAACCAGTGGTTTCCTCAGTGCTCTCTCCATTTCCCTGCTAGCCAAAGAAATTCTGAGCCCAGCAGCCAATTAATTCATACATTCTTCTTTAGGTGTAGCAAGTACTGCAGGGCCTTGTTTAGCAGAGTTGCTGAATCTCTGTAGAATAGCCTTATTGTCTTTCCCTTTGGGATGAAGGCCCTTCTAATCCAAGGCTCAGTATACTGTGAGCACCCAGGCCACCTGGGTCTGGCAGCCTGGCTCCTGAATGAACATGTATGAAAGAGGAAGAGGTTTTTGAGAGTGGGTGACTATGCTGCTGCATTCATATAAGAATTCTGCTTTTCCATATCAAAGTCCAGACATCTTCACAGTTTGGTTAAAGGATAGAAAACTAAGTCTATTTAGATATGACATCATCTTGCTGAACAAAATGGAGAGCTCAGTGGAGTGCCACCAACATAAAACTAGAGTCAGACAATGAGGCATTAGACCCCTTTGTCAATAAACTTTTTACATCTGCTTTATTCTCTGTTAAGTCACTAAATCAATGTGTGATGTTTTTCATGCCTCAGTTTCCCTATCTGTAGAATGAGGATAAAAATGCCTTTTTTTGTAAAGCACTTTGCAATCTGTGAATGAAAAGGTGATAGAAGAGCTAAGTCTAATTATTTTATTATTATAACATTCAACCTTAAGTCTTACTAGTTCCGCCTTAGATAAGGTTACCTCAACGTTTGGCACATTACCTAATTGTCCTTATACTTATTAGAGAGCGTGCCTAGATAATTAACTTTACTTCAGTATATCCAGTATTCTAAGGTATTAACTAAAGCTATTGACAAGTTTAAAAGGTAACCACTAAAGGTCACTGATGTTTTAAAGCAATTTAAAGCAAGCTGCTCTGTAAGCTTAGGCTGTTGTATTACTGCTTTTACTGTTTTGGTTATGCTGAGAAACACCGTGTCTATTGATATGTCCAATTGCTATAGACAGAGTGAGGCTGGACTCTGTCGTCATAGAATCTTACTTCATATATAAAATCAACTGAATTTTCTCTTCCAATTCTTTTTCTCATTAACATGGATGGCCTAAAAACATCACGCATATTATATGTGTATGTGCTGAGGGAGGAGGAGGAGAATATAATTAATGCAACTAAAAGCTTTAAAATATAAATTAAGGATAATTATGGTTTGAATGCAAAACCCTTTACAGTACAGCAGATAATGAGAAGGATTTTTGGTGTAACACCGTGTTAACAGGTGGAATGCTAATTTCTCATGTAGACATGAAAGTAAAATGGAAAGATGAGATTTCCTTGGAGGTCAATTCATTTTAAAGTGGTGAGGAGTGGGAGTTTCCTTCCTTGAGTCAGTAGAACATTTGAAAACTAAGCTGTCTTTTTGATTAACCTGTTTTTTCAGCATGCAACAAAAGCATAGGGCAAAGCTAAAAAGCACTCATCCCATAGTCATTTTGATTTGGAGATACCAGTCAGTGAGATTGCTTCTACTGCACTGGGGGAAGAACAGGCATCATACCTATACATAACAAACACCCAGCACCTCAAATGGCTTTGTCCTCTGTAAAGCATATATGACATTTTTCGATCTTGTAAAGAGCTAAAGGCAATAAAAAATAAAGGCCCTAATGTTGCTATTGGATCTGCTAGCAGGGACCTTTGTACCCATTAGGACTCCGCATGAGTACATGGTCTGCACTCGTTGATCTAATTGCAGGATCAGGACAAAAGTGTGCAAGGCTACATGGCAAAATATTTCAAACTCCTTTGCAATGTGTCCTGCCTTTATGGAAGTTATACTTCACCATAGGAACCCCCTGTATTTCGACGTCTTTATGCTAAACTGGAAGCAAGACACTGATATTGTCTTGGACAATCGGTGGAGCCAGGGACTCTAAATGGGTTCTATTGCCCTAAGCAAAATAGAAAACTAGCGAAAATAAATCCCTTTTGAGGCACAGTCACTCAAACTGAGACTTAATGAATGTTTTGGCTGTTTGTTATTTTGCTTCCATAGGTGATCTTTTCCATCGGATGGTAGAACCATTCTGGAAGGGAGTTTCCCATTCAGTTACTAGACTCACTAAACTAAATTCCTCCCTAATGAAAGTTTCCAGAAGTTAACAAAATTACCCCACCATTTAATTTGGTCTCCTACATACATGCCTTGCATATTGCCTCAAGTCAAGACTTTAGCGCTCCAAAAGGAGCAGCTGTGCCAAAAGGAAGGTTTGTGTTGCTCTTCTCTGTTTGCCTTAATTTGAGGTTGCTCTGTGTATCTCTTACAACATCTTTGGTGCCTAGGAAGGAATTGACTATAAATAGAATTTCTACATGTCAGAGTTCATTATGGAAGGAATCCACTGCCTCTGCCAATTTATGCTAATATAGTCCATATTAGCAAATCCATGCCCTAAGGTGCAGATGGCTTTAAAAAACCATTTAATTTGATTTAGATATGCTTGAAATAGTGCTGGGAGAAATTCAGTAATGTTTATGTATATTTTTAAAGAGCAACCCTTGAACTGACCATAGGCAAATGGAGAAATTTAATCCTGACTTTCATTTTGTTGTGTCACATTTTAGAGTTTACCAGAGCTCCCCACATGCACTTCTTGGTTCAATGCAAACTCACATAGGTATTAAAATTCCATATCTTTTGTTTTAAGAGCAAGAAGTCCATTCCAATGAGTCCCCAGCAAGGTGCATCATATGATGATAAATTAACTTTTGAGAGCATTTAAAATACTTTGATACTGTGGTTCAGCATGTAAAATACACAGTTTATACTAATGTCTCCCCAGACAAGAAAGCTTTGTAAAGGATTAGCAGATACATACTTAAGCTTTCTACAATTTTGGAATGTGTAGCCCATCTACGTAAACACTTGCTTTTCCATTTCCAAGTGATTACCTGTGTATTCAACCTTATTAATCATATTCATAGCAACACAGAAGCACTATGGGAAAATAAAAAGAATACCCTATTGTAACCCAAAGCCTTTTTTTTATTACCATCTCGTCCTTCTCTCCCCTGCCAAGCTCATTAGACTTTACAAAAAAGCCCCTTAATTTTTGACAGGTCTATACTTGTGCTGGTTGTCTGAATCATTTTCTGTAAATTTAAATCAGCACCACCAAATGTTAGATTAGGTATTGGAATAAATAAGGGTAAATTTATCATCATTATGGGTAACGAGACACCGTTGCAATCAAGCCTGCTTCTTAGCAATGAATGGAGTTTCTAGTAATGTTGTACAGCTACAAAGCTTAGGCCAAAGACTCTGAAATGAGGGTGATAATTTATAAGTGACGAGTGTGATTTTTATCTGGATATCATCACTTAAACGATTAGACATTTAATATTTCTGTTTTTGTTTCTCTACACACACACATACCTCTCTCTGTAAATTACTGAGGGATCTGCTTATCAGTCAGTATAGGCACGCTCTGCTGTACTTGAGACAAGGCACATAAATAACTTTACCCCTTATGAAACTGGCTGTTCTTGAAATGTTCGACATCTTCAGGTCTGGTCATTCTTCTGTATTAAAGAAGAGTTTCATGAGGATTGTTTAATGAGGTGGAGGGTACACCTGTGAAATCAATTACTACATACCGCATCTCTTCCCTGCTTTTCCCAAGGCCTGCACAGGATGCTTGCTTCCTACCTCATGTGAAGAAGCAGCAGAGCACGGTGTCTCCAAGTGACAGTACTAGGCCAGGTGCATACTTTATAGCATGGAGTCCAAAAGTAGCTCTGTCTCCAATTGGAGCTGCTGGCTAGGGAGCTAAACCAGCTGTAGAAGGGGAAAGCTCACTGGAACCAGAGGCTCCTCTTCTGGTGAAACTGTGAGATTAGAGAGGGGAAAGAAATGGAAGGAGAAAGAGCACAGCGAGCTGCTGGCCTCATCTCAGGGAAAGTAATGAGAAGAGAGAGATGGGAGCTGGGCCTATTCTACTCCCATCCCTCTTCTTAGAATTCTAAGGTGAATATACTTGTACGGATAAAGGCTTGTAAAACGGTAACACCAGGGCTAAAGTACTAAGGAATATCACACTCAAGTGTTTAAATCTTTTGCTTTTCTTTTAAATAGGTCTGAAATGGATATATTGTCTGCTAGCTCTGCAGGGATTCTGATTGGCTACTGTCCACAGCAAGATGCCCTGGATAAACTTCTAACTGGTTGGGAGCATCTTTATTATTACTGCAGCCTGCATGGAGTTCCAAAACAATGTATCCATAAGGTAATTATCCATGAGTTAGCTTTGCAAGGAATAGATGAAGCAAGATTGGGCCATAGAGTTCACACGAGTTTCATTTTCTTGCACTGGAAAACACATCTTTTAAATGAGATATATGTCTTCAACAGTTTTGGTCATAAGGAATCTTCTCTGCCCACCCCAAAATACATTGATTTCTTCGACGTTTTAAAAGTAGCATGATTTTCCTCTCGCTGCAGTATACATCAAGAGTAACTTCCCTGAAGTTACTGGAATTGTAAGAGCAATGCCTGGCCCACAAACCATAGAAGAATTAAAATTAAAAGTCTACGTACGTAGCATCTTCACTTTTCACTTCACCATTATGGCTTCTTAGCAAAATAACTTCAAAGCCAGCTCTTCACCACTAATTTGCAGCCCCCACCCAACATAGGAGGCCTGTTGGGGGAATGGAGTGTGGTCAGAGTATGACTGCAGTGGCTGAGTCTCATCTCCAAGGAAGGCCTTTGGGGAGACATTGCAGCTGGGCACAAGTTAGGGCAGCTCTGGAGTTTGTCTAACCTGACCCGAGGCCACAGCAAACCCCTCATGTAGCTCCAGGATTGAAGTTGGGCGGTAAAGTTAGCAACAGCCACATTTGCCCCTTCACTTGGGCCCTGTGCAAAGCAGAGCTTAGCTGGACCTGAGAATGCCGTTTGCTGTCTTAACAAGGCATCCCCATGTAAACAGTGCCAAGCGCCATATATGATAGCTACTTAGAATTCAGCATCCAATCTTTTCCTTAGCTGTTCAGTGTTGTTAATCCCGCCTCATTAGTTTTGGATTAAAGATGGCCAGAGTACTGCAAACATAAAGATTTGTTCCCCTTGGTCTAAGGGAAATATATTAAGAGATAATTGTTATTGCATTAAGCCTCTTGGCGAAAATTACCTGTCATCTCTATCCAGTGACTGTTCCCCTCTTATGATTAGCTTTTAGCACAACTGTACTATCCGTCTATTATTGTAGCATTTAATAAAGACATGGATGAGAACAGTTTCTGGCATGTCTCTTAGAGCTGTACATTCATTTAAGAGAATGCTGTTAAATATTCATAAGTCTCACATAAGTCATCAAATATGTTTTGGTCATAAATGTAACTTAAAGCAGAAATCAAAACTTGAGTATTTAATTAGGTAGCAAAGTCTTAAAATGCTCTGAAGCATGGTTTTTAACCTTTTCTGTTCTGTCCAACAGAACAGACGACAATACATCCTTGTAATGTACTTGTCCATATGGTACAACGTATATAATAGACTGAGGCGCAAATGTTGACAATAGTAGCTGTGGAGTGGAATTTTCAAAAGTGCCTAAGTGACTGAAGAGCACAAGTCCCATTGAAAGTCAGTAGAAATTGTGCTCCTAATTCACTTAGACACCTTTTGAAATCATATCTGTAGGCTCCTCAGTATTGCAGGCAGGGAGTTTTAAGGAGAAGTGCCCTGATGTGGAAAATGTACGTGATATGCCCACAACATTGCTCTAAGCAAGCTGACTGACTCCTATATCGAGTGCAATGTATGCAGAATAAACATATTCCATCCCAGTGCTGGAATTAGTCCAGTGCAAAACAGGGCAGATGGGAAAATTAGAGATAACAAGAGCATAAATGAGCTAATGAAGGAGGATAGCTGCCTCAGCATTGTTGGGAGAGTAGCAACTGTGTTAGATGACCCCTTGTAATAAATTTGCCATGAGGGGCATCTTTGGTTCAGGTCCAGTTCAAAGCATAGGCACTATAGACTTGTACGTAGGGTCATGGCTCCTAAAGCCACATGGTGATGTGAAAAAAACACAACTTTTTTTAAATTAAGGCAAAATTATAATAACATATTGACATACTACATTGTTTATTACTTATTCAGGATCAGCTTAATATTCAAAAACCTAAAGACTCTGGCTTACTGGCTGGGGAGCCCTATTCCTTATCTTAGTATACAAAAAAGTGACCAAATTTCTATACACTGATCCACTTTTTGGCACTTTTCCTGTGTATGTACTTGGTGTGAAAGCTTTTCCATTACAAGAAAAGTTCATATTTTACTATATCACAATTCCATAAGAGGAGGAGTCATTTTTCTAATACCTGCAATCCAAAGTCTAGTTAACATGAAAAAGAAGTAAATGTGTTGTTCTGTTTAAAAGTAGATCCTTGACTGGAGCATTAAGTAAGCAGGTCAGGGGATCTCTAAGGAGGAGCATTTTGTCATAAGGTATCTTCAATCATTTCTTCCTGAAATTTTCTAATTCCCGGACACATCTACCACATGTGTGAGTGTGTTCCCTTTTTCTTGTAACCCTTTCAACAGAGCATCTTCCTCGCAGCAAAAATATGATGATTCTTAACTGGAGTCAAATGTCCCTATATAGTTATTTATATATATATGTATTTTTTTTTTTTAAAAAAAAAGGGCTGCACATTTTCATAAGTGCCTAGGTCCCATTTTCAAAAGGGACTTAAATACCTTTGCAAATCTGGTCTTAGTTGACTAAAAAAGGCATATCTAGTTTTGTCTGGGTATCAAATTGGGGACAAACCTTAGAAAAACAGGACAGAACAGTTTCATACCGGATGAGTGGCCTGCCTAGGTGCTATTGTAAATAATATATAATAACTGACTTTCAACCTTCCCCCATAACTCAAACTAAATCTAAACCTTGTTAGGGGGAAAAAAAAAGGATTTGTGTGAATCTGGCCTAGGTATGCTATGCCACAGTTCACTTCCTGTCCTAGGGCTTGGATACACTTGCAGGTGTGCAGCGCTGGGAGTTACAGCTGTCTTCATACAGCTGTGTAGGAAAAGCGCTGCAGTGTGGCCACACTGACAGCTACCAGCGCTGCAGTGTGGCCACATTTGCAGCACTGTTGGGAGTGGTGCATTATGGGCAGCTATCCCACAGAGCACCTCATCCCATTCTAGCACCGTGGGTTGTGGGAAGGGGACAGAAGGGTGCAGGTCATTCTGCTTCCTGTCCCAATGCCCCGTGATGCATCGCTTCACATCCCAGCAATCCCTGTTTTTCCGTCCACGTTTGGCGCCATTGTGACTCTCGCAACGGTTTCTGTGCAGTGCGATTCCTGTGGGAAATGGAGCCCAAACTGATGAGGAATATGCTGACGAGTCTCGCCAGCACATCACGTTTGGCAGTTGAGCTATTCCTTAAGCTCCAAAGTGATGAGGAATCCGACGATGATAGCGAGTCGCGTACGACATGACATTGCTTGTGGCATTCACGGAAATGCTCAGCACCGTGGAATGCCACTTTTGGGCTTGTGAAATAAGCACTGAGTGGTGGGATCACATCGTCATGGAAGTCTGGGATGATGAGCAGTGGCTGCAGAACTTTCGGATGAGAAAAGCCACTTTCATGGAACTGTGTGCTGAGCTCTCCCCCACCCTGCGGCGCAAGGACACGAGATTGAGAGCTGCCCTGCCAGTGGAGAAGGGGTGGCTATTGCATGTCACGGTGAGAGTAGATGCACTCCACGCTACTAGATATGGTTCGGGAACCAGTTGGAGTGGAAAAGTCGCATATTAGGATCGTTTTCGAATGCAATTTGCGAGTGCCATGATTGCCACATCCGGCTACGAAAGAACCATGACTCTGGGAAGTGCAGAACCGCTTGTGGATGGCTTTGCGTTTCCCTAACTGTGGAGGGGCGATAGATGGGACGCATATTCCTATTCTAGCACCACCCCACTTAGCATCTGAGTACATTAATCGGAAGGGGTATTTCTCTATGGTTCTCCAGGCGCTTGTGGATCACCGTGGGCGTTTCATTGGCATTAACACAGGCTGACCTGGAAAGGTGCATGATGCACGCATCTTTCGGAACACTGGCCTGTTCCAGAAGCTGCAGGCAGGGACGTTTTTCCCAGACCAGAAGATCACAGTAGGGGACGTTGAAATGCCCATTGTGATCCTTGGACACCCCGCTTACCCGTTAATGCCTTGGCTCATGAAACTGTATACAGGGAAGCTTACCAGGAGCAAGGACCGGTTCAACTACAGGCTGAGTCAGTGCTGAATGACTGTGGAGTGTGCTTTTGGCCGTTTAAAAGGGTCCTGGTGATCTCTGTATGGGGGAAAGCAGCATCCCTGTGGTTATATCTGCATGCTGTACCCTCCATAATACTTGTGAAGGGAAGGGTGAAAGATTCAGTCAGGAACGGGCCTCCGAGGTTCAACACCTGGAGGCTGAATTTGCACAGCCAGAGAGCAGGGCTACTAGAGAGGCCCAACACAGGGCTGCAAGGATTAGGGATGCCTTGAAGGAGGAATTTGAGGCTGAAAACCAACAGTAATGTTTGGTGCCTTGCACGGGAGTGAAGTGCAGTGGTTACAATGTTAGTAGGAAGCTGTTTTTCCTGAAATGATTTGCAGTGCATGTTTCTTTCCTGGGCTACGGTATCTTTGACTTTCTGCAATAATAAAGACTCTTTTCAAAGCCAAGAATTCATTTATTGAAAAGAAAATAACTTTTATTGACAGACACACAACATTTTGGGAACCTAAAAGGGCAGGGGTGTGTGGTGGGGAACTGTACAGTTACAGGTTTGAATATGTCCTGTCTGGAGTGCTGTGCAATGACTGCTGCACCTCAGGATGCCTATACTGCATGGTGATGGGGGTTGAGTGCAGAAGGTAAGGGTCGTAGTTCTCAGGGATGGTAGGTGAACGTACATGTGTTGGAGACAGCTGGTGGAAGTAAGAACCTGGAGCTGGGGAAGGGGGTTTTGAGCTGACATTGGGGCACAAGGGAAAGAGCTTTGGGATAGGGGGGAGGCGCGGTACTGCACTGCCTGCATGGCTATGAGCGTCTGGATAGAGTCCGCTTGGCGCACCAGGATGCTTATCAGCTGCTTTGTGCTTTTCTTCCTGGCCACTGCGTTTCTCTGGCGGATCCTGCTTTCCCTTTCCCTCTCCCTCCAGTCCTGCAGTTTTTTATTCTCTCTGGCAGAGTGATCCATAACTGCTTTCAGCAGGTAGTCTTTGCTTTTTCGCGGATTCTTCTGCAGGTTTTGGAGTCTTTGAGCTGTTGATACACGGGCAGCCGAGAAGTCAAGGTCGCTTGTGGAAAGGCAAAAAAGGCAACAGTTAACAGAGGCAGCATTGTTTATGTCTCAGAGGCAGCATTGTTTATTCCCACACAGTGAAGGAGTTTACAGTCTTCACTTTAGCATAATTTTCCCATACCAAAGAGAGCGCACATAACCCACAGGAGCCCCGAAATGGTGAGTAAGAGGGACTGATTGCTTCAGGGCTGTGCTGGGGTTTCTGTGACTTGGGGAAAGCAAACAGCGCAAGGCAGCTCCACTGAACGCTCTCCAACATTTTCGCAAGGAGTTAACCCTGAAGATGATCTCTGCTGCTGCGGGTCACCTGGGAGAGCGGCAGGTGCCTCTACAGCAATTCAGATTCTGCGTGGCCCTATGCAGCTTGCCTGTGTGCAGCAGTGTTCCCCTACCCCTCGCAGCACAATGACACGAGACACGTTAGCCTGACTGGACAAGGACCACAGTGGCTCTCCCTATAACTTGCGCAAGCGCATTGCCCACCTCTGGCTGAAACTTTTGAAGAAGATTACCGAGAGTCGATTACCACGATGTGATGGATCACATCATGGCTATTTCCACATCTAGCATGCATGCATGCAGCCCTAACCCTCCTCCTCTCCCGAAACATTTCCATCCTGAAATATAAAGCCGCTTACGGTAACCCACTCCTCTGCTTGTCCTTCACCAAGTACTGGCTGCTGCGACGGCTAGCTTCCTCCGGCTGAGAGAGCTCTGCTGCTGCCTCTGGGACTCCGAGGTTTCCCCCCACCCCAGTACCCTCACTCTCGTTTCCTCCCCCCCACACTCTGAAAGTATCGTCGTGGTCCTCGGATTGGCGGTGGGTACCCCCAATATCGTCCAGCTCCTGTAAAAACGCAGTTGTGGGGCAGCACCAGAGCGACAGTTCCCTCGCGGGCTTTGCCAATAGGCACCTCGCAGTCCTTCACTTTAACCTTGCACTGCACCGCGTCCCGGTCATGGCCCTTCCAGCATGGCCCTGATATCTTGCCTATAGGTAGCGTAATTCCTACGGCTCGGAGCGCAGCTGGGACTGCACAGCTTCCTCCCCCACACCTGATGAGGTCCAGCAACTCACCATTGGCTCCATGCTGGGCTCGTTGGCCGTGGAGGCATGGTCACCTGGGAAGATTCACTGATTGCACTTCCACACCTGGCTGAGCAAACAAGAAGGGATTTTAAAATTCCCAGGGCATTTAAAAGGCGCGGTCACCTGGGCCAGGGCAGTAGAGTGAGAACTGATGAGCAGAGTGGCTGAGCAGGCATGGATACCTCGAATACCTCTGGAGCAATAACACTTTTGGTGGCACACGCTGGCGACAGCGCTGGCAATGAACCAGCGCTGCAATCGTTATCCCCCGGCAGGAGGTGAATAACATGCAGCGCTGTAGCCAGGGAGATACAGCGCTGTATGTGCCTTGCAAGTGTGGACGGTGAGTAAGTTGCAGCACTGTAAAGCCACCACCAGTGCTGCAACTCTCCAGTGTAGCCAAGCCCCTAGACTCTTGGGCAGCGTTGCAATACAGCTGCTGTACTGCACCTCAGAAATGGCTAAATTCCAGTGGTGAATGAAATGATCCCTGTGTAAAGCTGTCTTTGAGCTTAGATTTGTAAGATGTAATGCTTGTGAATCCTTGAGGGTAGCAGTTCCTATGGAAATGTAAATTATTGTTGTTGTCTCACTCCCACACATTATGCTGTGCTCCAGGCCAAGCTCTCTGAGTGCTTACTGTTAAAGTGTTTGTGTTAACAAAAGAAGGAAATCACATGCACTAGTGAACACAATTGTTTGATTCAAAGGTGGAAAGCAATCTGAGTTCATTTTGTTTTACAGTGAGTTGGCAAGCAAGCAGGTGACTTACGCTATGCACAGCTGCATAAGTAAATATAATCTATTAAAGCAATAACTTCAAGAATCTGATCCTTCATAGACAGATTTGTCAGCAGCAGGAATTAAATGCCTGACATAAAGTTGAGTGCACTTAATGTTCCAAAACAGTAATTAACTGAATGGGAAAGGATGAGAAAATGGGTCATTTGTTATCAGTGTGAAACTGTATATTATATGAAGTTTTAATCTGTTTTTTAAAGCAGCCCTAGAAGTTTCTTTTAAATCATGATGTTGTAAAGCCCTGGGTGGAGTTTGAAGTGGGTGCAGGGAGGCATTGCTTCCCCCCTCTCCCCAAGCTAGGGTTACCATACGTTCAGGTTTTCCTGGACAATTGCCTCATTTTTGACAGTCCACTCTCCATCCAGGCAAACTTTTCAAATAAGAGGCAATGTCTGGGATTTTTCCTTTTGGGAGCAGACATTACAGCTCAGAAAGAACCATCTCCATGCCCCGATTTCGCCCTCTCCTGCACCTGTAGCTGCTGAATCCTGCCCAGCCTAGCCAGGTAGGTAAGTGGAGCGGTAAGTGCTAGGCTGCTTCAGCTGGGCTGCCTGCACTACTGTGGGGCCTCAGAACCCAGCTGGAAGGGGTGACAAGGCCAGACTCCCCCGCCCTGGAGAGGGTGAGAGGAATGCAGGGAGCAGCTGCATCTCGGGCTTGCAACAGCCACCATGACAGGAAGTGCAACACTGTGCCTCACCTTGAATGTGAGGCTGCAGGTCCTCCAGCACCACCACCCCACAATAGTCCCTCTCAGTACACACACATACCCCTCTAGCAGCCCCTCCCTGGGTGTGGAGTTCCTGCACATTAGCCACCCCGTGGTCCTGGTTAACTTCCCCCGGGGTACCTGTACAAGACCCTAACCAAGACGGGCCAGGTGCCTGGTGATCCCACAGTGGACTCAGCCCTATAAGCCTCTGGCAGGCATGGAATTTGCCCCCCATGCAAAGCCTCATTGGCCTGGCTAGAGCTGCCCCCCAAATATAGAAGTCAAACTATGCCTGTGTGTAAAACTAAATAGAATTAGAGTTGAGCTTAAATAATACACGGCTCTTGAGATGTTCAACTAGTTATCACACTGGATTGGCATAGTTTTTTTAAAAAATATATTTTTATTACATTTGTCTTATACCACAACACATTGCTTAATTCAAATCTCAGTGGAAATGGTTAGGGCTATATTCTGCTGTCAGTTACACTAGTACAAATCCAATGAAATCACCATAGTAGATGAGAGTAGAATCTGGAACACATTTATTCAAAGAGTACAAGTTCCAACAACATCAGTATCTGTCCCACCTCCCAAACTAATTAAAATCATAACTGCAATGTTTCAAGGCTTGGCCTATCAATATTAACATTACTATTTCTGGTTGGAGATTCTTCAAAGTAAGTTTCTCTGATTTTTTATCAGAACTTCAAAAGCCAACAGACAACTTGAGGGAGCATTGGCAGGGTTCCTCCTTCAATAAGTCCCCAGTACTTCAATAAGTCCCCAGGTGGATTTTTGCTTCCTCATGGAACTCCATTGACTTGTACTCTATGAAGACTGTGTGCTATTCTTAACCCGAATCTGAGCAGAATTTAGTCCTATAGTCAACTGAGCTTTGTAGGTTTGCTTGTGTGCAGATCTTTTCAGGATCAGAGCTGAAAGTGCAATAAACTCCTATAACTTCAGCTAATAATATGAGTTTTCCTAAAATTGCTAAATTTACTCTGAAGGGTAATACATAATTTTGGAGGACAATTTGTAGAAAACTGGGCAAAATGTTTTTTTTAATTATAAAACATTCTAAGTTTGAAATTTTCGCTAGTTCTGTAATTATTCACATGAGTATCACCAGTTTATATGGATGCAGTCCAACTCATGAAATTCAAATAGTCTTTCTGTAGATTTCAGTGAAAGTTGGATCTGGCTCTGTGTGTGTGTGTGTGTGTACTGTAAGGATGATGAGTTGGGCATTATATTCATCAGTCCTATTCAGAAGTGACTGATCCAAAATTAACAAATTATATCTTTCGAAGTTAATAGGATGGATAAATATCCAATACTAAAAATTCCCTAGTTCGGAGGTAAATCTGAAGAAAGTACCAAGAGAGTCCCCATATATATATATATATATATAATTTACCTGAGTGCTGTTACTGACTTTGGAAAAGTCTCTGGTTTAATAATTTGAATAAATTCTGCATGTTATTTTTTTGCAGTGCTTTATTGATAGATACAAACGTGGTCCCTACCTTAATTTCCAATCCTACACAAGTTTACAGAGGTGCTTAACTTCACACGCTTGACTAGTCCCACTGGCTTCAGTGGGATTATTTGTGTGTAATGTTAACTGTATGGGCAGGAGTTCACAGCATCTAGGCCTTAGATTTTATAAGTCAGTGGGAGTTGGACTGGACTCTAATTTAGGAAGAGGAGAGCTCTTTCCTTGAGTTAGAATTATCAAGGTAACACGTTTTGAAGTATTCCTAAGGAACATTGCAGACTAGTGATAGGGCTGTCTGTCTATGAATGTGAAGAATTGTTTTAGTTTCCTGGTTCTGGGGGAGAGAGGAAGAGTTGAAAGAGTTTAAAGTGTGCATTGAGGAGGTGCTCAGGTGAAAAACACCAACTATGTGGTTTGGATGAAGTCACAATGTATATATTAGTGTACAAATCTCTCATATATTCCTTATTTCAGTCTGAGTCACCTATATCCCACACAAACTAAGGAGTCACATCACTTTCAGTTGTGGAAAATTATTTATATCAGAAATAAAGACTCATGAAACTGAGGACAGAGAGTGTCATTAATGCTAAATGAAGGAATCCCACAGCATTTTCAGTTTTCTGCATGAATAATGTGTGTGTGTGTCACTTTAAATCTTTGTCAGACATCATGTCCCACATTTGGGTTAAGTCAAGATGAGAGGTATTTTCATGTATACTTTATGGTGTGACACCATCCAAACAACAGTATACCAATAGGTATGCAGCTAAATGAATTTATAATGGAGATGTATTTGCTACTTTACAATATATCTAATTTAGATGTAATTTAGATGGAATCTTCATTACTATTTAGATTATATTAATGAGTTTGGGACTATTACTGCAAATGTAGTCTCTCTCTCTATAGATATGTTAATGAAAAAGAGATAGCGGGAGGGGGCATCTACTGAAGAGCATGATAGAATAAAATGTATCATATTACATTTGATGAGCTAAATTCTACTGTGCTGCTTTAGTAGATAAGGTTTGAGGGAGATACCAGGACATAGGGAGCCTCTTTCTCAGAGCACCTGGCAAAGCAAACTCTCTTCATAGCACTCAAGACGGCACTAGGGAGTGAAAAAGTTTTATAACACTTCTGCCTACGCACCTTTGTGAATCAGTCCCCAGGGCTGCACTGTTACACTTCTGTTGTGCAGACAATATACTCAGGAGTGAAAATAACTTAAAGGACTTACCAGTACGCTGGAGTCCTGAGCGGGTGTGGCCTCAACCGGAAGAGGCATGGCCTCAACCGGAAGAGGTGGGGCCTTTTGAGATTAAAGGCTTACTTTCACCTCTGAATATACTAGGCCTTCAGCCAGCTTGTGTACTTGCTGTAATCATCTGCAAAAGCTAGCTGGGAAGCTTTATGCATTCAAAGAAACAGCAAATGAGTACCATGAAATGCCCCATAGCTCCACACTTAAAAGCCAGCAAAATTTCTGTAGCACAGGAATAACTGGCCTGAATCAATGGTTATAACCTATTTAGAAAGGATTGAGTGGGCAAAAAGGGAGCGGGAGTGGCACTCTATGTCAAAAATGACATTCCTTCTATATTTGGCACTGTCTGACTGTTGCTGCAATACTGTGTCAAGTTCTGTTATCCACAGTTCAAGAAGGATGTTGATAAATTGCAGAGGGTTAAGAGAAGAGCCACGAAAATGATTAAAGGATTAGAAAACATGCCTTATAGTGATCGACATAAGGAGGTCAATCTATTTAGCTGAACAAAGAGAAGGTTAAGGGGGTCACTTGATTACAGTCTAAGTAACCTACATGGGGAACAAATATTTAGTAATGGGCTCTTCAGAGAAAGTTATAACACAATTCTATGGCTGGAAAGTGAAGCTAGACCAATTCAGACTAGAAATAAGGCATAATTTTTTAATAGTGAGAGGAATTAATCACATTGGAACAACTTACCAAGGGTCATGGTGGATTCTCTTAATATCTCTTTTTCTTCTTAGCGTCACCAGGTGTCAATGGAAGTTGACTGTGCTTAGAATTTTGCACAGCCAGACTCTATATTTGAAAGGAAAACTCCAGTGCTCGGTTATAATATATTAGGCAAAATCCTCTGGCCTTCTTCAAAGCCAGAGATTGCACCAAACACAGCAGAATCTCTGCAGTTCCGCTATACGTGGGAAAGAGGAGGCAAAGACGTGAAAGGGTCATGCAGGAAGACTCAGCAACTCCATGTTTTCTTACTAAGGCAACTTCTTGTAGCATCTATCTCAGAAGTGGAGCAAAACAGTTTGTGGGTCACCTGGGAAATAGCAAGAAAACTTGCACTTTGCATCACCAAATTGCCAAAATGTTGGTTTCCTGATTGCCAGTTACATTTTTTGTTTTTGTTTTTTAACTAGCAGGTTATAGCATGGACATGCACAGAAAGCAATCACCTGTTCATGCAAGTGATGGAGTCTTTCACCTATGCACACGTGTGCACCTATGTACATGGGTGACAGTGCTGGAATATGGTATGTGCAAGTGCTTCCACATGCAGCATTGCACATACTAGAGAGGGGTTTGGGTATGAAATCCCTTTGTAAGATTTTCATTCATTTCTTTGTTTTGTTTTTAGATGTAACCTTAAGAATGTTTTCTATGGTATACTGAGGTTCTCAACTGTACCTCAGGAAATTTTGCATCAGGACAATTTGTTTATATAAGCTTATTACCAATGGCATGATCAAGTATATACCAGTAATAGGTTGTAAATGTTCACTTCTCTGTATTGATCATTTTTTTGTGACTTCACTGAGCTGGCTGAGTTCTGTCTAATTTTAACCCTACAATTTCCCATGACTTTTGCTGTTGACCTCAGATGGTGCAGAGGGAGAGGAAGTGTGCATAACGATCCTGCTCTGGATTTTCTGGCAGATGATCTCAGCTAGTGCCAGTGATAGGTGGAGACTAATGGACTGTAACCTGCTCTCCAACTGCTCTTCCCCTTGTTGCTATACCCAGGATAAGCTGCATGCACTAGAAGATGTGGCTCATTTTCATATCTAGAAAACCAGCTCAATTAAGGTTTGGTTGAGCAGAAATGTTAGGAGACACCAAGTCTGAGGAGGCTGATTGCCTCTTTTCTCTTTCCACTAGTGCCCCTGTGCAGGGCCAACCTAATCTGCCTCCCTTCTCCCCCCACCATTTACATAAACAAGTTAAACAAAAAGTTTTGGGACTAATTTGCTGTAACATTTTGGAGATCACCCAGGCTGATACCTATTGCCTTGTAACTTTGGGTGTCTTAATGCTGTCTGTGAACAGCTATATGTGAGGGCATGCTGGGAAACTGGGCAAAAACAGTAGGTAGCTTGTATTAGAAATGATGCTGCTCCCTTCCTGATTACTTCATCCTGTGATAGCCAGAATCCATTGTTTCACAGACAGCACCCTGCAGAGATGCTAGCCCTCAGTTTCTGGATACCAAACCTCAAAATCTGTTTGAAAAGTTTTTTTTTTCTTTCTTTTTCCTGCCATGATGACTCCTCATTGTTCAGAGTGAAGGAAACTCCCTCCTTTCCATTAACTTCAGTGTTCCACTATTGTGTCTTCCTGGTTGGACAATGGATGGGTACTTTAAGTTGGTTTTGTGTAAACAGCTAGCCTGAGAGATGCCACTGCCTACCTAATTACATCACTTCCTGTTATGAGGTGGTGATGTGGTTGCACCACAGTTACAATTACAATGTTCTACACACATACACATGCAAATGTTCATAGCCATCCCCTGCATAGAAATCTCCTAATGACCATCAAGTTCAGAACATTACAAGCTTTCATAAAAGATCTTACTTGACATAAGTTTATGCACAATAACATTGTATACAACTACTTAATTTAGGTGCTTATTCTCTGGGGTTCAGACCCCCTTTTCTCTCTGGAGTATGTAGACCCTGATTGTCACACCTGCCCTTCTCCTTTACCAGGTCAGAGCCTGCAAATGGAAATGTTATCAAGTTAGTCCTGTGTCTTGTTTAACTCCATCATTTAGAATAGCTGAACCTATTACTCATGTGATTGCCTTTCTGCTGATCCCATCTTTGTGTGTCTGACCTATTGTTTCATCCTCTCAGATTCTCTAGCACTTGAGAAATATGTTTGATCAGATAGATATTACAGAAACTAGTTGGAATGAGGAGCATTTTAAATTATTGACTCAACAATGCAAAATGAATGCAAATGACTATTACAAAAGTTGACAAAGCCAAATTTTCTGTACAAGAGGCTGTCTTATCCTTGGGAATCCCCTAGCAGCAGCCTTTTATTCTCAACATTTTGTCTGATAGATTCCAGGGAGCCTTCTTCCAGGACTTAAAAGTAACAGCATGTGTCAGATGAGAAAAATGGAAATACGTTTTTAATATGCTCAACCAGAAAAAAATATTCCATACTAGTGCAGACTCTATTGCACTGGTTTTCAGTCCATGGAACCCTGGGGGTCCTCAGACTATGTCTAAGGGGTCTGTGAAAGGTGGTTGTTGCCACAGAACAGTGATTTTCAACCTGTGGTACACACTATGTCTATCTCCATTCACAATTTTTTGGGGCCCGCAAATGAAAAAAAGGTTGAAAACCACTGTTCTATTGACTATACTAGTCTGACCAAGCTTGCCATTTCTTAATTACAGGTAGCTGGGGACCTTGTTAGCCGATTGCACCTTGATGCCCATATTAACAAACTGGTGAAGACATATAGCGGTGGCACAAAGAGGAAGCTTTCTACAGCTTTGGCTTTAGTTGGCAAACCCCAAATACTTTTACTGGTGAGTAGAGTGAACATTATTATTGCTTCGGAAGCATTAACATATTTCATTATTTTAGTTTCCTACCTGACGTGTGAAAACGTGGTGCAGGTTGCAACTCACCTCCAGGAATAAGTGACACAAAAGCAGTGCAGATGTCATATTCAACTCCCGGAATACACTCGTTTTAATTTGTGCTCCAACATTCCCCAGTTGGAGCTAGGTTTCCTAGGCTGGCAATTGTACAAGTGCTACGTTCCTGCTGCAGTTTAGGTATGTATTTTTTAGATAGAGATCTCTTTTATTCCAGAACAAGAGAAATAGAATTTACGGTTCAATATATTACAAAGTATAGTATATTTTCTGCCCATATTTCTACACAATATAAGAATATAAAAAAAAAACTAAAATAGGATTATAATGGGATGCTTATCCCACACAAGCCCTGAAAGGATTAAGGTGAGCCAAAAGGGGCCAATTAACCTTATATGCTGCACTTGGAGGGAAGTGAGGGATTGACAAACACTACCTGCAGATGAAGCCTAGTTTGGGGTAGAGCTGGTTTGGGGTAGGATTATAAAGCCCAGGAAGGGAGAGCAGGAGGAGTTACAGGGGAGGAGCCTGCAGTCACTCTCTAAAGGGAAATGGAGCCAAGAACAAGCAGGAAGTCCAGGGGGACAGTAAAACTTGGGATCCTAGGGAATCTGACAAGAGAAGAATTCTCCCATTGCTGTAGTTAATCCACCTCCCTGAAAGTCAGTAGCTAGGTTGATGGAAGAATTCTTCCATCAATCTAGCGCAGTCTACACTGAGGGTTAGTTCAGCATAACTCCATCTCTCAGGAGTGTAGATTTTTCACCTCCCTGAGAGACATAGCTTTGTTGATGTAAGTTTCCAGTGTAGACCAACCCACAGAGAGAAAGCGAGCAGCTGAAATAATAGTGGCTGATCCTGGAAGAAGCATTGGAAGAGGATTTTGGCCAGGGTTGCAGGCTGAAAAGAGCACTCTTGGTGTTGTGAGTAAAAGAAGCTGTTTGCTTCTATCTGATTCCTTCTGTGTTTGAGACATAGGACTTTGTACATTCTTTGTAAATAAACAAAACTGCATCAAAGAAATACCTGACTACCACCAGTGTCTACTCTCAACTGGCACACCCACAGGAGGGGACCCCAAACTTTGATAAGCCAATCAGATCAAAAGGGTGTCAGTAGCAGGATACAGTTGCAAGCAGAGGTCAGATCTCTGGAGCAATAGCTGCAAAGTCTCCAGACAGGTTGGGAAGACCAATTGCAAAGCTCCCCAGAATTTTAATACGCATAAGTGGTTCCAAATGAACAGTGAGGAGAATCCTTTCATAAGCAATATTTCCTCCTCAATATTCCATATTTTTTAAACTATCTACCCTTTGGTGGAATCTGATAGATCCCCTAGGCAAAAACTGTGCTCTTCAAAATCATCTTCATGAGCCAAGATAAAAGTAACATGTAGCAGGAGGGTTTAGTAAATATCCAGAGAAAGATGGGTACCTTCTCTCTTTTCTTATCTTATACTGAGCCCATCATATGGCATAAGCGTTCCACTAGAGGAAACAAACGTCCCCTCCAGTTCCCCTTTCTATGCCTGGGAGGGGGGGAATAGTTAAATAAACAAATTTTATAATCCTTCAGAAATGCCACTTGGTGGGAGTATAATCCCCATAGTAAAGGGATAAATCATCAATCCCAAGAGTTTGTCTCCAAAGTGAGTACAAAATGGGTTAAACTAGGATAGAGGACTCTGGAGATCTGTGGTTGGCGGTCCATACCCCGATTAGAGCACTTACCGAGCTGTGCCTCCGAATCTGCATATGTTCATAGAACCAGAAGTGTTTTGCTTCCTCTAATTTCATAGCACTAATCCACTTATGTGTTGGATGGTTTTACTTATGTTTTTTGAGCTCAAACTGATCTTGGATGACTTGGCAAAAGGGGAAGATTATCTTCTTAAATCAATGCTTCCCCTACTATCAGAAGGTCCTCTAACTGTTATGTAATCTCTTTAGGACAATCTGTCACCACAGGCAGCCATTTCAATTTGCCTCTTGCTGTGAAAGATGCATCCTCACATATGTAGTGTCGAGAGGAAAAAAACACACTTTTAAATAACTCAAATGCTCTAAAAGGTTTATACATATTATAAGTGTTTTGGGAAGGATTACTTATAAAGGATTTATAGAGGCGTTAATCTATGAAAGATCCATAATTAGGGAATAGAAGTAAATACCATGTGAAGTGTTTTCTGTATTAAAGTGACAATGTTAAAAATAGAATCAATTTACCCAATGGATCGGCTTCCCGTTAATGTTTAGAGTATCTCTTCTTATTTGGATGATAAAAATATAAGTTGTTTGGGTTTGGTTTTGTTTTTTTCTGCCTTTTACTCCTGCCAGCCCTGGAGACCCGACAAAGCAACTATAAGAGAAACTGAGATGGACTCACTCTCTCCTTGCGTCATTTGTGTCTAAGCATCAAAATCAGAGTTAGAGCAGCATGCTCCAACTTCCTGTGCTTCTTGCTTACAAGACTCAGCTAGAATTCCTTCCTGAAAACAAACCAGCCCCACACCATTGATACTGATAGCCAGTGCCACCCTCATGACACCCTGCATTCAGTGAAACCATTGAAAGGGCTGTCTTCTCTGTCACTACAAAAGTGGAGAGGATGGGTTTTAAAGAATAAGGGCCAAGTGGTATCTTCCCCTTCCATCAGCAAAAGGTATCGAAACCCATCTTATCAGTTGCAGAGGATGCAGAAAGGGAAAGTGCAATCTCTGCAGCTGCACTTCCTATCCCACAGAAGCCCTCCATGACTGTTCCAGGAGATTTAGTTTCCACAGCTTTTGGAAGTGTGGGACTATGAATCGGACCGGCTGGGGTGACGTTGTTTTCCCTCAAACCCTGAGGGATATTATGGAGCAAGGCAATGCTATCTGCGTCAGTATGTAGTCACATGGTTCCCCCCTCCACAGATTGGAATGCCCTTTGAAGGAAAGCATGGCATAGAGAACCTGGGAGTAGGAAGCTGTGCTTCCATAGAGCACTGAGGAGCCATGTGTGATTGTGCAGGGGAGACAGCATGGAGATATAGGACCTCTAATTTGTTGGCCCATGCCTCTGACAGATCCACAAGTTCTAGGCAGGAAGAAGCAGCAAACACTGCACCCCCACCACACTTCACCCTGACAAAACAGAAACTTTACTAATCCTAAGTCAGAGACCTCCCTTGCCCTGCATGTAAATAGACCATGTGAGGAGCATCTGGCCCTAATTGCATCATCATCAAATTCTTTCTTTCCCTTCTCTACTCCCATTGTTAACTGATGCATTTGTTTCTGTAGGATGAGCCTAGTTCTGGAATGGATCCCTGTTCCAAGCGATACCTCTGGAAAGCCATCACGAAGGAAGTTCAGGATGGCTGTGCTGCAGTGCTCACGTCCCACAGGTGCAAAATTATCACATTGGCTAACATCCTCTCTTTGTCTAATCACTTGCTCTAATTGAGTTCTGAGGCACACGCCTCTGAAAGAGAGAAGTCGATATTTATGTTCAGGATGAAAAGTGCTAAGGTCTCTTGCTCTATTATGGCAGTTCCTTCTCATCCATGAAATCTGAATTTGCCTAAATTCTGGTGTTAAGGACTACATTATGGCTTGATAGGTATTCTGAGATAGGGAAGAGATAATGACCTTTCCACTTGCCTTGCTCTCCCCATTCAAGGATCAACCACTACTACAATCCCTTTGTTCCCTGAGGTACTAGGGATATTCCTTTTAAACCTCTCCCAACACCATCCTCCAAGGAACTACCCATCACCAAAGGGGACAAGGAGGAGAGGTCCATGGCCATTTCTCTTCTCTGGACTGACCAGAGTTGGTGGTTGGCATCAGAGCGGGGAAGCATGCTGCCCTAACTTAAAGGATGTTCCAGTCTCAGGTTTTAAATTCAACCACAGCTGTCCAGAGTAGAGTACAGGTAAATATTTTCAAATGCACAGGGCTGGAGCCCCAGGCACCCCCTCAGTGCTGAAGCCCCAGACCTCAGGGCTTCGGGAAATACTATATGAAAACTTAAACCCTGTCTATCCTACACCACCTATCTGCACTTCCGGTACTGGAAATGACTATACTCTCCTGGGATGCGGTGGTTCTTCACGATCACTAACATGGCTCTAAATGTCTCATGAATCCTCCCTAATATGCTCTCTATTTTGTCAGTTTAATGGAGAAGGCATTGAAACTGTTTTGTAGCATCTATGGTAACTTGAATAAATTGCGTGTTCCCTGCAGGGCACACTACATAGTAAGTATAATTATATATAAATGGCTTAAAGTGAGGGAGCAATCTGATTCGCTGATAGAAATCTCTATCTGTGTAATTATGAAAGAATGCCTAGAAGGGGCAGAACTAATTAATCAAAACACTGAACTAATGTTTTGATCAAATTAAATCCTGAATTAGTAAATGAATCAATAAAATGCCACAACAGAAGATTTGTTAGATATTTTAAATGAAAGTTGCTTCAGATGTATTCAGGGCATTTTCTCTCTGTGAATGTTCAATGTTTGAGGCTCACAGAAAAATGAATTTAAAAGTTGTTTTGGTATTCATGGAAACCGAATCCTTAAATTCAGATACGTGAATGTTTGTATCCAAATTGCGAGACTGTTCATCCAGCTAGGGAACAAAAACATGTGATTTTAAGTAAACAGTCACCGATAAACAGCACAGCTTGATTTTCAAACCACAGAGTAAAACCATCATTTTCAAATAACAAATAAACTGAGAGTAATAGTGATCAGCTCAAAGATATGTTGTGAGCAGGAAAAGAAAATAAACTCCTCAAAAAAATTATTGATAATCATTCATTCAGCTCCATGAATGAATGTTTTTTTAAGATAGAGTAGTAAAAATTAACAATGGTAATGTACATGGATTTCAATTCTAATTAATAGCACATTGCTGTGACCGGTTGCATGTGGGCACGATTTGATATTGGAGGCCAGATTTTCAAAGGACCTCTTAAATGGGAAATGCATTTGTGTTTGTAAATGCATTTTTTTGTGCATCAGCAAGTATATGTATAAAATATATGGGTCCTTTTTAAGGGGCCCTCTTAAAATTTAGTCTCTGAAGTTAATGGGCTTAAATTTTGGAGAGTACCTCTATTCTTGGAGGTTGTATTAATGGTTCCCATAGGGCTGGATTGTGGTATTTAACCACTATCCCGTCTGAGGGCAGTGTCAGTTGGCATCACCCCAGAGGTAGCATTGGGAGGCATTGTACTGCAAAGAGAATGCCTCTTGGAGCTGCTACCCCGTTTGTGCTGTGGGGACAGCTATCTGCAAACCACCTTTAAAGGGCTGTAACATACTCCCCACATGTAACAGAGGCAGAGCTATGGTCTACCTAATCCCTATCTGTCCCTGACGCAGTGCCCCCTTCTGAATGAGCTGCTCTAACAGGAGTACTTCAACGGTGCTTTCCCAAGTGCAATGGCTGTAATTCTGGTCTGCCCATACGTGGGCCAAACAAGGGTAGGGACTGAGTCCTACCTCCCCTACCCTACATGGCTATGTGAAGTCAGGGCCATGGTGAACTGCAGGTACATCGAACTACCTGTGCGTGCACACACATTACCAGGCATCTTACTCATGAGTCTGTGTGTCAGTGGTCAATTGCAGCTACCTTTATTCCCAAGTGCAGAATTATGCTTGCACAAATGGAATATCAGTTGAGGCTCCACTGAAAACCAGACTCTGTCACATATCCCCATTGGATGCTGGTTTTGGAAATGTACCATTGTAGTGAACTATTACGTGAAATTTATTACTGTTGCCACAGCTTACTTAATTTCTCTATGCTCTGCAAGGATTATTCAATTCCATATGAGGGTAGTGCATTTGTTCTCAGATTTGTAAGTCCCGGTAATTCATTATTATTTGAAGCATTAAAATACAGCATGGTGCATCTTTTAGAACTTTGGTGCTATATCCTAAATACATTTCTGTGTGGGTCATTTTGTGGTCTCTACTCTGTCACCCATAATAATACTAAGTAGTATTTCACTTCACAAGGGCTAGTACGATTCAAAACAAGCAGTGTACTTTTACCACGCTTCCCTGTCAAACGTTCCAACCCTAATTTGGAGTGACCTCCACTACGCATGTTAGAGAACATTGAGCTGATAGCCCAGTCCTTAGCATCTCTGCTGAGAGTGCAAATAAGGTAGTTAATTAGTGCCTGTATAGCCCAGTCCTTAGCATCTCTGCTGAGAGTGCAAATAAGGTAGTTAATTAGTGCCTGTAGTAGTATGGCTTTTGTAACATGGCCAAAATTATCCACTTAGAAACAGACTGAAAACATGAATTCATCTGTATGGGACTCCACCAGCTGTCATATAGTAATAACTTTTGGTCTCTACTGATTAGTGATGCATTTGAACCATTGACCTAGAAGTGAAAGGTTCTGTATCCCATCTTCTCTGCCATCCAGACTTCTTCAAATTTTAATTAAAGTTTGTCATAAATAACTTTCATCTTTCCTAATTATTGTTCTTTTCACCATCTTTCCTTTAGCATGGAAGAGTGTGAAGCCCTCTGTACTCGGCTTGCTATTATGGTCGATGGCAGTTTCAAGTGTCTTGGTTCTCCCCAGCATATTAAAAAGAGGTATTATATGTTGCCATCTAACCTACTGCTGCTAAATTCAGGCAGAGATTTAGCTAGACATTTTAATAGTGCCAATAGGATATAAATACTTACAACTGCAGACAATTTCCCCTTTCCTGCCATTACTGAAGTTAAAAGAGAAGCATTTAAGATGTCTAAGCAAACTAAATGGATGCATGACATTACTGAAATACTTCATAATCTGCACTGGTATTTGAAAGACAAAAAACTGTATCTAAATCAAGTTCCTACTGCACCCAACCTGAGAAATGGATTGTGTGCAATTTGACATTTTGCTGGATTCATAAAATAAGCCTTATGTTCATCGCATCGCTCTCTGCTCATAGAAATAAGCATGTACCAGAACAGTAGCCACTAAAGAAATGCTTTCTCGCTGCTCAGATTAGCTATCCCTCTTGCCTAGTACCTTCTTAAGCTGACTTCAGTGGTAATTGTATATCCTCAGAATCAGACTCTCTATTTATAAATAATAACGTTCCTCTTTTCCTTTTCATGGACTGAGCACTCTCAATTCTGCTTTGTCTGTGCTCTGAAGTCAAACATAATCTATGTAAGTGGGTATGTTTTAAAGAGGACAGGTGCACATTACCAACAGGAAAAAAGGGCAAGAAGCAGTGGGTTAAACTTCAGCTTTTAAAACTTAGATTAAATGTTAGAATAAACTTTATGGGTCAGTTTCTCATCTGGAGTAAATCAACATAACTCCATTGGAGTCAGTGACGCTATGGTAATTTACACCAGCTGAGCATCTGTCATGATAACATGATAATCATGTTATTAAATGATAAGGACATTTAATAACAACAAGCTCTAAAGGGAATTTTTGGGATCACAATCCCTGGAGATATCTAAGTATAAAATAGATATGCATCATACTGGTAATTGGGGGCAATGAGAACTAGGCAGGGGAATAAACTAGGTGACACACCGGAAGTTCCTCCCAATCCTAATGATTTCAGGACACTCACAAATCAACAGCTGCTTTCCATTTCTCCAAAACAGGATTCCAGCAGAACATATTCTCAAAAGAGAGAGTGTCTGACACAAATTCATAGTCACTATTCTTGTAAAATTAATTATTTTTAAGTGGAAAAACAGCACACCAGGCATATTTTACATTATCAGCAGATTTGCATTCCTTCTATTTGCCATGTCAGTTCTTTCAATAATTGAATCTTAATCGCATGCCTGTGGGTTTTTGTGATATGTGTCCTGGTTCTCAATATCATTGAGGCATCTGTAGTGAGCCCATAGTTAAAGCTGCACTGAGATTTTCACATAAAGAAGATTAAAATCTCTTTAGTTCAATGATTGAATTTAGTCTCCAAAATTTACCACAGATCTATTGATCGAGAGATCTATTGATCTTTCTACATCCTTTTTTTGGGAGGGAGTAAGGGGGGAAAAGAGAGTCACTAACTTTTCCAGAGGAATCAGTGAATATCATCCAGTTCTGAAAATTGGCTCCAACAGTCTCACTTTTGTTTTTAGCTTCCTGTAGCTAAGCCACCACCGTCACATCACCATTAACTTAGAACCTCACACACAAACATCCAGTAAAATGACATGTTCAGCAAAGTAAAAATGAAATGCAATAGAAGTTCCCCTTTTCCATCTTAACACTTGGGATATACCCAAAGGGAAGCCAATGAGAATTTCAGTATCCTTCATGAACTTCCACTCACTGCAGCTTTCTTGCTGTCCAGCCTCACCCCTTGGTTTCCCAGCTCCACTCCATGCAAACATCCCCAGCCATCTCCTGATTCCAGGTTCCTTTATTCCATTGTGTGGTCGCCTTGCTAACATCCCAGGTTCCCATAGACCAGATACGGTGTGCTGGAGTGAAGCTCCTCTCTATTTCACAGCTCACTGATTGATTGATTGATTTGAGTTTAGTTTCCAAATATATATCACAATTACCCTCCAGAGGACTATTACATTTTGATGGAAAAAAATAGTTACTAACTTTCCCAGAGAAATCAATTCAGACCATTCTGCATTGAAATTTAGCTGTTGCAGTTTTTACTTACTCCCTGCTCAACACTACTGCTATGCTCACCCACATTGGATATTCACAGTATCCACCAGCACTGTAACACTTTGTACAAACAGAAACAAAAAGAAAAAGAAAAGTAACTCTACCCCTTACATACGCGCACGCACACACACACACAATTAATTTTCAGTTAAGGTGACTCAAGTGAAGAAATTTAGTAAAACTCAGTGTAATGACTTAAGGCAATATTAACATCTAGATGAACTTGATTTAACCTGTTCTACAGCCCAAACACAATTGCAGACTTTCTCCTGTCTACAACAAAATTCCTTTTCCACTTCCAACTGAAATGCACAACCTTAACTCTGACTTCCGCATGATTAATATATGCTATTGATAGATTATGCCTTGACTTGAAAAGGCTGCTGTTGTTATCACACTGAGACTGGAGTAAAGATTGTATGCTTGAGTGTGACTTTGAGGAATTTGATAAGTACATTGTGTGTGGTTGTATCCTGGAGGTGAAAACGTGTTTGTAGCAGAGGTGAGGAATCCCATTCTATTTGAGTGGTAGAGTGGTAGAGATGCTTAGTCATAATATTAATGGTTTTGCTAGGTGATTGATTATGTTGAAAGGGAATGCATGTAAACCACATAAATTGTAAATTAAGAATGATTTTTGTGTGTGTTGGTTACACTGGTGACACTTTTTTTATTTATAGTTTATTTTAAAGTGAGAATTCTGCTGAAAGGAAATTCATGTAAACCATATTAATAGTATATTAGAACATAAAAATGGCCATAGTGGGTCAGACCCATGGTCCATCCAGCCCGGTATCCTGTCTTTTGACAGTGGACAGTGCCAGATGCTTCAGAGGGAATGAACAGAACAGGTCAACATACTGAGTGATCCATCCCCTGTCATCGAGTCCCAGCTTCTGACAGCCAGAGGCTTAGGGACACCTAGAACATGGGGTTGCCTTCCTGACTATCTTGGCTAATATCCTGTGATGGACTTATCCTCCATGAATTTATCTAATCTTTTTTTGAACCTAGTTATACTTTTGGCCTTCACAACACATCCTGGCAATGAGTTCCACAGGTCAACTGTGCATGGTGAAGAAATGCTTCCTTATGTTTGTTTTAAACCTGCCGCCTACTAATTTAATTGATGACCCCTGGTTCTTTTGTTATGTCAACAGGTGAATATTATTCACTTTCACCACACCGTTCATGATTTTATAGACATCTATCCTATCCCTTCTTGTCTCTTTTCTAATATGAACAGTCCCAGTCTTTCTAATATCTCCTCATATAGAAGCTGTTCCAAACTCCTAATATTTTTTTGTTTTCCTTCTCTGCACCTTTTCTAATTCTAATATATCTTTTCTCAGTGGGGACAACCTGAACTGCATGCAATATTCAAGGTGTGGGAGTACCATTAATTTATATAGTGGTATTATGATATTTTCTGCCTTATTATCTATTCTTTTCCTAATGGTTCTTAACATCTGTCAGCTTTTTGACCGCAGCTGCACTTTGAGCAAGTGTTTTCAAAGAACTATCCACAGTGACTCCAAGATCTCTTTCTTGATTGGTAACAGCTAATTTAGACGCCATCATTTTATATGTGTAGTTGGGATTATGTTTTCCAGTGTGCATTACTTTGCATTTATCAACACTTAATTTCATCTGCCATTTTGTTGCCCAGTCACCCAGTTTTGTGAGATCACTTTTTAACTCCTCACAGTCTGCTTTGGACTTAACTATCTTGAGTAATTTTGTATCATCTTCAAATTTTGCCATCTCCCTGCTTACCCCCTTTTTCATATCATTTATGATGATGTTGAACAGTGATGGTTCCAGTACAGACCCTTGGAGCACCCTGCTATTTACCTATCTCCACTGAGAAAACTGATATTTTTTCCTATCCTTTGTTTCCTATCTTTTAATCAGTTACTGATCTGTGAAAGGACCTTCCCTCTTATCTCATGACTGCTTACTTTGCTTAAGAGCCTTTGATGAGGGGCCTTGTCAAAGGCTTTCATTAACATTTAATTTCATTATATTAAATTAGTTTGTCATTCAACATTAACGGAGGTATTTTATGTTTGTGGTACTGATGCTATGCATATTTTTATATTTTCAATTTGTTTTTAACCAATTTTTTACCCGTGTTAATCTTCCTAGAAATTATATAGAAAAAATATTCCCAAATCACTTGTAGCTGTAGTGGTCCAACTGACAGTTGAGTGTAACAAATAAATCTGACTGAATATTGTGTCAGGATCTGAATCAAACCTTTGTCATTGGTTCATTTCAATTTAAAAGCCAGACGTTTTGGTGACTAGCATAATTTTGTAACACTTCCTTGGAACCTTATTTTAACACACTAAAATGAGGCAATGCTATATCATAGTAGAACCCAGTAGGAGACATATTTTTAGTATACTTAAGACAGTATTATTATGTCTTGAGGTTTTACCCCTACATAAATATAGAAACTCAAACTCCATACTGAAATGTTTTTTCTAGACTCGAATAATTTCTACTGCTGTTTTTCTGTTTTCTCTATTCTCCCTTCCTGTTTTCCTTCTTCCCTATTCTCAGCCAATATATACACTGTTCACCCAGGGTCCAAGTTACGCTTGCAGGTAGTCCATCTCCTGTTCAGATTTGGGACCATTTGTGAGACTATATTTATCTATGTTGACAAAGGTTTAAAATATCTCAAAATGCTTCCCACTACTAAAGTTATTGTCCAGTTCCTTTAGAGCAGAGATCAGCAACCCTTGACATGCGGCCCATCAGGGAAATCTGATGGCAGGCCGGGACAGTTTGTTTACCTCCAGTGTCAACAGATTTGGCCGATCTCAGCTCCCACTTGCTGCGGTTTGCCGTTCAAGGCCAGTGGAGGCAATGGGAAGTGATGGCCAACACATCCTTTGGCCCGTACCGCTTCCCACAGCCCCCATTGGCCTGGAACAGCAAACCGCGGCCAGTGGGAGCTGCGATCAGCCAAACCTGCGGCGCTGCAGGTAAACAAAGTGTTCAGGCCTGCCTGGACTTCCCTGATGGGCCGCGTGCCAAAGGTTGTCGATCCCTGCTTTAAAGGAAATCTTACTGCAGCTGGTAAATTTCTAAATAATGCCCCAAAGGCATTCTTACTTGAAAAGAGTGAGCTTAGAGGTGAGCTAGAAACTTAGTTCCAGCTATGGCTTGCAGAAGCTACATTCTTTAGTAGATGGGGCTGCTAAAACCTAATTTCAGTTGACTCCTGCCAAATAAGTCAATTACTCTAAATCGTGAATGGATTACATTTCTACGCTCTCCTCAGCATCCTCCATTATATTTTATGTTTTTCAGAAAATTGCACAGAAGGATTTTTATGTTTTATACAACTGGCCAATCCCCTAGGAACAATATTTTGAATATCTTCCTTCATTCTGGGTCCATCTGGACAGATTCTCGCAGTGAAATACCCATACCCGTTTTTCAAGTGCTGGATGCACATCAAGTCAGTGCATAAATAAAATCAGCAAGCCAGCTGATTAAATTGCCCAACAACTAATCCATTTGTTATGGCAGAGCTGCAGTGAAAATGTGTTGCCAAACTAGTTACACTTTACCATTTAAAAAATTAGGTTGATGAGGAAGATTTTCGTCTTTCTTTCTAATATACTTTTGAATTTCTTAGAGTGAAAGGAGAGGTTTGAATTTAAAAATCTCATGAATATTCCAGCACTGAGTGGAAGCAGTCACAATACTGAAGGATCGTGGTATTTATTAGGTAATAAAGTCTCAATGTGTTTATTAGAAGTCATAAAACATGCAGTTAATGTCATGGCATAATGCCATTTTATACCTGTTATCTTGAATAATCAAAATATTTTGGCATTTGACAAACCTGTTATTGTCACTGAGTGTGCAGGCATATATGTATACTATATTTATCCCAATATATTCCCAATTAAGAGTTAAGGTTAAAAGCAGCTTTCTGTGGAGTCCGGCTAGCACACCCTGAAAAGAAACATTTTCATTACAAATATTATATATTTTTAAAAATTCCGAAACATTAGAAGTCTGGGAATGAGTCCTATCTATTTATATTTATACATATTAAACACCAAATTTTACCTTAAAAGAACATGATTAAGTTGCAAACTCAAGTACAAGAAAGTTAGGAAATGCCAGAACTAAAGTTGCCTCAGCACTGAATGAGGGACCAGTCCTGTTAAAGACTTTAGCATAATGCATTTGAAAGAGGGCCCTATTAAGGTTGCATAGGCACCTTTATTTCTGACATTTCCTGACTTTTGTATGCTTGGCCTTGCAACCTTAATTATATTATTTTAATATTTTTTGTGTGTCCTAGGTTTGTTAGCTTTTTTTTTTTTTTTTTTTTTTTTTAAGCTAACTGAAGAAAAAAGAAATTCAATCATCTGGCATCAAATTGATGTCTACATTAGGTCATCAGTAGGTTTGGAACCTTTAAATCCACTGTACAGACTTCTACAGATGAGCTAATGAAATAATTGATAGTGGTAGGCCGCCATCCTCTATGTAAACAAGCACTAGAGGGGATGGGTGTCATAGACATTGGCTGACAGCTGAGGAATCATGAAGCTCAGGAATCTTGGTTTTCATTCCAGGTTCTGTGATCTGGTGGGCACAGACTCTTGTATTCATTCTCTCCAACTATGACCTCTTCTGTCCCATCTGATACAATCTGTCCATGTCCCAGTCCTAGCTCTTCCCTGCCCAACTCCTCTTCCTAGTCCCATTCCCCTTGCCTCTCCAGTTCCAACCTCCACTCCTCAGGCTTTTCATCTTAGCCCTGGTCTTCTTGCCCAGCAAGTTCTAATCAGATCCCTCCAGACACCCTACACCAAACAATCACAGTCTCCTCTTCTCATCTGATCGGTCTCATTCTACCCTAAGGCATGTCCCCCAGCTCATATTCCCATTCCCTCTTGCTTCCAAAAGCTCCTTATCTAATTTGTGCTTCCCTTGCCTCGCCCCTTCTTCCAGCCTCTCTGCCAAGATTACCCGTACTCCCCCCTCACTCTGGCTCCTCTTCATATCTGTTTCCTTCATTTCAGTCTGCTGCCCTACTGGGTCTCAGATGCCAGTCTGCCCCTGCCTCTTCTTCCAAACATCAGAGGGGTAGCCGTGTTAGTCTGAATATGTAAAAGCAGCAGAGAATCCTGTGGCACCTTATAGACTAACAGACGTTTTGGATCATGAGCTTTCGTGGGTGAATACCCCACTATCGTCAGATGAATGTAGTGGAAATTTCCAGGGCAGGTATATATAGCTAGCAAGCAAGCTAGAGATAACGAGGTTAGTTCAATCAGGGAGGATGAGGCCCTATTCTAGCAGTTGAGCTGTGAAAACCAAGAGAGGTTTTGGTAACTGTTCGGTAGTTGGCAAGCCATTCAACAGTCTTTGTTCAACCCCTGAGCTGATGGTGTCAAATTGCAGATGAATTGAAGCTCAGCAGTTTCTCTTGAGTCTGTCCTGAAGTTTTTTTGCTGCAGCGATGGCCACCTTTAAGTCTGCGATAGTGTGGCCAGGGAGGTTGAAATGCTGTCCTACAGGTTTTGTATATTGCCATTCCTAATATCTGATTTGTGTCCATTTATCCTTTTCCGTAGAGACTGTCCAGTTTGGCCGATGTACATAGCAGAGGCATTGCTGGCATATGATGGCGTATATTACATTGGTGGAACGTGCTGGTGAATGAACTGGTGATGGTGTGGCTGAATCTGGTTAGGTCCTGTGATGGTGTCGCCGGTGTAGATATGGGGCAGAGTTGGCATCGGGGTTTGTTGCATGGATTGGTTCCTGAGCTAGAGCTACTATGGTGCGGTGTGCAGTTCTGCTGAGAATACGTTTCAGGTTGGCAGGTTGTCTGTGGCAAGGATTGGCCTGCCACCCAAAGGCCTGTGAAAGTGTTGGATCATTGTCCAGGATGGTTGTAGATCCCTGATGATGCGTTGGAGGGGTTAACGGGGGCTGTATGTGATGCGCCAGTGGAGTCCTGTTGTTTCTTTCTTGGGTTTGTCTTGCAGTAGGAGGTTCTGGTACACGTCTGGCTCTGTTGATCTGTTTCCTTATTTCTGTCAGGTATTGTAGTTTTGAGAATGCTTGGTGGAGATTTTGTAGGTGCTGGTCTCTGTCTGGGGGGTTGAGCAGATGCGGTTGTATTCAGTGCATGGTTGTAGACAATGGATCGTGTGATGTGCCCGGGATGGAAGCTGGAGGCATGAAGGTTAGGCATATGCGGTTGGAAGGTTTTCGATATAGGATGGTGTTAATGTGACATCACTTATTTGCACCGTGGTGTCTAGAAAAGTGGACCTCCCGTGTAGATTGGTCCAGGCTGAGGTTGATGGTGGGGTGGAAGCTGTTTGAAATCGTGGTGGATATTTTTCCAGAGTCTCCTCCCACGGGTCCAGATGAAGAAGATGTCATCAATGTAACGTAGGTATGAGAAAGGGGCGTGAGTGGACGAGAGCTGAAGAAGCGTTGTTCCAGGTCAGCCATAAAATATTGGCATATGTGGGGCCATGCGGGTGCCCATAGCAGTGCCACTGATCTGGAGATATATATTGTCATCAAATTTGAAAATAGTTGTGTGTGAGTATAAAGGCACAGAGCTCAGCAGCCAGTTGTGCTGTGGCATCATCAGGGATACTGTTCGACAGCTTGTATTCCATCTGTGTGTGGGATGTTTGTGGTAGAGAGCCTCTACATCCATGGTGGCTAGGATGGTGTTCTGGGAGGTGACCAATGCATTGTAGTTTCCTCAGGAAATCATGGTGTCACGGAGATAGCCTGGGAGTGCTGGTGGCATAGGGTCTGAGCAGAGAGTCCAACATATCCAGACAGTCCTTCATGAAGTGCCAATGCCCGAGATGATGGGCGTCAGGATTTCCAGGTTTGTGGATCTTGGTAGTAGATAGAATAAGCCTGGTCAGGGCTCTAAGGGTATGTTGATTTGTTCTGGTGTTAGTGAAGGGAGTGTCCTGAGTAGATGGTGCAGTTCTTAGTGATTCCTCAGTGGATCTGAGGGAAGTGGCCTGTAGAATTTGGTATGGAGAAGTTGTCTAACAGCCTCCTTTTGGTAGTCAGACCTGTTCATGATGACAACAGCACTCCTCTATTCAGCCTCTTTTTGATGATAATGTCAGGGTGGTTTCTGAGGCTGTGGATGGCATTGCGTTCTGCACGACTTAGGTTATGAGGCAAGCGATGTTGTTTTCCACGATCTCTGCCTGTGCACGTCGGTGGAAGCATTCAATATATAGGTCCAGACTGTCATTTCGACCTCAGGAGGAGTCCATGTGGAGTTCTCTTCTTGTGCTGTTGGTGGAAGGGTACCTTTGTATCAGTGCACTGTTCAGTGTTATCCTGGAAGTATTCTTGAGTCGGAGACGGCAAAGTAGGCTTCCAGATCACCACAGAACTGTATCATGTTGCTGGGGGTGGCAGGCAGAAAGAGAGTCCCCGAGCTAGGATAGACTTTCTTCTGGGCTGAGTGTGTAGTTGGATAGATTGACGATATTGCTGGGTGGGTTAGGGGTACCACATATTTGTGGCCCCTGTGTCAGGCAGGAGTTTAGACAGCTTACAGTCCTTTTTCCTTTGTAGAGAGCTATCTACAAAGATACCTTCCATTGTAGAGAGCTATCTACACTCCCAGCTATCTCCGTGACACCACTGATTCCTGAGGAACTACAATGCATTGGTCACCTCCCAGAAACACCATCCTAGCCACAAATGGATGTAGAGGCTCTCTACAACAACATCCCACACACAGATGGAATACAAGCTGTCAGGAACAGTTCCCTGATGATGCCACAGCACAACGGCTGCTGAGCTCTGTGCCTTTATACTCACACAACAACTATTTCAAATTTGATGACAATTATATTATCTCCAGATCAGTGGCACTGCTATGGGCACCCGCATGGCCCCACAATATGCCAATATTTTATGGCTGACCTGGAACAACGCTTCTTCAGCTCTCGTCCACTCACGCCCCTTCTCTACCTACGCTAACATTGATGACATCTTCATCATCGGACCCGTGGGAAGGAGACTCTGGAAAAATTCCACCACGATTTCAACAGCTTCCACCCCACCATCAACCTCAGCCTGACCAATCTACACGGGAGGTCACTTTCTAGACACCACGGTGCAAATAAGTGATGGTCACATTAACACCATCCTATATCGAAAACCTCCAACCGCTATGCCTACCTTCATGCCTCCAGCTTCCATCCCGGGCACATCACCACGATCCATTGTCTACAACCATGCACTGAGATACAACCGCATCTGCTCTAACCCCCCAGACAGAGACCAGCACCTACAAAATCTCCACCAAGCATTCTCAAACTCAATACCCGCAAGAGGAAATAAGGAACAGATCAACAGAGCCAGAGTGTACCCAGAAGCTCTCACTGCAAGACAAACCAAGAAAGAAACCAACAGGACTCCACTGGCCATCACATACAGCCCAGCTAAAACCCCTCCAACGCATCATCAGGGATCTACAACCCATCCTGGACAATGATCAACACTTTCACAGGCCTTGGGTGGCAGGCAATCCTTGCCCACAGACAACCTGCAACCTGAAACGTATTCTCACCAGCAACTGCACACCGCACCATAGTACTCTAGCTCAGGAACCAATCCATGCAACAAACCCCGCAACTCTGCCCACATATCTACACCGTGCGACACATCACAGGACCTACCAGATCAGCCCACACCATCACCAGTTCTATTCACCAGCACGCTCCACCAATTAATATACCCTATCATATGCCAGCAATGCCCCTCTGCTATGTAATTGGCCAAAACTGACAGTCTCTACGGAAAAGGCATAATGGACAACAAATCAGATATTAGGAAACGGCAATATAACAAAACTGTAGGACAGCACTTCAACCTCCCCTGCCACACTATCGCAGACCTTCAGGTGGCCACCTGCAGCAAAAAAACTTCAGGACCAGACTTCAAGAGAAACTGCTGAGCTTCAATTCATCTGCAAAAATTTGACACCATCAGCTCAGGGCTTGACAAAGACTGTGAAGCTTGCCATACACAAGAACCAGTTTCTCCTCCCTTGGTTTTCACAGCTCAACTGCTAGAACAGCCTCATCCTCCCTGATTGAAACTTAACCTCGTTATCTCTAGCTTGCTTGCTAGCATATATATACCTGCCCCTGGAAATTTCCACTACATTCATCTGACGAAGTGGGTATTCACCCACGAAAGCTCATGATCCAAAACGACTGTTAGTCTATAAGGTGCCACAACATTCTCTGCTGTTCTTCCAAACAGTCTTCCCTGACTACTGGCTTCCAGTCATCCCTCCACCTGTTTTGCTCCCCAAGCCCCAATCCAGTCTCCTTCCTCAGCCACTCCCAATTTCCCTCTGTCATCCTCCAGTCCTGTCTCCACCCCTGTAAGTTCCTTCTCCCAATCTACTTCCCCATGACCCAGCCCCAACACATATTTGGGTCTTGTACCTTCTGCATTCAAATCAGGCAGCTTCTTCCTCCACACTACTTGAGGCCACAGGAGTGACACTCCCTGTTCAGGTGACCAGACCTGCATAGCTCGTGGCAGAGCAAATTTGCAATCACAGGGAATGTTCAGCTCAGCCCAGGGCTGGAACATGTCCAACACGGAGAGACTCTTTGGGGTATTTAATTGCTAAAATCTAAGTTTCTACTGAGTATGTGCACACTGCAGTTTTTCCTAGGCTTATAACTTGGACAAATTAGGTGGATCTTCGTGGGGAAAGCAAAAAGAACATTCAGATATAAAGGACATTCTCTGGAAAACTTCAAGTCCCTGCTACAAAGCTGGGGCACTAGAACTTTTCCAGGTTTTCCAGCTTGCCAGACTCTCTCAACCTGAGTAAAACAACATATTTTGGGTTAGCCTTATTCTTGACATTGGCCATTTTAGCTGAAATTTCCCCAAAACAAATTCAGTCTGAGGCTGGCATGAAGCATGAAATGCCAATCATTCAGCCCAAATGGTTAAAGGTAGGCAAAGTTACAAGCAACTGAAAACAAGATCTTATAATGAGCTCTATCAGGCAACCTCAGCAGGTCGTGCTACTAGCCTGATCTGTAATATAGAGAGTCTGAACCACCACTGCATTACTCCACCAGTGTGAATCAAGCTTAGGGGATGGGTGTGGGTGAACATACACACACATGCATGTGCACGTGCACACATGCAATATATATATGTACACATGTGTATGTGAATACAGTTATCAAGATTTTGATATACAGTGTGCTTCCCTTTATCCAAAACCCTATTATCCAAACCTCCACATTATCTAAATCTTTTTGTTTGTTCCCCATGCAGAATCCTGGTCTGGAGTCTCTGCTCTGCCTTTCACCTTACGCCTGCAAGGATTGGGCGTCACCAGCCATGCAGCACAGGGAGTCCTCTGCAGCCCTGCTCTCATGGGAGTGAGTGAGCAGGGCAGAGCAGAGACCCCCAGCCAGGACTGCAAGGAGGAGAAAGAGGAGGGGGATGAGCATCCTACATCAGGGGAGGCCATCCCTCTACTGAATGGCTTCTGCCATCTTGGTTATCTGAAATCCCAATTATCGGAATAAGATCCATGCCACCCTGCTATTTGGATAATTAAGAGTATACGGTGTATATAAAATAATCAAGATTTTAAAAATAGGTGCCTGCATTTAGGATCTTAAGCCAATAAGTGTGTCAGGTGCCCAGCATCTCCTGTTGGCTGTGATGGGAGATGCTGGGAGCTAAGTATTTAAAAAAACCATGCCACTTACTTCGGGACCTAAATATGAATTTATGAGACTAGATTTTGAAAAATCTGGGCTCTGAGTGTGTATAGATGGGTATGTCTTATGAAATATATGTCCAATAGACAATATATGGCCCATACCTCTGTATTATGTGTCAATTTGTCTGTTTTTACATTCCTGTTGTTACTTAAGAAAACAGAATTATGAAGAAAAATAATTGATAAATAGCTTATGAGAAGGAAATTTTTTGTTTTTTAAAAAATATTATATAATCTACTCATGATGGTGTATTTGTTCTGAAACTGAGATGGTTTCATTTTGAATAACCATATAAGGAAATGGCATATAGCAGTTGGTACCAGTTTTGAATTTATTAGCAAGATTTTTTTAAAGAAAGCGGAGGTTTCATCAGATCATTTAATTTTTAATAGATAAATTGATCTCCATTTGTTTCTCTTTTTGAATACATTTGTAAATTTTATTACATAAGAACACCCATGCTGGGCCAGACCACTGATCCATCTAGCTCAGTATCCTGTGGTCTGACAGTGGCCAATGCCAGATCCCTTATTGGAAATGAACAGAACAGAGCAATTATTCAGTGGTCCACCCCCTGTCATCCAGTTGCAGCTTCAGACAGTCAAAGCTTTAGGAACACTGAGTATGGGGTTGTGTCCCTTAGCATCCTGGCTAATAGTCAGTGGTGGACCTTTCCTCCATGAAATTATCTAGTTATTTTTGAACCCAGTTATACTTTTTGCCTTCAACATCCCTTGGCAATGAGTTCCGCAGGTTTATTGTGCATTCTGTGAAGAGTCACGTAGGGGGCCTAATCATTTGTTTATGTGAGTAGTGCTAATTTAAGTCAGTGGGCCAATTTGCACCCATGATGACTGTTCATTTAAGGGAAAAAAATATTGCATCCAATGTATGGAAAGGAATGTGAAGTGAAGTAAATAGTTAAGCATTCCCGTGGTGAGTTGTTTCATATCCTTGAAGTATGGCCAATGTTCTGGAGGATGTGGCTTATGCTCTCCATTATAGACATTAAATTCCAGTAATGCTTTGATTTTATTGCCTGATATAATGTCATTCTCTGAGTACTCTGTTGATATTATATGAAGCAATACAAGAGATCAATCAAGCTAGTTTTATACTAAAAGATAAAGTATGCATATTATTTTTTCACAAGCAAATCTTCAGACAGTGCTAATTTAATGATGCGTATTTCCAGGCAGAGACAACAGAACTAGAAAGAACAACATCAGGGAAATGTGTGTTTTGAATAGTGAGATATATGCAGATGATTAGTTGCTCTGGCTAGTCATCAGGAATTAAGATACAGGCCCAGATTCTCTGCTTCACTGAAATTACATTTAGCAAACTTGGTGGGAGGGGTAGCGTGGGAATTCAGGGAGCTCCTTGCTGTAGTTTTCTGATACTCTGCCAATTCTTGTTGCAGGTTACAGGAGTACCTACAAACTTCTGTAAGTTGGTGACCACTATCAGCTAGCACATCTGCCTACTGAGTGAAGCAGGAAGATGTTGGTATCCAGTCACTTCTCTTTCACTTGCTCCAGGCCCTTGCACTGAGCTTTTGAGAAGGTGACATAAGGAATAGTTTTAATGGCTTTGCATCCACTGGAAAATTCCCGGTTAGAGGATACAGCCTCCATTTCCTTTATACTGCCTGTGTGGCACAAAGGGAACAGAGCAGGGCAGGGAACCAGCTCTGTAATATAGTTGGTATTTACAAAATAAGGGTCCAATCATGCAGACACTCAATGAGTAACTTTACTTCCATGAGCAATTCCACTGGGTTTGGTCAGAGTCCAAACTGAACAAATAGTCTGGTTGAAAAAGAGCAAGATTAAAAACAAATGAAGACAGCATTAAATTGATGTGCTTATAGCAATGGAAAACACCTTTGCTGAGCAGCGCCAAAGATAGGGCAACAGATGGCTGCTGAACAGGTGCACTGGTTCAACTGATGCTGCTTTAATGATTATGTTTTCCTCCTCAGGTCTTGAACTGTTGGGTACTAAAGGTTTGATCCTAGCACTGCTAATCAAATCAGAATGTGGTGGTCTGTGTAATTCCACTTTGGGTTTCTGCATTAATTTTATCAGTTGGGTCAGAGAGGAAAACAGTTAGAGGAAAAAATGGTCAGTTCAATTTCCATTGCCTCAGCTGGCTACAGAAAGCAACCTGCTGGCTGATTACAGAAAGGGGGGAGATGATATGGATGATCAGTGTTACCCTGTACAGAAACTTCTGCAGTAAAATAAAATATGAATTCAAGGTATAGGAGATGCACAATTTGACTAGCCAGAAACATTTCCCATTTTTGAAAGCTTTTTATTTGTACCCAGGTTGGTATTTTTTGCCATTCACGATTAAGAATTACATTAAGCCACAGAGATTTCTGTCTGTGCTAATCAGAATTTTTATTTATTTTCATTGGAAACTTCACTGCATGCAACATTTTCATTTTATGAGACTGCTGAACATCTCCATAAAACAGCATTTTTCTGACTGTAATTCCCCAGGACCGCTGTATACTGATACCAGAAGACTGATCAGAATCAATGATCTCTTGTAAACGGTTACCTAAGCTTGGCTCTCATCTACATTGAACACCCTTGTTAACACTATCCATCTTTGTTGCAGTTTCTTTGTCATTTTGCAGGGATGATGTTATGCATTTAAAAGATTTAAGTAAAAGTCTCGTGTTAGTAAATCATTGCAAGGGAAACCAGCCAGCCACTGCTCTGGATTCCACAGCGTTCCACATCCCTCTCCTGTGATCATGTTATTCGTGTGTTACTTCATGCTACTCAAAGAATGTTTGGAAATCAACAGCACAGATTGGGTAGTGTCACATTTGAACAAAACAAAATAATGGCATGTTACCTTTTCCTATGCTATTTAAATGTTTGGGTCCAAATGCAACGGAAAAACAAAACAAAACATATGCAGTGTTGGGGTGCTGTGTGTATCTTTTTAAACAAGTCATTGCACTCATATTTTAGGGTACTGCAACATAGCTTTGCTATGCAGCCTCTGTACCAAACAGTCCCACAATAAGATTCTTCAGTCTAATAAGATGCGTGAAAATAATACTTTGCTTTGTGGATCTAAACTTTTGAAATAATTGGCTAGATCTTCACCTGGTGTTAAATGCCAGGTAGTCACAAGTACATGGCTTTACACCAGCTAAAGATCTGGCCCAATGCAAATCTCTCAGCCATTATTATAATCCATGTGTTTCATAAAGTAAATGGGTCAAAGGAACGCAGACAATCTGTGATGAAACTGGGAAAACACCTCCTGAATCCAAAGCTTGTGCTTTAGAATCTTATCTTTACTTCTTTTCCTTCTCAGACTATTGAGGAAAGGTTGAGCTGAGGGTTTGGAGGATTATATCTATGGGCAGGCCTTTCCTTTTTTTAACCTTTGTGTGCGTTCAGTCTGTGCAATGTGTACCTATAGACATATTATTTTTCTAAACTTGAAGAAGGAAATGTATAATGTACAGTACAGTTTACTCCAGATTATCTGACTGGCATGGGGAACATAGGTTTTGGGATTTTGGATAATCAAGAGGGTCGGAGCCATTTGGCAGTGAGGAGGCCTCCCCCACAGACAAGAGCTTGTCCTTCTCCTTGCTGCCCGGGCTGGGTTTCTCTGCTCTGCCCTTCTCACTCATTCCTGTGACAGCAGAGCTGCAAAGAGGTCCCCACATGCTATGGGGCCAGTGACACCCAATCCCTGCTGAAACAAGGTGAGCAGCACAGGGACCCCTCTGCAGCTCTGCTGTCATGGCCAAGCTCACTCATTCCCATGAAAGTGGGGCTGCAGAGGGCTCTCTGCACTGCCACAGGACCCATTTGGCAGCGGGATTGCCTCTCCTATATCAGGGCCTTTCCCCCCTTCCTCCTCACAGTTCTGCCCAGGGGCCTCTGTTCTATTATCTGAACCTCCACATTATTCAAATCCCTTCCTTGTCCCCTAGTATGAGAGATGCACCCTCTGTAGCATGGCTCATGCTGAGGGATGAGGAAGGGATTTGGATAATGTGGAAGATTGGATAATAGGGTTTCAGGTGAACGGGAGTATACTGTATACCATTCTATCCACCACTGTTTTGATGATTATGATGATAATTTGCTCTATGTATGTTAAATCCAAGAACTCAGCATGTGTCATGTGTTGTGTACTAGAAACTGGATATTTCTGTAGGGACATTGTGAAATAAGGAATCCTTCCCACCACCAGGCCTCAGAACCACCAGCCATTTGGCTAACATAGCCTTGCAATTTTTTCTCTACCATTTGTTAGACTTCTTGTGAGCCGGAGAAATTTCACTAGCGCTGTGCAGTAGTGGGTGACATAGTCTGGAAACGCATTGGTCACTTGATAAATGTGCTATATACTTCAGGCCCTTTATGAACATTCCAGAAACACTTAAAAATTTACAACATACTAAAGGAGTGTTCTGATATTCCTAATTCAACAATGAATAACAAACCTTTCATGTAGCACTCTGTAACCATGGTGTTATAGCAGAGTTTGTCTGAAATGCCCAACTCTGTTAACAAGCCTTGATCTTACTGAGAGAAAATAGATTCAGCTGATTCACTTAGACAGGTGACAACTTATTACCTCACTCAGATGTAAGTGAAGCAGGTGGGAGTGCTTGCTTGTAAGAGAGGATTTAGGGTATAGGCTAGGAACCCTAGGAACAGAAAAGCCGTGGAGAAAGTTTATATTGAATGATATTATATTGTTTGTGGTGTATTATTTTATAGCCAAATCCTAGGAAAGGAGGGTGAAATTTTGAATCTAGATGGTGTGTGGACTTTGTTTTAGAGCAGAAAAGCACTCACACATACACCGGTAGTTAAAAATGATCGTGAGCAAATGTATGATGCTAGAGGTGACTTTCATCACTCATAGTATGTCTATTTTATGTATAAAATTAACAGTCTTCACTATATGCTAGAAAGAATATATTTCATAAAAATAATGCTTTCGTTAGATTTTCAAAACTCGACTTACCTACATATTATGAAATATGTCCAGAGAGAGGAAAATAAATTCTCTACATTATTCCATGAGATTAATAGTGTTAACAAGTAGTTAAAGTAGGAAACTAGGAATTAGGAGACTTGAATTGTGTTCCTAAATGTCGCTGCTTTGTAGTATGAACATTGACAAATCACTTAACAACTCTATGCCTTACTTTCTATGTCTGTAAAATACAGATAATACCCATGTCTGTAAAACATTTAGCTCCTCCATGGCAAGATTTCACTAAATACAATATATTATGATCACCTACAGTTTAAGACTTTCACTCTCCAACTAGGAAAAATAGACCTCCTACTCTTCCTTTTCTGTATTTGGTTCTGGTAACAAATGTCATCCTCCACTGACAGTTCAAAGCTGTATAGTCCTTAAAACATGTCCTCCTTTACAAAGAACAGTTTTGTGTCACTAAGAGTATCAATGACATTGTATCTTCCTTGTGGTTATCAGTGTGTGGTTGATGATAACATAACATTAAAATCGCAATGGTGGTAATAGAATAGGTGTTCATGCTGTTACTTGATAACATTGTGTGACAATCAGTTTACCTGAGCATTCTTCTCATCTTTATGGAAAAGAACATGTATAACTGTGTCCCTGCTCAATGCTTTCAGGTTTGGAGATGGCTATTCTGTCAAGGTTTGGCTTAACAAAGAAGCAAGCAACCACAGTACTATTTTGGACTATCTGCAGCTATATTTTCCAGGAACACAGTTTAAGGTATGGCTGAAATTCTCTGTTCATAGCAGTTGCCAAGGATAAGTTCTTGAGACCATTAACAAAAGGCAAATTTGAATAAAGTAGCTGGTTTCTCATTCTTTCTTGATCAATATGGCTACTCGTTTTAATTTATATGTGTTTAACTGTTAAATTGTCACCCACCTGTATGCTGCAGATGCAGAGTAGAGCCATTTCGGCAGCATAAGCAAATGTGATTGGTTCATGAGCTTCAATTCCTTTTTCTTATTTTTGGTATTTACAGAGTCAGATTTTCCAGAATATGCACACAGGATCTGATTCTATGTCCACTGAAGGGACAACTTAGTGGTTTGAGCATTGGCCTGCTAAACCCAGGGTTGTGAGTTCAATCCTTGAGGGAGCCATTTAGGGATCTGGGGCAAAAATCTGTCTGGAGATTAGTCCTGCCTTGAGCAGGGGTGGACTAGATGACCTCCTGAGGTCACCTTCTAACCTTGATATTCTATGAATGGAAGTAATTTCAGAGTTAATACATCTGCAACACCATATTTTTCTTTGTCCTCACCCAGTCAATCCAGTACCTAGAAAATGGCAGGCAGGTGAATAGTGTATTAGGAAGTCAACATTTACTGACAGCTACCACACAGTGACATCTAATATGCCTCAGATGCCTTCTATTTTAAGCATAAGGAAATGCTGTAGTATTTCAGATATGGTTGTGTGGTAACTTGATTGTTGGATGGCAATTACTAAGTGTACATGTCATCAGAAGAAAAACTCTGAAATATATATTTAATAGTTGACTGAAATGTTTTGCTACAACTTTGTTCTCCTTTCCCAGCAGGTTGCCTTTTTTTGAACTCAGAATTAAAATAGGGGAATTCTTCTAAGGTTGAACTTATGCAAGGAAATGGGCATCCCAACCAAGAGATCCACTTAAATAATATTTTAGACATTTCTCTCAAGACATTTTAACTCCTCCTTTCATTTGTCTTTTTTTTCTTTAGTCCATCCATTCAGATAAACAGATGCGATATCTTTCTCTTATGAGGTGTACAAACCCATAGATGTACTGAGATTTTCATTTTCACAGGCAGTTGGCTATTTGGTTTTATAATATTGCTGATGTAGAAATCACACATTTTTGCTCTTAGCTGTGTTCGTAATAGCCTCTAATGGTAACCCTAGATGAGTTGGTTTGTGTGTATCTATATAAAATAGATGCGGTACCCACTAGTTAATAGAAGTAAACTTTATTCTACTTTCTCAAAATTTACCAATGTCTGCAGTAAGATGGCTATAGTCCAGTGCTCTGAAACACCTCTGTTTTCCAAGGTCACAGAGGAAAAGTCAATTGGTGTGTTCCCATCTCCATAAAAGTGTCCTGGATTTACATATATTGTGTGATATGAACACATCATAAAAGAGTAACGCTTTCAAACATATCACAGCCATCTGTCACATCCCCAAAATGTATTCAGGCATAAATATCAAGATTAAAATATATATTGTCAGATGCTAAATGGATTTTTGTAGGTTAATTTAGAACTCTTGTCTCTGAAAATGTGTCCTATAAAAGTAGACGGTCCCAAGCTGTAGAATTTTGGTCTGGGTATAGGTTTCTAGCACCCTGAGTTTCAGAGTAGGGTTCTGATTTGAGATTTTGGTTTGGCCATTGTAGATACCAGCTGTGATACACTGATTTCAGTGTGGTTTCTGAAATGTTTCCCATTCCCCAAAGTGTCTGAATCAATGGGTTTGGTTTGAAGCCATCTCTAACTTTAAAATTGATAAGAAAAATACATCTCTGCAGCCGCAAACAGCCAGTTATCTTTCAATTCTACTGTGATAGCTTTGTGGATACTGAAAGATCTTTTCTGAACCATACCACGTTGTGCCTTTTACAATGTCACAGTCAAGATCTAGTATATTCTTACAGAATCATATTTTTCAGCTGAGGTTCATATTGAAACCAGGTCAGTTGAAAATAAATATAATTTGATCAGAATATTCACTAGCATTTATTTATATTTGTTTGAAGGAACAGCACCTTAATCTGCAGGAGTATCGTGTACCGTACGGATGGGGCTGTTTACCAGAGCTCTTCAAAGTTTTAGAGAACAACAAAGTTCTGCTGAAAATCAAACATTATTCCATTAGCGAAACCACTTTAGAGCAGGTATGTTCCTCCTCGATGTTGTCTCTCTTTTTCTGAATATGGTGTACTACTTTAATTATGTATGCAGTAGAATATTGCAGCATATAGATTATCTAGAGCTGTCCTAGTGTGATTCATAAGACATAATAACCTTATAATTAAAGGATTTTCTCCTTTAGTGTAAGTGGCTGGGATCTTTCCTTTTGAAGCAAATGTTATGCAGTTTTCTTGCATTTGCAATCTATGTACCACTGCAACAGGCACATTAGAATCGCACAAATAGAAGGGATCTCTATGAAATGGCTATGAAATCCTGGGTTTACACCGTGTATAATATAGTGAGGATCATGAAATTCCTGGGTGCCAGTGTTGTGTTACAGCATCTAGGGATGTAACTTCTTATGTATTTTCTGAAAATGCTGAGAAGCCGAGCCGGTCAGAACATTAATTATGTGTAATATTTGCTGTGAGATCAGCTCTTTTTTCCAAGTGCAAATCATTCATGAACAGACTTTGATTTGTATTAATCTATCAGCTCCTGCTGCTTTAATTATTCAATGAACAATTTATGCAAACAAATAGCCTATGGGTTACTCCTTGACTGTTCACTCAAGCTTGTTTGCTGTTCATTATTTATGGTGAGTGATTGCTTACCTCAGTTACCTGGTATTGTTTTTGCACCCTGACTGAATAAGTGAAAGTTTTAAACAGGATAATAGTGACTGCTGAATAAAAAATATGAATGGATTCCTTTGCTTGCATGTGAATATCGTTATGAGAATGAAGAACTGTCATCCCTCAAATATCCAAGTGATCAAAAAACTCTTTTGTATGAATGTAGGTGAAAAGGAAACAACCAGGGGACCCAACTGAATAGAACAGGCATTTGGAATTCAAATGGATGTTTCCTCACATCAATTCAGTGTTCAGAAGGTTACTCAACATAAATTTTAGCTTTAAATATCTGGGTGTAGATCCTGCACCACTGATGTCAATGAGAGTTTTGCCATTCAAGTCAATGGAAGCAGGATCAGGCCCCTCCAATATTTTTTAAAAAATTAAGATTTGTTTGTTCAATACAAGCAAAATCCAGTGTTCCCAAGGAATGTGGATAACAACATTAAATCTGAACTTATTTTATTGAACATGGACTTCTACTGTTTTGCGTTGGAAAACATCTTAATAAAAGTGGCCTGAAAAAGTCACAAAAGGAGACAAAGTTCCAGCTCATGTATTGCTATCCCATAAGCCCTCCTATGTTATGTCTTTCAGGTATTTATTAATTTTGCTATTCAACAGCAGGAAACATCGCCGTCTGCGCAAGAATCTTCAACCAATCATCACCACCATCTGCCAGTCTAGGCTCAGTGCAGGTCATTGTCCAACAATATGTTTTACAGACAATAAAACTTTTCACCTGGTTACTGCCAAACTGAAAGGGAGAAGGAAGTTCGTAATTTATAGACAAAAAACCAGAACAACCAGTTCTTAGTAGAAAGAGTGGTTGTTATAGATATATATACACACAAAAGCCAAAAAAAAGTACAGTACTTTTCTGAACTGGAATTTTATAATAAAACGTTTGGCCTAATTAATGAAATCTGTAACACAGTAAAAGGGCTGATCTTATAATGAGTGACATTTCAGAAGTTTTTTTGGGGGGAAGGGGGAGATTGCTCTCTATTCATTTGATCAGTCACATTAAAAAGCCATAATTATTACATGACAAGGGAAGCAAAACCCAATGGCTATTATGAACAGCCATGCTATCATATAATATTTGTATTTAATAGCTCAAATGAAAGCACTTTGACTTCTGCATTAATTCAGTTCTGTGTTATGACAAGCTAAATTAGCTCTTTTTATTGTATAAAAGAAGCACTATATTCCATAAGGGCTTTTTGTCAAAGGGAGTATTAGTTCAGTTATAGTAAGTATATTTAACAAGGTTCATAAATCATACTTGACAATGAGTTCTCTCTAACACCTGTAGGTTATTTCTCTAGAGATTCTAGAGCATCGTTAAGAATAATCTATTTTATTAGCTTTTTTATGTTATTTTTTAAATGTTCTAAGAGAAGGTAAAAATGGATTTGTAGCCAAGGACATATTGGAAGTAAACAAGATAAGTGTACAGGCATTGATCAATAACCTTTTCAGGCTATTTATCCCAATTTCAGATTCTTCACACAGGGCTGTGCCACAGCTTTCAATAGTGTCATCAGCCTGTAAATGTGAGACAGAAATTAACACTGAATGAACAAAATCTCAGCCTCTATCATCCATCCTCATGTGGCTAGAGAAAGATCAGAACTTCTTGGAGCAAGGGGGAAGAGGAGAAGCTCTTAGCTTATTTTTATAAATAAACTCTCTGGGAACCCTGGCACAGTAGTTGATATCACTTTCATTGGGCTCTATTATGATAGTTGAAATTCTGGAACACTGTGATTTAGTAGAAAGGTATTTCTATGATATAATTTCTGTGAAAATCAAATTGTACACTTTGAAATAAAAGGATCTAATCAGAGGCTATCTGTGTTCCTGTGTCCCTGCTTTAATGCCATACTGTAGCAGGATGTAATTTAAAAGTGTTATGCTTGTGCCTTAGGCTTTTCAAGCTGATCCAGAAGGGTTTTTGATTCTTATATTGACAGGTGTATTTTTGGACCATGATGCTTTTGAACGAATTTAGAACTCAGGGTTCCCACTTTGAAAACTTATTCTTGCTCTTTTGAAAATGTTAAATCCTAAAAACTTAATTAAATGTCACTTTTCTGAGTAAAGTGTGGAATATTGTATTAATGTAGTGGGTAAATAAAGTAAATAAGATTTATTTCAGACTGATGGTTGAATGCAATTCTGTTAACTATATTTCTCTTCTTTGAATCTCTTCATCTGTCTCTCTCAGGACCCAATTTAATTGAAGCAAATAGCAAACAATGTCTCTCTCCCAATCCTTTATGGTTGAAGAAGGTCAAAATCTAATTGAGTTTCAGTGTATTGGGTTCTGTCTCAGAGGACATTTTCCCAGTCTTTGAAATGCTGCACTCTGGAAGTTTGCAAGGCTCAAGTCTAGTCTTTGAAGATTTTTTTTAATTAAAAAAAAAAATCTGTTCCACGAAAAGGTCAATTCATATGTTAATGTTGACAGAGTCACTGAATTTATGAATCACATAGAAATGTTATGCATATTATCACCTTTGGATTTTGAGTCAAAGACAAGAGAGGATTTTAAACCAAAAATACACCAGCTCTTATGAGATTTCTGGTAGCTATTTCCATGACTGATTTCTCTATGTCAGACAGCGTGACTCTTGCTTTGAAGGATGAAATGAGAACTGAACTCAGAATTTAAAACAAAGGAATGGCTGAAATGCTAAAGTTGAAATAGGGAAGATGAGTTTCACATCTATCTGTTTTAAGGCCTATCCCCATGCCTGTTGAAATAAAAAGAAATGTCTTCCACTGACTTCAGTGCTGGTTAGATCTAATTTCACTTTCACACGTTCTAGAATGAAATGGGTAGAGAAAAGCCCAAATCGGAACCTTAAATCAGAACCCCCATGAATTTAGGATTTTAATTACTTGTATCTTAACCTCCCATATGTTTTTCAGTCCAGAACAAAAGGGACCTGTTTCCCAGATCTGGTTCACATGTTTCCGTAGTTAGTGGAAATCTCAGAATAACATGCATCTGATGAAGTGGGTTTTAGCCCACAAAAGCTTATGCCCAAATAAATGTGTTAGTCTCTAAAGTGCCACAAGGGCTCCTTGTTTTTTTTATCAAGTCTTATGACATTTCCAGTTAAAATGGTGGGACGCTTGTTGCAGTCATCTACTCTGGTGATTTGTGAGATTTGTACCGTTAAAGGCCAGACTGATCTGAATGGTTTGTGACACTTTGATGTAGTTGAATCTGACCAGATTGGGCTTGAACTTGAATTTTGAACCCAGCCTAAACCTAAACCTGCTTTCTTGATCTATCTCTAGAAATGGGAAAGATGGGATGATTTTTACATCTTTTAATGTCAGTAGCTTGCACATGTGTTTTTGTTTGTTTTGTTTTTTTAAAAAAGGTGTCAGATCGGAGCCACAAATGTAAATATCTTGCTTTGATTGAGTGAGAGCTGTGGTCAGACAGCTTCTTTGAGGAGTTCTGGAAGACAACATTCTTTCGGAGTTACACACTAGACGTTGACATCACAAACAAGACTGTTGCTGCAAGTGTCATGATCGTGGCAGCAAATATGAAATGGAAATCACATCTTTCTTATTCTGGCAGAGAAAGCAAGATTCCAGTTCTTTCAGCATGGGACTTCCCACTGTGTGCTTTAATGAAACTTCTTTGTGCTGAGTAATGATTTGGTCATCTGAAAAGACATCAGACGTCTCTCTTCCCTTTTTGTTGTTGTTGTTTTAACATCACAGCAAAGATTGTTTTATCAGTGCAATTATACTTACTGCCAAATTGAAGTATGTATTGGGCCAAATTCTGGCCCTTCTTGTTACCCATAAATGTGATGCCCATGAAAAGAAGGTCAGTTAAAGAAGCCAGGGGACTTTAAAGAACAATGGTGATGCACTCAGGCAGATCAAATTAGTAAATGCACACACCTGGTTTTCCATGATTGTCACCAGCTAGAGAAAAATGGGTTTCAACTGTAAGAAAGGTTAAACCAATAGGCAAGATCTGTATATACACCTAACTTACTCCAGCTATAGAACAACATACTGCCTACCTTTTTCATCCTATTTGCCAGTCAGCTGTGCCAGCCATGGTTAAAAGAAATAGGAGTTAAAGAATTATTAAACTATTAAAGAATAGGAGTTCAGCAGAATATGAGAGCCAGCAGGAAATGAACAAGATTCCTCTGCCAGGCAAGAATGGCAGATGAGATCAGATGGGATTACTTTGATGTGGACTTCGAATCCCAGGAAAATAAAATAAAAAATGTTAAGGTGCAATTAAGTTTGCTAATGCAATTCAAGAGATGTACCGTAAATGCACACTTCAAATAACCTTGAATGCTAGGAAGTATGAAAATCGCAAGATATGACTACATAGAAAATTCTGACACCAACCCTAAGTCTCAGTTCACGGATATAGATCACTCTGCAGAGAAATTCTGAATAACCAGCACCCAAACAACCTTAATTCTGTCTCTGTACTAGGTTTTGTTTTAGGTTTACAACCTAATTTCCATTGAAGAGAATGATCGTGTTTCCTTACCTTTACTCAGAGCAGGACTAGTTCCTTATATGTCATTTTAATATTGCAAATATGGATAACTGAGGGTATGTGTGTATGATATTTGTTCCAAAGCTTAGTGATTTCTCCTGACATGAATGAATAGGTCTTGTTATATATTGTTTACCATTTTTTGCCCCAGTAGTTAGCCAAAATTTGGGGTCCTACAGTTTCCATTAGAAGGCGAAATTGAGGATAGAGCCAATTATTTCTTGGATGCAGTCCTGTTTTCTGTACAAAGAATGTACAGAGTTTTGTTTTCTTGAACATAGGAGGAATCAAACACAAAATAAAGTATTTTCTTACAGTTCCAAGCCTCTTTTAGACAGCACTTAACCTAAAAGGCCTCTCTTAGTTTTTCCCTTTGTCATCCTTCCAGTTCTTTGTTGCTGCCTTCTCTCCTCCTCCCCTCCACAGTTAAAATAAAATTTGTGTAATCCTGTGACGCTCTGTACCTCGGGGGGACACCCTACACCCCCATGTACATCTTTATAAAATGATTGTGTCGTATCCAATGCAAAGTTTGTCATGTTGGGTATCCTCGGAAGGCTCATGAAGCATGAAGCATGGCTGTTATAGTGATGTTATAGTAATTGTTACAGTAATGTTATAGGTTGTAATTTCATGTCTATAGTTATGATGCTGAAAATGTATCCTCGTGGCTTAAAGCAAGCCCATGCAAAAGCTCTCCAAGAACTGAGGCGCGGTTCACACCTCGTCAGGACAGGTATTGGACAAACCCCTCCCAAACTCACAGGAACAATGCACTCTGGCTTGGACAGGAACAAAAGAATCTGTTAGACCCTCAACGGAGTCACCCCCCTTCCTTTGGTCAGTTTGGAACTGTGATGAGGTAATGCTCACCTGACTCGGGGGGGATGAGGGGGGCAAAGCCAAGAGGGAAGAAAGGACATGATAAAAGGGAGTGACATTTTGCCATGCTCTCTCTCCTCCACCTACATCCACAGATACCACCACTACCAAGCAACTGAAATGCTAATGAAAGGGGAGAGCCTGACTGAAAAGTAACCAGACAGCCTGTGGTGAGACGCATCTAAGTTTTTAAAAACATTGGAAGTGTTAAGATCAGTTATGCATTTTGCTTTTATTTCATTTGACCAAATCTGACTTATGCTTACATTTTAAGTGATTATAAGTCAATCTTTATAGCTAATAAATTTGTTTGTTCTACCAGAAACAGTGTGTTTGGTTTAAAGTGTGTCAGAGGCTCCCCTTGGGATAACAAGCCTGGTACGTACCAATTTCTTTGTTAAACTGACAAATTTATATAAACTTGCAGAGTCCAGTGGGCATAACTGGACACTGCAAGGCAGAGGTTCCTAGGGTTGTTTCTGGGACTGGAGATATTGGTTAGTGTCAATTGCTTACAAGTAGCTGGGAGCAGCTTACATTCCAGAGGCTGTGCATGAACAGCCCAGGAGTGGGGGTACTCACAGCAGAGCAGGATAAGGTTGGCTCCCAGAGTCAAGGATTGGAGCGACCTAGCAGATCACTGGTCCAAATAACAACGGAGGAGAACATCTCAAGTCCATTCACCCACATAGTTAAAATTCCTCATTGGCCTCACGTGTTGCCTATGTTTCCGTTTGAGGCCTGAGTTGTTTCGGCTATTTGGTTCCATGAAGAAGTTTAATGGCTTCTTAAATTAAGGGTGAAGTTATGCCTTCCCCACAGTGAGGTTTAACGCAACCTGTAACAGTATGTTTTATGTTGTGTGAACCAAGAGTTATACTCACACACAGTAGTTTTGTCTCTAATGGTATTTATTTCCTTTTAACCTGGAAATAGTTTTCTCAGCAGAAAAGTATTGCTCTTCAAATGGACTGTTTCATTATAAAACCATTGTTGTGATTGCCATGGGTTCTGATCATTGAAACTTTTTTTTCTGTTTAAGAGTCTTTCTGTGTTAACTGTGTGCTAAGGTTGGTATCAAAACAGGTTTTTGTAATCTCAGATTACAATTTCCATACTTGTTAATGTTGGAGTTTGTTCAAAGATGTGTATAACAGCTCTTAGCACATACTAACCATAATAGTAACAAGAACATTTTTATTCAGTGTTCTAGTATATAAAGTATTTTATAATGTTATATTTTGAATACTGTTAAAAGATGTTTCAAGTTTTATCTGAAAGTGATAAACATGATATAACCTGCATATTGTACGTACCTTGTACATCCTATAGACAACAGGCCGTATAGCCTATTGGCCATACACAGTCTGTGTACCCAGTATATCATTAGTGTTGTAGACTTTAAGATCAGAAGGCACCATTATGATCGTCTAGTCTGACCTCCTGCACAATGCAGGCCACAGAATCTCTCTCACTCACTCCTGTAATAAACCCCAACCTATGTCTGAGTTACTGAAGTCCTCCAATCATGGTTATTGGGATCAAAGGTTTTAATATCCCCAAATATATTATATGATATGATATTTGGGATCAAAAGTTTTAATATCTTTTGTCATCAAATTCATTTGAAAAATATATTTGATAAAACGTCCTTTCTGAGATCTATCCATAGTTTGTTAATACTATATCCATTTACATTTCCAAGTTTACCTTTGCAACGATGGAATTAGAAACATACATGTTGTAAAGTAAAAGCATTGCAGATTCCAGCATTAATGCAGAATTTGAATCTGTCAGCTGGTCAAATGCATTTGACATCACATGTATTACACAATGGCATTCCAGATGTAACATCACTACATACTTTTGAAACATGAAAATAGTAACAGAATCTTGAAATCAGTTTTTTTAAATGGCAACTTTCACAAGTCTCCTATGGTGTACACATGTATGATTTTTTTAGACTTCTACAGTAAATCTATGTTCCGATAAGAATGGTCAGGAAATAATGTGGATCTCTCTCATGGTAAAAAACATCAATTTAAAAAAAAAAATCCTACCCATCCTACGCTACTGAAAATCATGAAAAACAAATCTGCTGCACATGCTAAACATAGACGAAAGCAGACTAGTAGCTCCTGCAGGTAAAAGTTCCCTAATTTAGGAGTTAGGATTGTCAAGTAAAGTTTATAATGGAACACCATTTGCAAATTTAACCTTGGAATTGCAATCAGCAGCTCCTTAGTAGTAGTATAAATTATAATAAAATAACCCCAGAGGCTTTCAGCATTACTCATAGATGTGCAGAGTAGATTTGCCAGTGGATATGCCTTCCTGCCTCCCCCCTCATAACTTTGAATTCTGGGTATGAAAAGGTCATACAAAATAGTTTAGATTCACATCAGGCTAGCATTATCTCCACTTATCCAAAATGTTTTGGGTTAAAAAACCAGCAGGAAATGGTTTAATAATAAATAAAAAGGCATTATTTTGAGATTCTGATGTGACTGATTAAATTGTTTTAGGGGGCTAATTTTCATTGGGTCAGAAGTACTCCAATAATTGCTTTATCTCAAAGCAAATTTGTTTCTGTTCTTAAATGAAGCCCAGCACACTGACCCAAAGTGTGATGGGGTGCACCTACCCCACCCTAGTTTTGCAGAGGTTAGGAAGCCATGCCGCTTTGCCTCTGATGGGCATGCTCACCCTGGAGGCATGATATAAAAGGAGACGGCCCAGCTCAGTCTCGGCTGGCTGCTGAAGGGAGAGGACACAGAGTGCAGGCTCTCTCCAGAGAGCTCCTACAGGACCCAACTCCGTGCATTCAGAGTCCCAGACAGACTGGAGCAGGTGCTGAAGGAATCCATCCTGAAACACTTAGAGGAAAACAAGGTGATCAGAAGCAGTCAGCATGGATTCACCAAGGGTAAATCATGCCTGACCAACCTGATTGCTTTCTATGATGAATGACTGGACTTGTGGATTGGGGGCAAAGCTGTTGATGTTGTATATCTTGACTTTAGTAAGGCTTTTGACAACGGTTTCCCATCAGCATTCTCATCAGGAACTAAGGAAGTATGGTTTGGAGGAATGGACTGTAAAGTGTGATAGAAAACTGGCTGAACGCAACGGGCTCAGCGGGTAGGTATCAAATGAACACTCTCTAGTTGGCAACCAGTAACAAGTTGTGTGCCTCAGGAGGTTCTGTTCTAGGGCCGCCCGTTCTATCAATCGTCTTCATTAATGATGATCTTGTTATGATGGTTGGATAGATTGCACATTAAGTAAATTTGCAGATGACACTGAAGTTGGGGGAGTGTGGACACGCTGGAGGGCAGGGATAGGATTCAGGGTAGACTAGACAAATTGGAGAAAGTGGCCACAGAAACCTCATGAGTTCAACGGAAGGACAAAGTTTGCAAAGTCCTGCATTAGGACAGAAAACCCATGCACTGCTACAGGCTGGGGGACTGTTTGGCAAGTCAGAGTGCTGAAGAAAGGATCTTGGGTTACGGTAGATGGGAAAGTTGAAATCATGGCCTACAGGTGTGCTTCTTGGTAGCCAAAAGGCTAATAGCATACCTGGGTCTGTGTATTTAGTAGGAGTGTTAGCACATCGAGGGATGTGATTATTCCCCTCTATTCGGCACTGGTGAGGAGGCTGATCTGGAAATATTGTGTCAGTTGGGCGCCACAACTTACAAAGGACGTTTGGAACAATTGGAGAGAGTCCCAGTGGAAGGCAACAAAAATGATTAGAGGACTTAGAGCACATGAACTTATGAAGATGAGACGAACGGAACTAGGTTTATTTAGTCCTCAGAAGAGAAGACTAAGGGGGATTTGATAGCAACTTCAACCTACTTGAAGGGGTGCTCCAAGGAGGGGGAGCTAGGCTGTTCTACAGTGGTTGACGGAGGACAACGAACAAAAGAGCATATGGTTTGAAGCGTTGCCAGTTGCGGAGTCGAGGCTGGGATATTAGAAAAAACTTTCTGGACTTAGTAGAGTGGTGAATGTATTTGGAATGGTTACCTAGGAGGTGGTTGTAGAATCTCCATCTTTAGAGATATTTAAGGCTGGCTAGACCGCACTCTGGCTTGGGATTATATTAGGGAAAGTGGTCCTGCCTTTAAGAAGGGGGTTGGACTAGATGACCTATTGAGGTCCCTTTCAAGCCTTTTATTTCTATGATTCCAGGTGCCTGACAAAACCCAGAGAGGCGAACGCACCCATCTGGGTTATGCCTCCCTGCGGACCCAGGAGCCGCGGACGCTTCGCTGGCTAATGAACAGTGGGAGGCGCCCAAAGGACTTGAGATTTGCTCCGGTGAGTGAACATGGGGAAACCCAGTCAGCGTGGTTATTGGGAGGATCCCCGCTGCAAGTGTCTGAATACGTGATCGTTGCGAGTAATCCCGCCACTTGCCAGGCCCCGCCAGAGCTTTGGAGGAGGGAGGCGAGGGCCCCAGTCTCCTGTACAGGGTGCCAACAAATTCATGAGTGGTGACCCATTCCCCAGTAGCCACACACCCAAGTGAGGGGATGAAATCTTTATTGAATCCAGCCATTATAAGCCACTTTCACTGACTTGAGGCCATGTGGTCATGCCAACCCTAATGGAAGGGGACTTATGACTCGGCAACATGCCGTATTACCCTTATTTTCGAGTAGGGTCATTACACTGGACCTAACTGGCTGCGGTACAGCCCCTTTTGGCCTATCGGCGTGATTGGACCACATGTGACCGAGCACCCTGTGATGGAATGCAACCTACCCCCCAATGACGCCAAAGTAAAAAATCCATGCTGTAGGAGGTAGGAAGGGTCCAGAGTGACCTAGACAAAATTGTGAGGATTGGGCCAAAAGAACCTGATGAGATTTAACAAGGCAAATGCAGTACCTGCAGTTAAGGACGGAAAGAATCCATGCACTGCCTCAGACTGGGAAAACAACGCTCAAGTGGTAGTTCTGCAGAAAGGACCTGGGGATTAACAGTGGATGAGAAGAAGCTGGATATGAATCACCAGAGTGCCCTTGGTGCCAAGAAGGGCTTAACAGCATATGTGGGCTGCATTAGTAGGAGCAATTGCCAGCAGAATTGAGGAAGTGATTATTCCCGCTCTGTTCAGCATGGTTTGAGGCCACATCTGGTTGAGTATTGCATCCAGTTTTGCTCCTTCCTCCACTACAGAAAGGACATGTGGAACAATTGTGAGAGAGTCCCAGAGGGCAACGAACATGATTAGGGGGCTAGGGTACATGACTTACGAGGACAGGCTGAGGGAACTGAGGTTATTTGGTCTGCAGAAGAGAAGAGCAAGGGGGGATTTGATAGCAGCCTCCAACTACCTGAAGGGAGGTTCCAAAGATGATGGAGCTCGGCTGTTCTCAGTGGTGGCAGATTACAGAACAAGAAGCAATGGTTTCCAGTTGCAGTGGGGGAGGTCTAGGTCTGATATTAGGAAAAACTGTTTCACTAGGAGGGTGGTGAAGCACTGGAATGGGTTACCTAGGGAGTTGGTAGAATGTCCATCCTTAGAGGTTTTTAAGGCCTGGCTTGATAAAGCCCTGGCTGGGATGATTTATTTGGGGATTGGTCCTGCTTTGAGTAGGGGGTTGGACTAGATGAGCCTAATCTTCTTGATTCTATGATTTTTAAAAAAATGAGTGATCTTTTAAACCTCAAAATCAGTTTTGAGTTCATATAACTTTGGGAAAGGCTCAGACTGATTCTTACTTATTAAATGGTTTATTCTCCCTAATCAGGACTGTGCACGTGAAATTCAGTTACTAAATATTCAACAAATAAAAAGTGAGTATATGCATATCACCAAAAACACACTGGAAATGGTTGTAATGTGTTCTCCACAAAGTCATTCTCCTGATTAAAAAACTAAGAATTTTCTACAGATCCAACTTGTCACATAGGAAATTGTGGAAATGTTCAATTAAGGGGTCATACATTTCCCCCCATTTTTCATTGATTCCAGTATAGTATTTTCAAGACCTGCAGCACTGCAGGAGTCTGTTTCCAGTAAATGGTTTGTCGGGCATGGGGCGGGGGAGAAATTATTGATATAAATATGTAAAAGGCTCATATGCACACCGATGCTGACAGTTTTAAACTCAGCACAATCAACTACTGACAGTTCATGCCAGATCCAATTTTTTCATTGTCCCTTTATACCTATTTCTTTATCAACGTCAAAGAGGCAACACTCTTAATAGGATCAGGAAGAAAAAGTGATCAGAGGCCGTTTTATATGACAGAGCATTCTAATTCCCAAACTAATTGATCTAAACAGGATCTTTACATTGACTACAATTATTTTTATGAGTAGTTCACAGAGCATAGGAAAAATCAGAGACAGTGAAATCTCAAACTTTTTTCTCATTTCGAATAATTGCAAAATGGTTTTGGACATACAGAGAAACCTACGTTTTTGCATAGCATTCCCAAATATAAATATATTTGTATGCATTATGCCCCACCTAAAACCGAGATCCAGTTAATTTAGATGCTGTACAGACACAAAACGATCCCTGCTCCGAAGATCTTTAGTACAAATATGGCTAGATGTCTAAGCCAGACAAAAGATGGGGAAAAGAAAGTGGTAGTATTGTAATTTTACAGATGGGGAACTGAGGAACAGAGTGATTAAGTGATATGCCCATGGTCCCACAGAAAATCTGTGGCAGAGCTGGGAGTTAAACCCAGATCCTCTGTTTTCTAGTCCAGCGTCTTAACTACAGGACCAAATATATGTTTTCAGACTTGCATCTACAGGTTGCTGGTTCAAGCCCAGCTCTGACTGCACCATACTGTCCTGTCTCAATCCTGCTCCAAGTGGACAAGTGACCCAATCACCAAAAATAACACTATTCAACAACCTTGTTGGCAACCTCAGCAAAGGCTGAACAGACAAGGAGAAAAATTACTGAGTCTTGGATACTGCTGGTCCATTCACAGAAAGGTTTGAGCTCCTTGTCGGGTGGTACCAATGAAGTCTGCAGGCCTGGACTGAGCTGCTGTCAAACCGTCTGGATGTGAGCTCCACTCCCTGACCCAATTCATGCACATCGAACATACTCTGTAGGAGTGCTTCTAGTGGCTGTCTAGCGGGTCTGCTTGAGAAGGAGCTGCATGATAAAGGGACACAATGGGATCTGCTGCATGCTACAGCCAGAACCATCTGCCTTATTACTCTGTCCCTCCCTTCACATAGGAGAAAAAAGAAGATTCTGTGGGGTCTCACTACCTCCTTCTACTGCATCAAGGGAAAAGGTTGCTGAATCTTCTCCCAGCCCAGCAAAAGTCAACAACAAGCTACAGCCTTTCCCAGCCATCTATCCTACTGCTCAGATCAGGCTAAGAGCCCTCCCCATCTCTTTGTGTCTCCAGTCCCACTGACAGGTAAGTGGAATTTTTATGGATGAGCAAATCAGGGCCATTGAAGAAATTGATACTGAGGCTAGGAAAAGCCTGAAGGGAAGGAGATAAGGCAGTGAATAGAGCTGCTGGAGACTGACTGCTGTAGGAGCCAGCTGAGAAGGGGAACAACATTTTTGGTGGGGGTGGAGGAAAGAAGATGGAATGAAGGGGGGGAAACAGAGATGGAGTGTGAGGGTAGGGGGGGCAAAGACAGGCAAGGAGGAAGAGCAAAGGAATTGTGCAGAGGGAAGGAGAGAAGTGGAATATGGAGTGTTAGTTGTGGGAGGAGTGAGTGGAGTTGCTGAGGGTGGAGATGAAATAGTGGGGCTGACCAGGATGAAAGAAAACAAAGGTGCAGTGTTTCTTAGAGGTAGAGTAGAGGTGACTTGGAGGGATGATGGAGTTAGAGGTGACACAGAATTTGGGGAGAGGGTATGGGATGGATGGTATTTTACTTAGAGAAGGAAGAGAATAATTTAGAATGCACCAAATGTCAAATGATTTTTAATGCCCATGGAAGGGATATCCCAGACCCCACCTTATTCTCCTGCCTGCAAATACCCCTGTACACTGCTGTGAAGCATCCTCATCCCATCCTGTCTGCTTATTACTCATTATATGAGGCCGAGACCAACATTCTGTCTGCTCTCAGCAAGGAGGGCTGATCATCCTTTACTCTCATTGGGCCTGATTCTCCACTGCTCTTGCCCCCTGCACACTCAGAATATGAATGTGATGTGAGGATGAATCAGTATTACATAAGAATGGTTGAATTTTGCATTCATTTTGCATAGGTGTAAGGGACAATCCATGTTGCAAGGCAGTGGAGAACCAGACCCATGGATATCAATGAGAAGGTGCTCATCATCTCACAGAGTGGGCCCTATTGACACTTATGTGATCTGAGCGAAGGCTATTGCCCCATACTGCTTTTGTATTCATGAGAAGTTTCCACTGTGATGCTCATTTTGTATCTCTTCTGTAACTAAGGGATTCAGCCTCTAGGGCTGTTTGTCCAGCACTTTTCCCAAGAACTTAATTCGCTTGGTATCAGTAATAATTCAGTCAGGAGCAGGTAAAGCTCTGCCAAAATGGACCCCGTCCCTCTTTCGTTCTTCAATATTGTGACCAAATCTGGGTTGTGTGGCCTGACCCTTACCTGCCCCCAACCCATCCTCCTCCCCTCATTTCTTAGTGATCTTATCTCCTTAGTGACACCATTTCCTCCCCCCACAGTCTCTCCTGTGTCCTGCTGGCCATCCAAAGACTGACTGGATTTGTCCTTGTGCAGACACATTCCCCTCCCTCATTTATTATTTAATATAAATTTATTTTATAAAATATTTATACCAATTTTTTCCATGGCTTTTTAGTTCATTGGTGTGTTTTTGATAAATTATGTGAGCCAGATCTCTTCTGGTGGGGGAGTGGGGGAGATAAGTCACTTTTGGCCCTGAAAGAACATGGAGATAGATATGGTGTCTGGGGGGAGCCCCCTCCCCCCGACTCTACAGCTATTTTTAAAAGGTGACTACAGGCAACAGTTTTATTTCGTAGAAAGGCAAAGAAAGAAAGGGCAAAAGATCATGGACATTCAATTTCTGAAAACACTAACAAGCCCTCAATTATTCATGTGTAATTACAGTTCACCTGCATTAGCTACAAGAAAACAGAGGCTCTCTGTGGCAGAATCTGAAGAAAGGGATTAGAAAGGTTAGCAAAGGCAAAGAATGACTGAGTCAATGCTTGAAACTTGTTCAGCAAAATGATTCAGCACACTCCTTGCCCACCCTTTCCTTTCTCCCTCTCGCTGACTCCTGAGGCTCACACCTTCAGAGAGCGACAGAAACACCAAACATCTCTTTCTCTGGACAAGAGCTCACATCAGCCATTTCCAGCAGTTAGAGCTCCAAGAGAAGTGGGGAATATCTTGCTGTGGGTCTCACTCCCTTTCTATTAGAAGTGTGTTTCAGGTCCCCAGGCACATATTTGACTGTCTGAATGCATGAAAAACTGGACCATATGTGGCAGAGGTGGTATCATAAATTCTTCAAGGGTATAGGACTTGATGTGTGCCAAGGTTACTTCTGCTAAGACCCCAGGCTCTCTCTACCTTGTAGGCATGTTTATTTTGTAAGCCCTCACCACATCCCCTCCAGCGCATTACTGGTTTGCACCAGCAAAGCTCCAGGTCATGATACTCTCACCGTTGTTTGTAGCATGTTATATAAATGTTACAGATTCCAAACAGGAATTACCTCAAAATCTGAGCTGTTTCTCCTAGTGGCTGCCCCTCCTGCAGGTCTCCACAGATACCAGAGGCCATCGCTCTTTCCAGTTTCTGCTCCAATTCTGTGTCCTTCTTGTTTCTAAATATGTCTGGAGTGCAATAAGATCTAGTACCCACTTCCCAGTTGGTCTCTCTCACCACCAGATGGTGCTGTAAAAGCTGAAAAACTAACAGCATGGCACAAGCCTGAACAAAATGTGGAATTTTCTTCACCTGTGTTCATAGCCCTTAATTATTTTCCTTTACATGAGTATTATTGGTGAACTCTACTAGTGAACCAGTTTCCTGTTAGGCATATTAACAGGAACAGCACATTAATAACAAATATTAGGGAATATCCACAGAAGCAAAATTTGTCCATAATTGCAGTTAGTTGCACCAAAAAACTGATTCCAAGGATTAGTATAATCAAGTCAGGGAACAGAGGCAATGTTATGTGACCTGTGTGTCCAATCAAAATCAAAACAATGCAGTTCAAATTATGAATACTGAAACCTCACAACAAACTCTTAAACCTACAGACATATGAATTTATAGAAATTATTTGGCAGCTACTTTTGACTGGATTTTAAAATTATGGTTAAATGATTAGATGATTCACAAACAAAAAAAGGGGGCAAATTGATTGAGTACATTATACACTGTGACTGCTCTTATGATGGGTAAGGATAGTATGCATGTGATTTTTTTAATGTTACCAGATTGTAGAGTTATGTCAAAATTTATGGATAAATTGTAGAGCTTCTCAGTGGAACTTAATCCATTTTGATAGAGTTGAGAAAAATACAATATAGTCAATTTCTTCTGTCAGCACTTTTCTTCTACATACAGCAGATTCAAATTAGTGACCATTTCTACTTCATCTATTTGTTTTAGTGTGCTGTGAGAACATTAATCTCTCAATTCAGTCCTTTCCTTGCGAATGCTTTGGTAAACTGCTTGTGTATGAAAGGTTTAAGATGGCACCAGTTCCTGGCCAAATTGCCAAACAATACATAGTCAAGATTGTCAGCTATCTGTGATATTGATTTAGGCCCCAGTAATGCCATATTCAGGCCAGGTCTACACTGCGACTTTAAATCGGTTTAATGGCCGATATACCGATTTAACGCTGTATCCGTTCACATGACGTCGTCATTAATATCGATTTTACCGCCTCCTTAAATCGATTTCGGAACTCCTCCCAAACGAGAGGAGTAGCGCTAAATTCGATAGTGATAACTCGGATTAGGGTTCATGTGGACGGAAATCGACGTTATTGGCCTCCGGGCGGCATCCCAGAGTGCAGCACTGACCGCTCTGGACAGCAATCTGAACTCGGATGCAGCGGGCAGGTAAACAGGAAAAGCCCCGCGAACTTTTGAATTACATTTCCTGCTTGCCCAGCGTGGAGCTCTGATCAGCACGGCTGGCGATGCAGTTTGAAATCGAAAAAGAGCTCCAGCATAGACCGTACGGGAGATACTAGGTCTGATCGCTGTATGGGGAGACAAATCTGTTGTATCCAGCTCCGTTACAGAACACGAAATGCCAAAGCGTTTGAATAAAAAACTGCAGGATACACAGCGCTGCGTGACAAGCGTAACGGGAAGCCAGAGACTCAAATGGACGCTCATGAAGGGAGGGAGGGGGTACTGAGGACTCCCGCTATCCCACAGTCCACAGCAGTCTCTGAAAATTATTTCCATTCTTGGCTGAGCTCCAAATGTCTGTAGGTTCAAACACAGTGTCTGGCGTGGTTCAGGGAACAGCTCCTCAGTTTATTCCCCCCCCCCCACCAAGTGAAAAAAAAGGGAAAGATTGCTGTGCTATGGCGTTTGCTCAATGCACTCTACGAAAAAGGCGCCAAAGGGTTGTCTGCTGCCTTCACAAAGGGAGGGGTGAGGCTGTACCCAGCACCACTCGGGGCAATGTTTTCTGCCCCATCAGGCACTGTGCTCTCAACACGGAAGTGGGAACTATGGGATAGCTGAGGAACAGCTACCCACAGTGCACCGCTCCTTAAATCGATGGTAGCCTTGGACCAGGGACGCAAGCAATCGATTTTGTGATTGCACTGTGGATGCGCAAACCCGATTTTATAACATCGGTTTTGTAATATCGGTTTAAACTACTTCGAATTAATCGTGCAGTGTAGACGTAGCCATAGTGCACAGGCAGACTGCTATGCCTGCATGTAGCCCTATTGGCTTTAATGAAGTCCACAAATGTGCAGCAGTCTACTCACATCCTGCTATTATATATAATTTGGTAATGCTTAGTGACCAGGACTGCATTGTCTTAGGCGGTGTACAATCAATCTGAAAGCTGATCCCTGCTCAGAAGATTTTACAATCTAAGTGTAAACAGACAGATGGGGAAGCACAAGAAAAACAATAGCAAGATATTGGAGAGTGTGAAAAGCAATGGTTTCAGCATACCAGCTGCCTGACCATTATTGCCTCATGCTGCATTACCAGGGCAATTACCTTACTTGATACAGGCAAGTATCTGCCTTGGATGGATGTTGCACAAAGCTGGCAGCATCACTGGGGTAGAACTATGGGTGTTCAAGATATGCCGCATTTCCATGTGTTCATGAGTTTGGTTTTGGAAAAGGTCGATCCTAATTTAGCATTGTTCCATGCTTTCTAATATTTGCTTCTTATGAGTAAATGACAAGGACCTTTCCAAGTTCTCTGGCTTTCACACAAGTGACTAGTAAAGACTGTTGACATTTTTCTAATGAAAAAAGTGTTGAAAATGTCATTTTTTAAAGAAAAAATTGTTTTATCATCAAAATCAGAAACTATTTTCCAAGTTTTGTTTTCTTGTGTTTTCTGTTTAGATTTTTCCTTTCTCCTGCCTTTGCCTCTTTTTTCTTCTTTTTCTTTTCCTCCCCTGCTTTTTCAGTGACAAAAAGGGAAAATGCTCAAAGTGGGGAGAGGACGGAGAAATGAAAAATGTTTGGTGCTTTTGAAAATCCCACCCATTATATCTTTGCCCAGTGAATTAGAATGAACAAAGACATTCCCTTGTTTGATGATACAATGCATTTCTGATTCTTGCAGTTCATTTGCTCATCCATGCAGGGTTTTAAGTTTTGCTCACATGTGTATATAAATATTTAACAAGTTTAAATAAAACTTTATCTTCTGCAAATATATTGTATTCCACTTTTCTCCCAAACACATAAAACCAAGTGCATTAAATAATATGGCATCGGATAAGAGGAAATGCATCTCTAGCCAGATGTGAATAGCAGATTAAAAGAATCTTTTATCTTGCTTTGAATTGGAGCAAAATAGAGTATAAGCAGCCTAGAAAAATTAAAGGGAGGGAAAAAAAAAGATTTGTTTTCTTCTTTCATTCAACACTGTTTTCTTAAGGAAGAGGGGTATGACCCAGTTTGTTATTAAGAGATTATATTGGACCTTTAAAATGTAATGAAAGAATTTATCAAAATAAGATAGTTCAATGGTCCAGTGCTCAGCACACATCAAAAGCCTTCTGAAGCTGCAAGGTATTTGGCAGTGGATTATAATTACTCCTTTTAAATAGTAAAGTCAGACTTAAATCTGCTCTCAATAAGCAGGAACAACCCAAGTAAAGACAATGGGAGCTGAACCCAAATATGTGAGGGCAGGATTTGGCCCTGTGACATATCCCTAAGGAATATGTCACAATAATTTAAGTAATTGCTAGATGTCATTGGTGGACTATATATGTGAACTTGAAAGAATACGTATCAGCTGGGAGGAGAATTGCCCGTGGTGAGTTTGGTACAGTAATTCACAGAAAGAAAAGAGAAGAAGTTGTCCTATTCATTAAAAAAAAATAGTAATATTAATTCTAAATCTTCTCAACCAAGAGGTTTTATGTATTACAAAAATAGTGATAGTTTGGACCAAAAAATGCCTATTGAAAACTACTGGAAGTAAAGATCCCCCACCTAGTGTAAAGGTCATCAGCGGGTTGACCTGAAGTAACTGAGAGGAGAATTTGAGCATTCATATTTTTATTCGATTGATTGTGGGTATATCTTCCTTACAACTGTCAGAATTCAGAATGGAAAATAGTAACTGTTGGAACTTCCCCAACCCACAACCTAAGTTCTTTCCACTCCTGACCCCAGAAGGAAATATTATCCATAGTAGACGGTTCATATTTTTATAATATGATCATTTGTCTCCTTTCTTGCATGCTTCTGCTCAGCAGTGAACTAGTTAACAATGCCAATGTGCTATCAATAGGCTTCAGAGTTTATTGCATCCCATTGAGATGAATGAGAGCAGTTCACACAGGCTTTCAAAATGGTTGTTTCAGGCTGGCTGGAGATTCAGCCAGACATCATTGCATCAGTTATGCTGAGCTCACATTCCGAAGTTTATATTTGCAACCGTAAGGAATAATCATCCTTTTTTTAAAAATGAAATTTCAGCAAAAATTAGCAGCAGCCTTCAGGGAAAATGTTAAGTTTGCTGATTGCCATCTTCTGCTAGACATAATCATGTTGCTCAGGAGTTCATTACTTGGTGAGAGTCCCATCTTCTAGCCACTGGCCTGTAAATAGGCTTAAAGTGCCAATGGAAATTCTTTTATTTTAAATTTATACACCTCTGTTGTTAAGCAGATAGCCCTGAATTCTCTGTGTGTGTGTGTGTGCGCACTCATTGTTATGAATAACTAAATTGAAGAAAGACTAGCACACGCATTTTTTCTTTGCTTTAGGTTGGAAGTTAGCTAATGACCAGACACTGGGTATATGACCGCAATGGCTAGCTACCATATGTCTTTAACAGGTAGCTTTGGTAATTCATATGTGCTGCACCCTTCCTCTCCCAATCTTGCACTGTTGACAAACATGACACGCTGTATGTTTTTAGCTTTGATTTGACTGATGTAAGGATTTCCCTCACAGAATTTTTGGATTATCTAGTATCATGCCGTGGGCTGTATTTAAATTCCAAAGTAATGCCCTCATGAAGTCTGGTGTGGTGTTCTTTTGTTATTAGGTTACTTTGTTTTTCTCATTATTTCCTTTCTTATCACATCCAGCCAACGTTCTGAAAAGGAACAGATAAAAGGCTTGATATGTCTATGATATTTCAGAACAGTAGAGGGAGCAAGAATGTAAAGTTCTCTTAAGAGCAGATGGTTCTGTTGAGGTCAAATTTGCAATCCTTTGAGAGAACAAATTTGATATACAAGGTAAGTAGTTAATATAGGGGCTGTAATAACATTTGAACACAAAAGCGAAAAATGATATCTAATAAGTGTGCTATTTAATATTTCCAGTGCTCAATTTTATTCTCACTGTTGTTTTGTTTTGTTTTTGTTAGCTTATTTTTGTGCCTGTGTGAATATTTTGAATGTGTGTTCACGTAGGTTAAGGTTAAGGGACTGGCAGTGATGGTAACTGAAGTCCTCGATTCTCTTCATCCAAGACCCCTTTGGGCAAATGTAAACCTGCCAACAACATGTGCATTCTGTTCAGGATTTGCAATTGAACTAGTTGTTACCCATGAACAATGTGAGCTGACCTAAATCTTTGTGATACAAAAAAATCACTTTAAACAAAATAGAAAGAAATATAAGCTGTACCGAGTTATTGTTACAGATTACAGAGTATTTCCCACGAACATCCTTTTCCCCAATATTGATATCAGGTATAATAAGAATAAGGTAATAAATTAATTGTGGCCGAATGTAGCAGTGTCCTGCAATATTTAGAGATCTGACTCTGTGCCTGAAAACTGATGTTATGCTCAAGTGGATTAGGCAAAAAAACAAACAAAAAAACAACCACACAACACAAAGACATTTTGGGAGATGTTCACTTAGGGAATTATTTTGTAATAATATTACAGTAATATTAGGACTTATGAACAAATATCTCCTGTGCAATGAGATGTGAATCTCTCTCTCCTTGTACCAAAAGTGCTAATTTTCATAGGGCACGTGTGCACTGGGACTTGAAATAAATGCAATTGCTACATGTTTTGTGCTGCACTTTTCTAACACAGTGCACCATAGGGTTAATAAAACCTAGGCCCAAGTTTGGAGAAACAATCAAATAATAGGAGCTATACCTATCTCCTAGAACTGGAGGGGACCTTGAAAGGTCATGGAGTCCAGCCCCCTGCCTTCACTAGCAGGACTGATTTTTGCCCCAGATCCTAAATGGCCTCCTCAAGGATTGAGCTCACAACTCTGGGTTCAGTAGGCCAATGCTCAAACCACTGAGCTCTCCCTCCCCCCTCTATGTACTATGATGGGGGAACTCTGCCTAGTTAAATTGTGTTACAGTCCATTAATTGGCTTCAAATCATTCAAAGGCTAAGGATATTTTAAAAAGAAACAATACACAGAGTTAAATTACTGCTCTGAAAGCCAATGAAGTATCGGGGCCTGGGAAGTGTGTGTCCAAATGCTAGTGCATGGAGGAGATATGACTACATAAGGCATAATGCCTTCAGGGATATTGGGGACACCTGCTCAGTAGTAGCACTTGCCACAAATTATACAAGAGGTATTCTATGCACTCCTTCAAGCACACCAAATGCTAGCTGGGGCAGAAGGGCTGGGTACTGGACTCATCCTCGACCTGCTGTGACAGTCTTTCCTTTTAAAATTTACAGCATTGTTTGCAAGGGAGTGGACAAGCCACCATATCTGGCTGCTTCCTGGAAGGGTGAACTGGGAAGGGGCTCTTTCTTCTCCCTCCAGTGCATCCACATAAGTCAGTATTTAGTCCATAGACTTCCATGAAGGCTGTTTCTCCAGACCTGCTTTCCTCTTGTCATAGACTGTCAGCAACGCCCATCAACTTCCTCCTCTTCCATTGCATCTGCACTCTCCTTAATCTCTTGTGTTCTCATGCTCTGTACAAATTCAATTGCTGACTCAATCCCATGTCTGTCCTCCTAATTTGGAGAGACAGTTGCGAAAAAGAAGACTTCCAAACCTTAGTCAGGGGCTCGTGACTTTAGAACTCATTCAAAATATATCAGCAAACATGACAGCCAGGAAGCCTAGTTCTTACTGCCATAGCATTAATGATGCCATGGAAAACAGCCTTTTTGTGTGTGTGTGTGTAGCCAAGAAACAGGTGGCCACTTAATAGTTTTCTACTATATGTGGGCAGTATTTTTGTTTGGAATCTTCAGCATCTGATGCTTATTTCTTCATTCTCGCAGTAGCTGCTGCTTTACGTTTAAATTCTCTCATTTTCCAGCTTCTACAGGCTTCATGTTTATCTGGAGATGTTGTTTCTTTACCCCAACGCTACATACAACGTTCCTTGCCATTTTCAATATTGGGGGCCAGATCTTTAGTTGGTGTAAACCAGTGTAACTTCATTGATTGGCGATAAGCCAATTTGCGCCAGCTGAGGATCTGACACTTAGTGTGCTGTTCTGATCTGTACTTTATACTGATTCCTTACCAATTGTTCAGTTACTGGTAACAGACACTGGTAACTTTGCTAGGGGCTTGCCTCCATGGACTTGTGGATGTCCAACTTTTCTAAATAACCCTTAACCTGCTCTTTTGCCTGAGGGCTGCTCACCTTCTCCCCATCCTGTGCTGCTCAGTGCAACAATCTGGGAGCTGACCTTGTCTGTGAAGACTGCAGGGCCACCCAGAGGATTCAGGGGGTCTGGGGTCTTCGGCGACGGGGGGCCCCTGCTTCAGCGGTAATTCAGCTGCGGGGGGTCCTTCCACTCTGGGACCCGCTGCCAAAGTGCCCTGAAGACCTGCGGCGGGGACCTCCCGCTGCCAAATTATCGCCAAAGACCCAATTATGCTTTGGCCTTCCTAATTACACCCCTGCATGCTCGAGAAATATTTGTATACACCTCCCTAGTCATCTCTCCAAGCTTCCATTTCTTGTAATCTTCCTTTTTGTGTTTAAGCTCACCAAAGATTTTTCTGCTAAGCCAAGCTGGTCACCTGCCATATTTGCTACTCTTTCTGCACATCATGATGGTTTGTTCCTGCACCCTCAATAAGGCTTCTTTAAAATACAGCCAGCTCCCCTGTATTCCTTTCCCCCTAATATTAGCCTCCAAGGGGATCCTGCCCATCAGTTCTCTAAGGGAGTCAAAGTCCGCTTTTCTGAAGTCCAGGGCACATATTGTGCTGCTCTCCTTTCTTCCTTTTGTCAGGATCCTGAACTCAACCATCTGATGGTCACTGCTACCCAGGTTGCCACCCACTTCTACTTCCCCTACCAATTCTTCTCTGTTTGTGAGCAGCAGGTCAAGAGGAGCATGGCCCCTAGTTGGTTCCTCTAGCACGTGCACCAGGAAGTTGTCCCCAACACTCTCCAAAAACTTCCTGGATTCTCTGCACTGCTGTATTGATCACCCAGTGGATGTCAGGGTGATTGAAGTCCCGCATGGGAACCAGGGCCTGTGATCTGGAAACTTCTGTTAGTTGTCCAAAGAAAGCCTTGTCTATCTCATCCTCCTGGTCTGGTGGTCTATAGCAGATGCCTACCATGACATCACCCCTGTTGCTCTTGCCTCTAAATTTAACCCAAAGACTCTCAACAGGCTTTTCTCCACTTTCATACCGGAGCTCTGAGCAATCATACTGCTCTCTTACATAGAGTGCAAATCCTCCAACTTTTCTCCCCCGCCTGTCCTCCTTGAACAGTTTATGCCCATCCATGACAGTGCTCCAGTCATATGAGTTATCCCACCGAGTCTCTCTTATTCCAATCACATCATAGTTCCTTGACTGTGCCAGGACTTCCAATTCTTCCTGCTTGTTTCCCAGTCTTCTTGCGTTCTTGTACAGGCACCTAAGATTACTAGCTGATTGCCCTACTTTCTCAGGATGAATCAGAAGACCTCCCCTGTTGCACTGTCCTCCTTGTGTTTCCTTCAGGTATCCCACTTCCACACTTACTTCTGGGCTTAGTTCACTGGCCCCGGCAAACCTAGTTTAAAGCCCTCCTCACTAGGTTAGGAAGCCTGCCTGCGAAGGTGCTCTTCCCTCTCTTCGTTAGATGGATCCTATTGCTTCCTAGCAATCCTTCTTCCTGGAGAAACATCCCGTGGTTGAAGAATCCAAGCCCTCTCTCTACCACCACCTGTGTAACCACGCATTTACCTCCACAATTTGATGGTCCCTACGTGGGCCTTTTCCTTCGACAGGATGGATGACTTGTGCCTCAATCTCCTTAATCCTTCTTCCCAGAGCCATGTAGTGTGCAGTGATCTGCTCAAGATCATTCTTGATAGTATAACTGGTGCCCATGTGGATAAGTAGGAAGGGATAGTGGTCCGAGGGTTTGATCAGTCTCGGCAGACACTCCATCACTCCCTGACTTCTAGTTCTCGACAGGAAGTACACTTCTCGAGTCTTCTGGTCTGGACAGCAGATGGATGACTCCGTCCCCCATAGGAGGGAGTCCTCGACCACCACCACCTGTCTCCTCCTCTTGGGAGTGGTGGTCATGGAACCCCCATCCTTAGGACAATGCATCCCAGGTCTTCCAGCCCATGGGGTCTCCTTCTGAGCCCTTCCCTTGGATGACTCTTCCAAACCATTCTCCGCTGTAGTACCTGTGTAGAGAGCCTGAAAACATAGACCAGGCCAAAGTCCTCTGAAGTCGGGGGAATTGCTTTTACACTGGTGTGACATAGGAGCCAGGCCCTTAGCTTATACAGTATACTTCGGTTTATTTGGATAGGCTGAGCAACACTGGAACCTTTTGAGCTGCAGTTTCACTGATATAGAAATTCAGGAAATGAAGGGAGTAATGCTCATGTTTGGTTAATACTTTGTGCTGCTATAACAGGGTTAGGTCCCATTAACTGCAGGTGACTGCTCAGAACTGCTGTACAAATACAACGAAATACAAAGCCATTGATTAGCACTAAGAATCTACTGAGAAGTTATTAGCAGGCAATTAACACAGTGCTACATGGTGAACACACTGTGCATGCTAATAACTAGGATTTTCAGAAAAAGGGAATTTGAATAACTGGATTTATACTATATTTGAAATGCTGACTGGTTTTACATGCATTTCTTTTTATCAAACACCCCCTTTGTTTTCTCAGTAGGTTTTCTGGACAACTGTCTATCTCTGTGTCTTCTGAATTGCTTTGCATTCTCTACATTCAATATCTTCCTACATTCACTATTGCTATTTACATACTTCCCCAGAAGTAGTCCCAAGTACATAATGCTGGCCAGACAGTAGATACAGCAGATACTAACCCACATGCAATGTATGTATCATTCCTGGATTGTTTTTAAGACAAAGGCCACAAAATGCCAACCAACCAAATGACCAACAGAACCAAACCTTGTAAGTTTGCGGTTGATCAGCAAACCATATGAAGGAGCTGTGATGTACTATACAATCTATGGGTCCACACTTGGTGATTTTCCCACTGTCATTGTAGAGCTGTCAAAGTGATTGAAAAATTCTGTGATCAGAATTCTGTCCCTTCAAGTGGCAAACATATCTTCACTGGTATTTCCCAATCTGCCTTACACTCTTACTCTTAACACTCTTTACTCTGATCAGTTTACTTTGATCACGTTTTCAATATTTCTTTCTAAGCGTCTCCCTTTTGTGGATGATGAAGTTTCTTCTGATATCAGATCTGGAAATGCAGGGAATGGGTTCCAACTAAGACTTCTTGGGCTGGGGCAGGGTTGAAATGCAGGTGTTCAAGGGCATGATTCATTGGTTCAGAGAAATCATTTCTGTTGTAAATTAATGGAAGTTTTGACAAGATGGGAAGAACAGAATATTGGAGCTGAGTTCTGGCATAAAAACATAATGTTACCCATTTGCGCTCATTTTTAAGAACAAGCCAATTCCTTAAGGTTCCAATTTAGAAAAGCATCCCTATTTGGGAGCACACTGAAGCACATATTTTGCCTCTAATGCTTAAATCTTATTGAAGTAAATGGGACTTAAGCATATGATTAAGTGCTGTTCCAAATACCAATGAACTTAAACACTGCTTAAGTGCTTTTCTGAATCAGGGCCAAAGCTTCCAAGATTAGGATCAGCCTCACTATGGTCCTTGTTGAAGTGAAACTCCCATTGGCTGACTGGGCCAGTTATAGAGTCCTACAGTCATAGATTTTAAGGCTAGAATGAACCATTATGATCATCTTCAGTCAGTGATTACTACATTGAGCCCGTAACTTCTGGGTGAGCCAGAGCATACCATTTAGGAAAATATCCAGCTTTGATTTAAAGATTTCAGCAGATGGAGAATCCACCACATCCCTAGGTAAGTTGTTAAAATGGTTAATTACCCTCACAGATAAAAAAAATTGCACCTTTATTTCTAGTCTGAATTTGTCTAGCTTTATCATCCAGTTATGTTTCTTTAAATACATTTGTCTGTTTCACTGCTATCCTTGCTCTGCTCATTTCTTTTATATTCTTAGAAGCAATTAATGATAACGGCTCCATATTCTGTCAGATATGTAGAGAAACTTCCAGGAGTCTAATTGTTGCAGGAGGATAGCCACTACAAGTACTTCTCTATTTTTACTTGTCAACAACCTGAGCCTTCTAAAAGGGGTTTTTCCTTGCAATACTCTCTATGAATTGATTTCAAGTAATGCACAAGACAGAACGTGGATGAAACATATTAATAAATTATGAGGGAGGTAATGAAAGGCTCTGTAGCCTAGTGTGTATACAACTCCTGCTTCTTGTTTCAAAGTAGTGAGCATATATTTCCTTTGTTTCAATTATAATTTTGATTAAATATTTTGCATCAATGCAGTTATTTAATTTGGAGCTTCTTAAAGAGGAGAATAAAGAGTCGTTGTCCATCTTCCATTATAGTGGTATGACTCCAGAGTAGCTTCAGATATATTGGTATAAATCCAGAGATGTTCCATTGAATCTGATGGAGTCATTTTGTATTGACATTGGTATAATAGATCAAAATACTGCCCATTGTTTGAAAATAACTGTTAGAAAAGGGTTATCCGTTTAAATGGTCAAGTTAATCAATGTGATTAGCATAGTCTCCTGTCCTCAGTTTAGTGTTCCCCTGAATGTGATTATGACTCATAGATGCAGAAATAAGATGAGGGTGTGGGACTCTAACAATTGCTTGTTTAATAGGCCCTATTACACATCTAGTACTTTTCTAATATTTTTATAGCAATTGTATATGGGTGACGCTTTCTTTGTCTACTTTGGCTGCTTTTGCATCTGAAATGTTTTGGACGGTCATTTACTCCTAATACAGTATATCTCTGATAACTAATGACTTGACGCAGTTTAAACATAATGGAATTTCATTGAAACGTTTTTGGCCTGGGTTTTCAAGAGGTATTAAGCCCTTGCAGCTCCCACTGATCTGTATAAGACCTGTGGGTGCTCAGCACCTCTGAAAATCAGACCCATTTATCCATGAACAAATGCTAAATGCTCAGTGTTTCTCATCTTTATCCAATTAGTGGGTCCAGTCCTGCTCCACTGATGTTAATGGGAATTTGCCATTGGCTTCAGTAGGAGCAGGATGAGAACCACTGTCCCTTCTTTTGAATTAGTGCTGCAGAAAGGGACAGATTTATATATGTTGTTGTTGTTGTTATTATTATTTATTATTTATTACTACATTTGGATTAGCTCCGTTCTGATTGAGCGTTTGACATAAGTGCTTTCAGCCTGCAGCAATTGTCTATGACAGACTGGGAAATGGATCCCTTTCTATTTAAGGCAGCCCATCTGTTTAATAAGATAAGTATTTTGTGTGCTTTGTGTTGGTGTTTGAGTCAATAGGGGGGGCCTGCCTTTTAAAAATATTACTTTGTTCTCTGCCCTTCTCTGATAGATGAACAAAATGAATGGGAGTGAGTGAGAGGCTAACGTGTTCAGCACACAGCACCCTGGAGATGTACCACAGCCTCTTACTTGAAATGCAGAACCATTCCAATCAGCTCAGCTCATGGAAATAAAACATGGTGCTGCAGCATGCCAGTCACAATATACTGAGAACTTCAGCATATAAGTTGTTTACAAAATGTGAGAGCGCCTTTTCCATGTATAATATACAGAATTTAAAACCTTGAGCTGCCTTGGCTTTCAGATGCCCTGCCATTCTTCATTGCCAATTTGCATTGTTTGTCAAGCTTTGAGCAACGTTGTTTATTTAGCTGATTATAGTTCAGGTGACTTCTACGTAATATATAGACTTGTGGTTGCACAACTTCCTATTGCTCTCTGCTGCCACTTAAAAAAATGTTAATTTATCACAAAATATGTTGCATACCCTACCAGATAAATGATCCCATGGGTAATAGTAAACAATAAATACTGGTATGTAGCAATTACTCCATAATTGAAAGTTATTAGTAATTTTCCTGACCTCAGTTTTCAGACTCAAACTGTCGGTTTGAAGGAGAGGCAGTTTACTTAAACAAAAAGTTGAAACTATAGCACAGTCCTTAGTTTTGTTTCTGTTTTTGAGGAGACTGCCAGTACCTTTGCTCTGTTATTGTTTATCATAGAACACCTCAACACCAAAAGGTCAGCACATTGTAACATTCAAAGAACATGGCAAAGAACCACTACGGATTGCTCTTTAAACTTAGAAAGCAAAATGTCAACCCTGTCTGCTGTTTTGTAATTCTCCTCATGCAAATTTTTAAAAAGCACTTCGAAGTAACAGTTATCCAGAGCCACCAGGCTGTTTGATTGAATGTAAGGTATTGTCTAGTGCCCAAGAAACTAGTCACCCTGCCTAGAATCGGACAAACAGTTTTCCTACAAACTAAGCTACACAGCTGAGCTGATGTAACATTTTTGCTCACCTGCAGGTCTAGTTACATTCCAATCAAAGAATGTCAATTATGCTTATTTGCAGCACATTTTGCAGTGAACAGATCTCTATTAGGAACTAGAATGAACTTGGCAGACTCATTTCGCTATTGTAACCTAATCCACATTTGAGTCCAAGCCCAGTTCTCCTTTCAGTTACTTTACTGTGAAACAGGAGTAGCTCCACTGAAGGTACATCAGAATCAGCTCCCTATCTTAAGAGGGAGAAGGGGAAATGGAATAATTATTTTATCTTCCCCACTTGACTAGTGGATTCTTGCTGGTCCTGTCAACCTTAATGAGAAATGTATTCATTTATGTAGGGCCTCTTATATGCGCAGTCAAAACTAAACACCACATCTTGAATTCCGATGCTCAAAAACATGCAAAGAAGCACTCGTGAAGATCTACAGATCAAAAGCCAGTCCCAGAAAACATTTGGCAGATAGCAACGAGTACTGAACTCGAAAACATTTGCAACTGCACATTGATGATTTGCAAACAAAAAATTAGGCTACATTTACCTCCAGCCTCTACTCACAGGTGTTGCGGACACAGCCCATACAGAGCAGAGCCCCCTTTTGTTGTGTTGTGTCCTTTGCAGCAGATCTGTACCAGGGATTAAGGCTAAATGAGAAAGTTACAGTATAATTTGCTCTGCTAATTAAACATTTGTTTTGCTTTTTTAAATCTCCCTCATATTTTCTTAATTATGTATTGATCCCTGGGTGAATTCACTGCTAATAACCAAGGGCAAGATTCTGCTTGGCCATTACATGGGCCCACAGTATGGCAAAGGGCACAAAGAACCTCACCTCCTTTCCCAATTCCTTGCATAACCCTCACCTTTTGTGGAATTGGAATGTGATACAATATACACCACATGCATCCCACCTTAACATAGCTCTTTAGAAGGATTCTCCCTGGCATTAAAAGGGCTTTGGACATTTTCATGGCACTTTGTTTAATTTCACAGTCACTACTTGGCCTTTTCAGGCTTTCTGTATCTCCTTAACCTGAATGTTGTGTACACAGTTTTTATTCACATTGCAGCATCTGTGAGAGAAAATACAATATGGAGAATAGCCAAGGAGCAGCTGAGAGAACAGTATTGGAACATATAACACAGAAAGCAACCTGCTTTCCTGAAATGGTTAAATGGACCATTCTATTTTTTAAAATGGTGTTGTTTATTTTCTTTTCCTCACTGTTGTCATAGAAAGATGCCTTAGAGGTGCAATTCCATCATTTACAAGATAGTTTTATTGTTTGTAATTTCAAACCAAAGTAATTGGGCACTGAACAAGGAATTGAAGAAAACAAAGATGGGAGCTTAGGAGGGCTTCTTAGGACAAACCATTATATGGAAGTATGATTTCAATTAAAAAAGTTATCTTCTTGTATTATTTATGGTAAACAGAAAACTGTGTGGCCTTTCAGAGGTTTGTATATGGAAGCAGTCTGAGAGGGAAAATATGCTGTTGAAATAGCAAAATCAAAGCCAACTAGACGCATCAAGAAAAGGCACAAAACTGTGTACACACAGCACACAGAAGGGCTGTTATGAGACTTAGCTATCCGTGCTCCTCAAGCACCAGGCTTACTTATGTGAACTTCTGGACAGCACCATTCTGTCATGCACAGAGCATCTCTTCAATTTGTTCTCAGAAACATAATGCTGTCACAAAAGTTAGGAAAAGGTCGCCCGTGTAACCTATAGTCAGCACTCTTGCATGTATGCTCCATGACAGTCTTGTTCGACATCCCATAGGAAGTCTGAATACGAAAAAGCCAGTTTTCCTGGTTCCAGGTCCAGTGCCTTAAACTAATGAGAACTTCTTTCTCTTCTTGCACTCCTCTTCCTCATTCATTGTCCATCTTGTGCAATGAAAGAGGCAGCAGGTCTGTAGATATGTGGTTATGTAATTAATGGCCAAGTAAAATCAAATAGTTGGAAAGCCTGTTTCAGCTATGGGGGGAGAATTAGCCCCTGAGTTGGTTAAAAGGGCGCAGACCCCCAGGGGGTCACAGAGCACCGGTTGAGAACCGCTGTCCTATACAATGCAATGATACTCCACAGTACATTAATATTGAGGCAGTAAGCAGATATGTTAGGGGAACCTCATATTTGCAAATGGTCAAAAACACAAGCCATATTACAACACAAAACAACAACCAAAAAAACCCACCTGTGGAGCTTTCAGTAGTATCACTCATGTGGCAGATTTTTTCTAAAATAACCTATGATGTGGTATATTCACCCTACACTGGACACAAAGAGGTTAAACCCGCACTCTTGGCAGCAGAATTCTTGCCCCCTCACTCCTGCTGGGCGTGCTTCACCTAGAGTACTGGTATAAAAAGGAGCAGATCAGCTCAGTTGGGGCTGACCACCAAGGAGAGAGGACACACCTTACAGGCTCCAGCCCAGGCACTGCTGAAGCCCCAAGCCACAGAAGCCAGAAACCCAGGTGGATAGCCAGCTCCCTGCAGACACCCAAGAAAGATTAGAGCTGTAGGCAGCAGCACAAGCCAAGGAACCTACCAACCCAAGAGATGCCTGGGCAATTGCATCAGGAGACATGGTAGGAAGTGGCCCAAGGAAACTAGACAGTGGACTGGTTATAGGACCAGACGTTAAGTCAGCGTGTTTCAGTCAGATCCCTACTTACTCAATGGCTAGTACATTCGCCACTTCCAGGGCCCTGGCCTTGGACCCAGTGGACTAGGAGGGCCCAGGTCCCCCTACTCCAGTGCCACACACCCTGAGGGAGTGACCCACTTCACTGACTGGCCACTAAGTCTCAGAGCCCAGTGGAGCTGGGCAACCATATAGACTCTGGCCATGCAGAGAAGGGCAGCTGTATTGACTCTGGCCACTAGGTCACACAGCCCTGTGGAGAAGGGCAGCCTTACTGACTCTGGCCATTGGGCTATATCACCCTGTGAAAGGGGGGAGGGTGCCTTATTGACTCTGACCACTAGGTCATACATCCCTGCAGAGAGGGGCAGCCTTACTGACTCTGACCCTTAGGCCCCTCTGCCTTGAAGATAAGGGTGGCCAGGCAGACTTAGCTGTGGGACTACAACGTCTTTACCCAGGTGGCCTTGCACCGCAACATACCCTGTAAAAATGTTTTTTTTTTCATTCTGCTGATTCTCTGTGCCACTGTTCACCTTATTGTTTCATTGGATTTTGTTTTCTCTCTGTTCTCATTTTCTTTTTTTTTTCACAGTTTCACCTAAACAGAAAGCAAACGCCCATCATGTTCAAATTCCACTCATCCTTTCATAGCCACATTATTAGAGTGTGGCTGAAATCAGGAAGAAACGTTTGCACATTTCTCGTATGCTCCTGGACTATTACATTCTGTGGGAGTTTTGCTATTGGCTTCGCTGGCAGCAAGATTAGACCCATCCAGCAGAAGTTTTAAAAAAACTCTTTTGAGTTAACATAGTTTAGGTCTGAGGACATCAGATTTTTTTTCAACGTAACCCCTAGGCCAAACAATCATAAAGAAGGACATATTGTCCTGGGAGCTTGATCAAGAATTGCAGCTCATATAAAGTGAAACACATTAGGAACCAACCTTATAGAACACTAGGGACATTTCTTTTACCATAGCACTGCCCTGCTTAAGCACACAATAATTAAGGTTATAGTTGTGTTTTGAAACTCCTCATCTGAAGGGTTTATTTCTTAGCAGTTAAGAATTTGCTTGAGGCTCAAACTTGACCTATTCTACAAGGCATCAGTAGCAGCAACACTAAAAAGGAGAATGGTATATTTTTAGCTTCCCGTCCTTTTATTTTGTTATGATTTGCACTCCTTTAAATTCTTAAAAGACTCCTTAGATTAACACTTTAATGACAGTAAAAATCAATTTAAAAGAAAGAAGGAAATGAATCATCAACAGGTTGTGCGCCTTATTGATTAGCCTTACTATTGTCACCATTGTCCTCCCTTCCTTCTTTCAGCCCTCACCCCCGCCCCCTTCCTGGTTGTCTATTGTCAACCCTCACTCTTGTGTTCAAGTTGGATTTAGATTGTGTACCCTTTGGGATCAGGGCCTGCTTCATCACTACTTTGGTGAGGGGCTTTGCCCGTAAAATAATAACTGTGTCTTATCCATGCTGCCATTTTCCACTGCGTTCTCCTTGAGTCACTGGATCACAAGAATGTATTTTTCCAGATGCGTTCTGCAACATTGGCTATGTTCCACACAGCCATAAGAACCAGACCCGTGTGACAGCTTTGGATTATTTAGACTTCAGAGGCTGTTGTGTTAGACCCAGTTCAGCAAAGCACTTAAACACATGCTTAACTTTAAGCTCCAGAGTAGTCCCATGGAAGTCAAGCATGTGCTTGGCTGAACTGGAGCCTTAGCCAATTATGTGGACTGGTAATATTGAGTATTAATAAAAGAGAGATGGGCAAATCTGTTTGTTTACTAGAACAGCTCTTGTCTTCTAGAGTGTAAAATTACCGAGCATGTTATATGCAGACCCATGCATTAAAGACTAAAATAGTAGTGCATGTAAGGTCACTGATATGTGGATTATGGGACCACCTAATATATGCCAATGAAGTCTGTAAGGTAACAAGTTATAATTAGAAAAGGAACCAAATTGAGAAGTTTGGCTCAAAAATTGAACAGGAACCTAAACTTCTCAAAAGTTCAGCATTGCTTGGATCTGGGTTCCTGTTGGCCCTTTACTACAGAGAAATAATAACCTATTCATATTAAGGGCCTGACTGAAACCAATGGAACAATTTGTAGAAAAAAATCCACTCACAGAGAATAGCTGTGACAGAATGTGAACCTAAGGTTGCAAACAGCATTCCCTATAAAACTCTCTCTTGTCCCCCTGTGACATTGACTTGTAAAATTGATTTGGCTTGAAAATTACCCAGTTTACCCTCAAGGCAAAAGAGGGGGTTTCTGCATAGTTAAAGGAAATTATTCGAAAGGTTAAGTTACAGATCTTTTAAAAATTACTCTGAAATGTTGGCTTTTATCTAATACTTCTTTCAGTTCCTCTAGCTCAAAAACCAGCTTGCTAATTACCCTGCAAACTTACGTCAGCTAGAGCTGTCCCCTATGGTCTGTTACATGCTCTGCTGATTTCTGGCCAGTGAATGTGCTCCAGCCCCACCTCTTGCCCCATCATACCCTCTTCTTTACCACCAGCCCAATATACAAGATGGGCCAGGATTCAGAAGCCACTAGAAATGCACAAAGTGCTTCAGGGGAAATAATGTCACTTATTATGTGAATGTACAACACACAACCCAATGGAGGCCCTGATTTCAGCTGGACCCCCTCTAGCTTCTATTGTAATTCTAATAATCATAGTAATAATCAGAGCTGGGAAACTATTCTTAATATGTTTACTAATAATAATGCAGTCATAAGAGGTTTCACACCTTGCAGCTGAGGATATCTGACCCTCTTCCAAACATTCATTAATTTTCTTAAGACTCTTGTGATGTAGGAAATCATAGTGATCCCCAATGTACTGATAGGTAAGCTAAGGCAGAGAGATGCTAAGTGGTTTGGCTGAGGTTACACAATGAATAAATACAGGAGCTGTGAGTAGAACTGCAGAGTCCCAGGCCTTTTTCTAGACCACACTATTCCATGAGCTATTAGAACTGACTGTTAAGAAGATTTTATCTTGCTATTCAGACTGTTTTCTTTTTCTTAAAGTCATTCCACCACTGTTCCTAAGCACGCCTTTTACAGTATAGACTAATTCCTTGTCCTGCTAACACCAAGAGAAATTGACTGCACCAAGACAGGAAAGGTATATTGAGTATAATAGATAATGTTATAGCTTTATAGAAAAACTGCCTCAAGGATAGAATGGTAGCCTTAGTTCCAAGCTTGCTTTTGTTAGTTAAAGTAAGAAACATACTGTCATTTGTGATAGCTGTGTGTTATACTTTTGTTGGCATTTGAAGGGGTATTAATTGAATTGGTTTTCGCATAATATAAGATATTAACTGAAGGGATTTTAGCATAATGTGAGACCAGTGCAGTCTTCATGTTTTGACTAATCAAAAAGACCCTAAAATTTAGTGTGAAGAGTCCTGATTCGCTTCTGTGCATCCCTGGATTCTTCAGGTCAAAACGATGTTTTTGCAGGCCCTGTAACTATTCACAGAAACCAGAAATTGCCAACATTTGCAAAATGGCAAGTGCATAGCACACTCAAGGGAATAGCATTTTCAGCAGCACTGTCCTCTTTTTGTTTCTTTTTCATCTCCCCTTGGAACTAAGCAAAAAATCCTACGAACAGCTGCCCCTAAGAACATGCTGAATAAAGCTTTTGCTAAGTGTTCAGGCTTGAAAAGTAAGGGCCAAATTAATTTCTGATGAAACTACATGAATAGCAGCAGACTTACATTGGGAAGGAGTTTGACTTTGAGTACAAGTTTCAAGCTCTAGAAAAGTCACTGTGGGGAACAATGATTAACCGACCTGTTTAAAAAAAAAAGTGGTGGTGGTGTGGGGGGAGGGCGTATTTAATTGTAAAATGGAATAAATCTGAAATCCTAGTGGGAGGGATGGAGCATATATGGGAGAAATGAACAGATTTGCTCGGATCTGGCATGCTCTTTGCTTCAGTTGGCTCTTCTGTTCAGATTGCTTAAGGTTCTGTACTTATACTGCCCAGTCCGAGGAAAACTCATGCAATTTAAATGCTGCAGTCAGAGTCACTGAGCTCCTGAGATGCAGTTGTACTAGTTCAGAAGGTTCACTGGGACTAGGGAAAGCAGTGTCTTTAACTAAATTGTTTTAAACTAACACATTTGTGGATCTTTGCATTTCATCTCATTCTCATTTTTAGCGAATCAATTCACCCATCCCTAGCTACTAAGTGACACTTGAAGGGACAACTTGCATACGGTGGTTTCCATTTAAAAAAACATAATTTTACCAACAGTTACCATACTGTGATATCTGAGATCTTTTAATTTGACTCAGGAAATAACTGGCAAAGGCTGACTTTTGAATCAGTACTGTGGTATTTCCAGAAAACATTCCATCCCAAATCAATTACCTCATCTATCTCAAGCTGCCACAAGAGGGTACATGGTTTCAATTAAACCTGCTCAACCTGCCTTTAGCTGTGGTAATGTTCTCAGTTAGCTAGTCATCTTTCCTCTGGACTAACATATGTATTCAGACCGATCAAGAAAAAGCTGGGGGCCCAGGACATTAGGTTCACTGGGCCCCATCTGCCACAATTTCACTTTATTTGCACAGACATTAGACATTTGGGGGACCCCTTTGAGGTTGGGGCACTGTTACAATTGTCCTCCTTATCTCCCCATCTCACCAGCCTTGTGTGAATGTATTCATAACATTCTTACTGAATTTTTCTCCACAACTGTACTTAGGAAAGGAAAAATAACTAGCACAGAGTACAAGCCTTCTAATTTCTAGCTTCAAGTGAAGTGAAAGGAGCTCACAATGTTAAGCAGCACATGATCTCAGGAACTGTTTTAATTTAAACTCTTCTGGCAGTAACAATAGTGCCTCTGGCATTGGTTGTCTCCTGTGCATTCCTCAATGCTATCAGTTTGTCTGATAGACCATATAGTTTCTTCCTGTTGAACTGATTTAATAAGAGCAGACAAATTTACTTCCTAGCTTTGTTTTCTGACATTTGGGGAATTCTTCATCCTTTTAAAAAAATCCAGTATCTAATATTTAAGGTCTCTTGTTCATAACATTTTCAGGCTGTTTAATAACTTAAAGTACTAAAGAAAGGAAAACAAAAGTGTGCAGACAAGTTTTTACTTTTCAAATTGGGAGGAGGAAGGAAGGATCTTTGCTTTCCTATATTTTTATGATAATTCACCAAAGAATTCCCTCTCAGACTTAGAAAACATTTCCAATTAATGGAACTTGTGGATCCATAGTTTTGAAGGTGTAATCTCTGGACCACCCGAAGATGGTGGAGCCCTTCATGGAGGTGAGAAGAATAAGCATTTTGTGACTTAAGCAATAGGGAACTGAGGCACTGGGATGTAAAGTGAATTAATGAAACCATCTCCTTTCTCTTATGCACCAGTCCACAGTATGAGGAAGTTGCAGAAGTGCCAGCTAGATTGCCGATAATGTATTATTATTTCTATACTATCACAATTTCTAGGTGTTCTTGAGAAGTAACACTAGGCAATGTAAAGCCCCAATCTTGCTCCTATTAATGGCAGTACTCCTAGGATATGGGCACTCCAGGCAGGTCCTGTTCTGCCTGATTCAGAGCAGGAATTTGAATAACCACTGGGCTATTGGATACTCTTGGTTGCTGGGGAAGAGAGAGACATTCATCCAACAGAAATTACATGCTGGACCTGAGAAACCTTCCTGAGAAAAGGTTTGTCAAAACTGATATATTTCCACAGAAAGTTTCAGTATCAACTAATCTTCATTTTCGGACAAAAAACATTTACTCACAAAATTCCCAACTAGCTATACAGCTGGTACTAACGTTATATGTGATGGTCTTGTGTATGCTTGTACTTTTACATTGTAAGCTTGTGCTCCATTAACTTTCTACCAGGTTCCCCTTAAGGCTTTTTCAGGGAGTGATATGCTTTCCTTCCTTGTCTTGCTCCTTTCCCCATTTGCAGGTCCCTGGACTCAAAACTCAAGATATTGTAGGATTTTTTTGAGGTGGTGGGAGGGGGAGTGTGGTGGTGTAAAATTTCCCCGCTCCTGTTTAGAGGGAGATCCGTGTGGAGAGTCAATAGGAAATGAGTAGACCCTTTGACATGAGTGGATGAAAGAGGTTATATAGATGCAAAATATTATGATTAGCTCTAATTACATCCATGTTTTCCAATCACAGCCATAAACTACTCACGCTTTGCTCTTGTGCCTCATGACATCGCTAGAGAACTCCACAGTGGAACTGTAGATTTCCTGCACATAGGTGCACATTATTCCTCGTAGCCATGAGCTACTGTGGTCAGCAACATTTTGAATGTGGTGGGACTTTCCAGGGCTTTTCATCTTGAAAGCACATTTTGTGCAGTAATAACATCAGATAGGAAGGAAGCGGAAGGCTTTCATCTTGAACACACAGCCAACCTTTTATCTTGCTTGCCAAAGAGACCAAGCGAAGGAGAAGCAATGTGATGGCTTAGGGAGGCTGGGGGAGTGAGGATTTGGTTTCCAAAGCAGGACATTTTTGGAGATTTTACTTTGCTAGCTTTCAATTTTAGGAAGCCTAAAGCAAAACAAAGACAGCATATTAAGGGTACCCAGGAATGCAGCAAATAGAAGTAATGTAAATGCTCGTCTACTTTATTGTATGCAATGTTGTTCTAGCCATGTTAGTCGCAAGGCACTAGAGAGACACGGTGGATGAGGTCATATTTTTCATTGGACCAACTTCTGTTGGGAAGAGAGACAAGCTTTTGAGCTACACAGAGCTGAAGAAGTATAAGTTCAAAAGCTTGTCTCTCTCATGGACAGAAGTTGATAAATAAAAGATATTACCTCATCCACCTTGCCTCTCTACTTGTTTATTGACCACTTTATATGCATTCCGTCATAGGCAAGGTTGTGACCTGCTTTCTTGGTCTAGGCCAGGGATCGTCAACCTTTGGCACGTGGCTCGCCAGGATAAGCATTCTGGCGGGCTGGGCTGGTTTGTTTACCTGTCGCATCCGCAGGTTCAGCTGATCACGGCTCCCACTGACCGCTGTTTGCCGTCCCAGGCCAGTGGGGGCTTCAGGAAGTGGCACGGGCTGAGGGATGTGCTGGCCGCCACTTCCCGCTGCCCCCATTGGCCTGGAGCAGCGAACAGTGATCAGTGAGAGCAGTGATCAGCCGACCTGAGGATGTGGCAGGTGAACAAACCTGCCTGACCCGCCAGGGGGCTTACCCAGGCAAACTGCGTGCCAAAGGTTGCTGATCCCTGATCTAGGCCATATGTAGGGTGACCAGATGGCCTGATTTTATAGGGACAGTCCCAATATTTAGGGCTTTGTCTTATATAGGTGCCTATCACTCCCCACTCCCATCCTGATTTTTCACATTTGCTATCTGGTCACCCTTGCTATATGTTATATTGGTGATATAGTAGCTATAGAGATATGGAAGACTCACTACTAGCAGTTTCTGAGTACTGTTCACCGAATACAGTACATCAATTTTTTTTGGATTTGGAGCTTTTGAAAAGTTACCTCTAAAACCAGTTTGGGAGAAAACACATTCTGTAAACATTTCCCAAAAGTTTTAGGTGTGTCAGAAATCAGTGATGGATGCAGTATCACCTGTCCATTTAATTCTAACCAAATCATTATTTTACCTAATTGTGGCAAATGGATCAGGGAGAAGAAAAAAAAAAAGAAACTTGGCTCTTTCTCAAACACTGAGTGTGTTGTGTAGCACAATTAAATTCTATAAACCTAGCCCTCTGTCACTCTCCCCGGCCCCACATTCCCTTCAACTTTCTGATGACTCAATAATCCCTTGAAATCTAGTAATATGTTCTGGTGGCAAACTGGAAAATAAGCAGCTCCTGTACACCAGATATGAACAGCTGTGTAAATACGATGCTTGTATATCTGAAGCTTATTTCTGACTGCTGCAGTTGAAGATAGGATGGAAGAAAATCCCAGCAGATGCACACACACAACGATCTTTTTGAAGATTTGTTCCAAGATAAGATCAGTATGAAAGAGTTAAAAATTGTTAAGGGCACTATGTCCACTTTTGCGTTCAACATTGCTGGTACATAAATACATGCCAACATTTTGCATCTGAAAAAACCTCTGTGTGCGCTTCAACATTTCTAACACTAGTGTGCAGTAGTTTATTTCCTGCAAATGTTCAAATTGACACTGTCTGGCTGCCACTTATGTGTATGTGTTTGATCTGCAAATGTCAGATACTTGTATGTGCACATTAAATTGTGCATGCAGAGTATACCCCTCCTCCTGTTCTCATACAAGTTAATCACCTCTAAGCCTCAATTTCCCCATTGTTAAAATGGGGAAATAACTGATATTTATACTTGTTTGTGAGATGCTTTGAGATGTTTGCATCAACAGAGATAAAGCTCAATAATAAAATCACAACAAAAGTGAGTCCTTAGCACATTAATCCCACAGTGGCCTAGGAACATACAGTAATGCATTTCAGGGACAGAAGAATATAGATAGCTTTGGGGCTGTGAGAACTAGTTGATGAAAACTCAATGTGTCCATTAGAGCATGATTAGACATTTTGAACGGTACCCTAAAGGAAAATCTCCCTCAGTTCTTTAAAACCCTACGCCTTCCTTAAACTTTAGCTTGTGCCCAAGGTTATTGTATATGACACAAGTTCAAATAATCTTGAAGCATTTGTCCCTTCCGTTGCCTTCAGCATTTCGTGAATGAGGTCACTTCGTTTCTTCTTTTCCAAAGAATACAAACCCTTTTCTCCAATCTCTCTTTTTAGCTAAATTCACTGAGTTCCTTAATCTCTCTGGCTGCCATCTGCTATAGTTTCTCCATTGATTGTAGATTTTATGAACCAAATCCTCAGCTGGTATAAATTGGCATAGTTCCATTGTGTTCAATAGAGCTACAGCAATTTACAGCAACTGAAGATCTAGCCGTACCATGTCAAAAATATCTTTTAAAAAGAAAAGAAAAGATCTTTAAAATCTGGGCTATCCTGAGTTTCTTATATACTGTTGGATGTATTTCTTTTCCTAGACACTGTGTTGAGGGTTTTATGGTTACAGCCTACATCATCCCCAGATTTCCCTTCTTATCTGCCTTTTGTAGTGTCAGGCATTTAACGGCAATATTCCTTTCTTGTGTTTTTAGCCCCATTCCATTTCTCTGTATTGAACTCAGTCCGTTCTCACTCTCTCTACACTTGTCTCTTGGTCACTATGGGTATGGCTACACTTACAGCTGTACAGCGCTGTGAGTTACAGCTGTCTTCGTACAGCTGTGTAGGGAAAGCGCTGCAGTGTGGCTACACTGACAGCTACCAGCGCTGCAGTGTGGCCACATTTGCAGCATTTACAGCGCTGTTGGAAGTGGTGCATTATGGGCACTATCCCACAGAGCACCTCATCCCATTTTGACACCATGGGTTGTGGGAAGGGGCTGGAAGGGTGCAGCTTCCTGTCCCAACATCCTGTGATGCATCGCTTCACATCCCAGCAGTCACTGTTTTTCCGTCCGCGTTTGGCGTCATTGTGACTCTCCCAACGGTTTCTGTGCAGTGTGATTTCTGTGGGAAATGGAGTCCGAGCTGCTGAGGACTTTGCTGATGAGTGTCGCCAGCAAATCACGTTTGGCAGTTGAGCTATTCCTTAAGCTCCAAAGTGACGAGGAATCTGACGATGATAGCGAGTCACCTGACACGTATGACATGACATTGCTTTGGAAATTCTTAGCACTGTGAAATGCCGCTTTTGGGCTTGGGAAACAAGCACTGAGTGGTGGGATCACATCGTCATGAAAGTCTGAGATGATGAGCAGTGGCTGCAGAACTTTCGGATGAGAAAAGCCACTTTCATGGGACTGTGTGCTGAGCTCGCCTCCACCCTGTGCCGCAAGGACACGAGATTGAGAGCTGCCCTGCTGGTGGAGAAGTGGGTGGCTATTGCAATCTGGAAGCTGGCAACTCCAGACAGCTACCGATTGGTCGGGAACCAGTTTGGAGTGGAAAAGTCGACATTTGGGATCGTTTTGATGCAAGTTTGCAGGGCCATTAATCGCATCCTGCTAAGAAGAACCATGACTCTGGGGAACGTGCAGGAATTGGGATGCTGACAAAATGGTTCCCCAACTCGGAGGCGATAGATGAGCAATATTTTCGTATTCTAAGCACCACCCCACCTTAGCATACTGAGTTACATTAATATGGAAAGGTATTTCTCTATTGTTCTCCAGGCGTTAAGGTGATCCACTGGGCGTTCATTGACATTAACACAGGCTGCCTGGAAGTGCATGATGCACGCATTCATTTTCGGAACACTGGCCTTTTCTGAGAGCCTTCATGCCAGGATTTTTCCCAACCAGAAGATCCAGTAGGGGATGTCGAAATGCCCATTATCCTTGGAACCCGCGCTACCGTTAATGCTTGGCTTATGAAACGTATACAGAGAAGCTTGATAGCAAGGGACCGGATTCAACTAAGCTGAGGTCGGTTTGCCGAATGACTGTGTAGTGTAGCCTTTTGGCCGTTAAAAGGGCGGTCGATCTCGTATGGGAAGCTAGACTTGGGGGAAGCAGCATCCGCTGGCGTTATACACATGCTGTCCCTCCATAATAAATTTGTGAAGGCACAGGGTGAAAGATCAGTCAGAGATGGCCCTCCAAGGTTCAAACAACACTGGAGGTCTTGAATTGGCACACCAGAGAGCAGGGCTACTAAAAGCCCAGCACAGGGCTCAATGGATTAGGGATGCTATGAAGAGGAATTTGAGGCTGAAAACCAACATAATAATTTTTTGGGCCTTGCACGGAGTGAAGGCAGTGGTTACAATGTTTAGTAGGAATCTGTTTTTCATAAGCTGCATTGACAGGCTGATTCTTCCTGGTTCAAGGTATCTTGACTTTTTGCAATAATAGACTGTTTTCAACCAAGAATTCATTTATTGAAAAGAAAATAACTTTCTTGACAGACACACAACATTTTGGGAACCTAAAAGGGCAGGGGTGTGTGGTGGGGAACTGTACAGTTACAGGTTTGAATATGTCCTGTCTGGAGTGCTGTGCAATGACTGCTGCACTTCAGGATGCCTATACTGTATGGGGGTTGAGTGCATAGGGTAAGGGTCATAGTTCTCAGGGCTGGTTGGTGAATGTACAGTTGTTGGAGGCAGCTGGTGGTGGTAAGAACCTGGATGCTGGGGAAGGGGGTTTTGAGCTGACATTGGGGCACAAGGGAAAGAGCTTTGGTATGAGGGGGGATGGCACGGTAGTGCTCTGCCTGCATGGCTACGAGTGACTGGATAGAGTCCAATTGGCGTGCCAGGATGCTTATCAGCTGCTTTGTGCTTTTCTTCTTAGCCGCTGCGTTTGTCTGGCAAAGCCTGCTTTCCCTTTCCCTCCAGTCCTGCAGTTTTTTACTCTCTCTGGCAGAGTGATCCACAACTGCTTTCAGCATGTCTTCTCTGCTTTTTCGTGGCTTCTTCCTGAGGTTTTGTAGCCTCTGAGCAGTAGATGAAAGGAGCAGTTGAGTAGTCAAGGACACTTTTGGAAAGGCAAAAATGGCAACCGTTAACAGAGGCTGCATTGTTTATAATCTCATCCAGAAAGTTATTCCCACACGGTGAAGGAGTTTACAGTCTTCACTTTAGCATACTTTTCCGATACCAAACAGAACGCACATAACCCACAGGAGCCACAAAATGGTGAGTAAGGAGGACTGATTGCTTCAGGGATGTGCAGGGGTTTCTGTGCATTGGAGAAAGCAAACTGCTTCTGGGGCAGCTACACTGAACAGTCTCCCAACATTTTCCACAGGAGTTAATCCTGGAAGCTATCTCGCTGCTGCGGGTCACCTGGGAAGAGCGAGAGGGTCTTCTACAGCAATGTGGATTCCGCTCTGGCCCCTATGCAGCTTGCCTGTATGCAGCAATGATCCCCCCACCCCTAGCGGCACAGTGGCGCGGATGTGTTAGCCTGACTGGGACAAGGACCACAGTGGGTCTCCCTATAAACTTGTGCAAGCGCATTGCCCACGCTCTGGCTGAAACTTTTGAAGAGATTACCGAGGCCGATTACCGTGATGTGATAGACCACATCAATGGGCTATTCCACATCTAGGCATGCACGCATGCAGCCCTAACCCTCCCTCCTCTCCCGAAACATTTCCATTCTGAAAATAAAATCTTCTTACCAGGAACCCACTCCTCTGTTTGTCCTCCACCAAGTACCGGCTGCTGCGACTGGCTGCCTTCCTCCTGGCTTGAGAAGAGCTCCTGGCTGCATGCCTCCAGGGACTCCATGGTGTCTCCCCCCACCCCAGTACCCTCAATCTCGGTTTCCTCCTGCCGCCCCCATTTCTTCCCCGCCCCCGCTCTGAAGTGTCCATTGTGGTCCTCGGATTGGCGGTGGGGTCACCCCCAAGTATCGCATCCAGCTCTTTGTAAAAACGGCAGGTCATGGGGGCAGCACCAGAGCGGCAGTTTCCCTCGCAGGCTTTGCAGTAGGCACTCCGCAGCTCCTTCACTTTAACCCTGCACTGCAGCGTGTCCTGGTCATGGCCCCTTTCCAGCATGGCCCTTGATACCTGCCCAAAGATATCATAATTCCTACGACTGGAGTGCAGCTGGGACTGCACAGCTTCCTCACCCCAAACACTGATGAGGTCCAGCAACTCGCCATTGCTCCATTCTGGGGCTTGTTTGGCGCGTGGAGGCATGGTCACCTGGAAAGATTCTGATTGCACTCCACACCTGGCTGAGCAAACAGGAAGGAGATTTTTAAAATTCCCGGGGCATTTAAAGGGCGAGTCACCTGAGGCCAGGGCAGTAGAGTACGAACTGATGAGTAGAGTGGCTGAACAGGCATTCTGGGATACTTAAGAATACTCTGGAGGCCAATTACAGCACTTTTGGTGGCCACACTGGCGGAGCAGCGCTGCATCACCAGCGCTGCAATCGTTATTCCCCAGGCAGAGCAGGAGTACAGCCAGCGCTGCAGCCAGGGAGATGCAGCACTGTATGTACCTTGCAAGTGTGGATGATGACTAAGTTGCAGCGCTGTAAAGCCACCACCAGTGCTGCAACTCTCCAGTGCTGCAACTCTCCAATCCAAAACCTATTCTAGATTGGGCCACATATTAGCAATTCTGACCAATGCAGATAAAGAAAAAACCCACACAATTAAGTGTTTCCTGTTGAGAGTTCTTAAGGGCTTGGCTGAAATGTTATACACTTGACTGCTGTGCATTACAAAGGAAAGTCCACTGTGTTTTCTAAATATGTCTTTATCACCCAGCGTGAATGTGCGAAAGGATTCCCCTGCTCCATAGGACTCTTTAGCTACTGCCTGCGTATAGAAGCTTGAAGTCCTGTTTGCATCACCAGAAAAGCCCATGGAGAGTTTTGCTTGGGTGACCATCTGGCATACAATATGTAGACATTAGCTTTGGTACAGCAAATGGAAACTTTGTATGACTTCAGTCCTGTCTGGTTAAAATATAACATTATCACGGCATTTTGGAATAGGAGGCTAAAGGGAACAACTCCAATGATGTCATGATGGAAGGCCACAACTAAGTCTGTAGTAAAGCGAACTTCAGCTTGAATAGGTGTTTTGAAGGAGGAAATGAAAGGCACCAAATGGCGGCTCTATATATAGGACAATAATAAGTACAGATAAAAATAACCCGGGACAAGTAGGTCAGAGATGACTCTACTCATGCAGCCAGAGAATAATTGATGCTCTGGCATTCCCACAAAGAGCTCTATCCCACATATCCAGCAACAATAAATAAATAAATAAAATTTAGAGTTAGAAGTGCCAATGGCATCAAGTGATTGAGAGCATGCTTGCATTTCAAAGGGATAACCAAGGGCAATCGAGTGTTTCTTTAATCAGGGGTTTGAAACAACAAACGCTAGAGAATATGTTAGCTTAGATGATATTTTCCAGTGTCTAATTTAACTGTTTAAAGTGTTCAAATGGGTGTTTCTACCCAAATAATTGACTCATCACCTTCCTAATAATGGTCTATTTTAAAGTAGTGTTGGTCTGGCTTAATGGCACTAGCTAAAATGTTGAGTGCTCTATTTTTCAAAGCTGCTAATGCAGTGCTATTAGCTTTTCTGTTGCTAGGACAGAGCCATAGGACTATAATCAGGTCTGTACTTTTAAACTTCGCTCCAGAGTTCAAAGATGCTGAGATTCTGAGTTGTAGTTCACTTCGATTGCCAGTGTGGGCCTATCTCTAATTGCTAAACACTCCTGTTGCATTAGAGAGCATCAGTCAGCCCATCATGTTGAGTGGTTTGGACATATGTCAGTTTGACTGGAATTGTCCTTGCTCTCACATTACTCCAATTGCCTGCAGTCGATCCTGATGATTTGAATGAAGTTCCTCTCCCAGTTCCTCCCAGTATCCTTCGTCCTATGTCTGGCTTTCTTTGGTTCATTATTATTTAACACACACTCACACGCATGCACTTTTTCTTTGGGTAATAAAGTATGGGCCATGCCCTGTCCTACACCCCTAGTGCTTTGTGCTGCTCCCGTGGTACAAAGAAAACTTAATGCAGGCTGAGACAAACCTCTAAGCATTCCCCCCCTGCATAAAAGAATCTTATGGGGGGCGGGGGTCACTGCAGTGGCTCCCGCACCACCGTAATGAGTGAATCCAGGGACAAGAGGTGTGGCCCGGCCATACCCCAGATATTCTTGGCTGGTGGAATGGCCTCTGAGGACTGCTCTATGTGACACCAGTGACCAGCTGAGAGTGAGCTCAATACATGTCAGGGAGTGCAAAGTTAACTAGAAGCCACCTTTGTGCACATGCGCTTCAGTTGCGTCAAGTATAATACTTGTCTTTACATGTTCATTGCTATGCAGGGTACACTAATTTAGGTGCTCAGATTTGAAAAATGGGTTCAAGAGAGTTCATTTGAGTTAATTTTTCTTCCACTTAAGCCATTTGATCAGTGAGACAAAAAGCTTTGGATACCAAATATGTTTTTAAAAAATGCATGTTACTAATACATATTTATTAACCTTCACTTCCATAAGCAGTGGAGGTTCATCCTTCATCACCCTCCTTCTCTTCTGGTGGTTCCAGAATTCTAGAAAATTGAATTGGATGAATTCTAGAAAAAACAACAGAAAACTCTCCATCTATTTGAATTCAAATATTGGGCCATACTATTGGCTAAGCCTGCTATGGCTATCACAAAACTGAGGAACTTTGCCCCCTGAGCATTCACCCCATCTAGAGGAAATCCTTGGATTACACAGAGCCTCTGTAGTGGCTCTTACACTATTCCTGTTTACAGCTGTTGGTGTAGGAGGCTTGTGGTTGGGACATCTCTACACCCTGGCAGTCCCTGGCTGCCAGAACAGCCCCTTGATGTTGTGGATCACTGATATAGTTTAGTTCAGCCCTGAAACTTTTCTAATCTACATTAGGGACTGGGCCAGCACAGAACCCTGGATTGGGTTTGAGAGGGCGCATAGTACTTCTGCTACAGGTGAACAAATGGCCCTATGATTTTTCATTGATTGCTTTCATGATCCTTTTCATTCATTTTTGATAAACTTTCATGTTTTGCAAGAGTCTTTGTGGAAGTCTCAGGAATTCTCATGTGCATGTTCATACTAGCAATGACTTCTTCAAGCCCCTCCTCCTTTTCATAACCAGCATCAAACAATGATGGAACCATACAGTATCAAGTGACTTAGATTTGTACAATATGAATTACAGCTGGTGCATGCTCTTGGAAATAGCCACAGAAAACAGTTTCTTAAACTGACAGTTGTTTCTGTGCAGTGTTCAAGTAATTTTGAATAATGATTGTATGTAAAATGTGTAATTGTGGATAATTCCAAACAAATGTACTGATATTCTACAGACAGTAGGGTTCAAAATAGAGTTAAAAAAAGAACTTGATAAGTTCATGGAGGATAGGTCCATCAATGGCTATTAGCGAGGTTGGGCAGGGATGGTGTCCCTAGCCTCTGTCAGAAGCTGGAAATTGGCAGTGGGATAGATCACGTGACGATTGCCTGTTCTGTTCATTCCCTGTGAAGCACTTGGTATTGGCCACTGTTGGAAGACAGAATACTAGGCTAGATGGACCTTTGGTCTGACCCAGTATATCTGTTCTGATGATAAAAGGGTTACAAATATAGAACAAAACAATACAAATAATTCTGCCAGGTTTATTTAATGATGGTTAGTAGATAATGATAGTCTTGGAGTTCTTATTCAGTTAGACCTAATTTATCATGGCCATGTCTATGCAGTGGATAAAGTTGCCTTTCTACTACCCAAGGAATCATTTTAATCTGAAATTTAGACTTTTACCAGATTCAGAGAATCTGATCAATGCTTTTTATTTCTTCCTGATTTGATTATTTCAATGTTTTAATGATTGTCAGTCCAACTCCTTTGACTAATAGGTTTCAAGTGGTTCAAAATAGGCCAGCTAGAATTCTGATTAGCACTTGAAAGCTCAGTCATTGATCCCAATTTCAATCTTGTCAATCAAAGTTGCCTGTCATTTTAGGTGGCCAGTCAAGTATTGTATCAGTTAAAGTGCTTATACTAATTTAGAATACCCTTCTCAGAGACCAACTTACTGATTTAATTACCCTTTCCTCTACTGGTGACAAACTGAGGTCACTGGCACAAGTCTTGCATATTCACTAACAAAATATTGGTCTGTCTCTTAGTTAGTATGCTTAACTGGCAAACTTGGATGGAAATAAAAATATGCCAATTATTTGGTTATCCTAATTATTAGAGACATTGAGAACCGCACTTCAAAGGTTTTATTCTTTTTGTTTCCCATTGTTAAATTCAAGGCAAGAATGTTATTTCCTTCAAAGTAGTCTGTGTTTCCTACAAACATTCCACTCGAATGTCCAACAAAGAACTGGCACATTTAAAACAATTAGGAACATCCTTTTGAAATGTACAACAAAATTGCTGAGGGGGTGGTAGTGAGGAATATGTTCTAAAGTGTAACCTTGAGAATAGCCCATCATTCTTGATATTTGTTCTGTCCAAGCCACAGACAGAAATGCTTTAGTCAGCTTTTATAGATATTTTATATATAAATTGCCAGACAAAACAGACAGCTGAGCTCTTTTTGTCTTTCTAAAATGATGCTGAGTTTTCAGTAATACGTGGTAATATTCGGACTCATTTCAACAAGAACCCAGGAAAATTAGGTGTCTCTGATCAATTCATGGTTCAAAATGCTTATTTCTGATGTGTATCATAATCTGGAAGGGAGGGTAGAAAATTCTCATTCAGATTTATTCTTATCACTCTGAAATAGGATCTTGAAACTCTGAGTTTTCTAAACGTTGCATTCACAAACCCGTGCTTTCAAATGGCAATATAAATTATTAAAAGATACAGTATCTCTAATCATTCCAATTTAAAAGAAAAACAGTGTAACAGTATGTGGATTTATAGACTTTTAAGGTAAGAAGGGACCCTTATGCTAATCTAGTCTGAACTCCTGCAATAATACCAGTCATAGAAATTTCACCCAGCAGTTTCTGCAATAGAGGGAGATAATATACTGTATTAAAAGAACAAATATAGCACACTGCCTAAGGGGAAAAAAGAAGATTCAAAATTATTTAAAAATAAATAAAAAGCAGGAAAAAGTGGTGAAGATAGTGGTATAAAAATTTCACAGCTCTCCCTCTGGTCTGTTCATTCTAATATAGTCTAAATGGGGTGGAATTTATTGTTTGTTGTGTTGTTGCAGCTGTATCTTGCAGCCATAGCTAGCTTTTAAGTTCCAAGGTCTGCTTTATGTTTGCATCATCAGAGTGCTGACTTCCTGAACCAACAGTCAGTGGGACTGATACAAAACAATGTTATTTTCTACAGTTTCTTTCATGTAAATTGTATCCCCAAATGTTATTTTATTTATTTTTTCAGTTTATACACTGTCTATCCATGGCTGTAGGTGCCCTTGGCACTATTTAATCATACAGTTATTAGCTTTAAGGGATATGGTTCAAGGAGAAGATATTTCATATTAAATCGGCATAGGTCCATTGGCTTCAGTGGACCTTTGACAACTGCCACTAGCTGAGGATTGGCCTTATTATGTTGCCAGCTGATATTTGACAAAGTCTGCTCTCACGGTAGTGAGTAGTGTGGCTAATAGCAGAATCCTTCAAATTATTGGCCCCTACCTTTTTATGGTTCCTTTAAAGTGAAACCTTTTTTTCTTTATTTTTAAAACAAACCTTAACTCAAAGTTAATTAAAGTACAATAATGCACACTTTCCTTTTCAGTGGTTGTATTTCAAAATGCAATGGAGAAGTGGAGTGCTGATAGACTCATGTAGTTAAAGCAGTGGAGTGGGATTGATCCGAAGACAGTTGAATGTCTTGCTTTGGTGCAGATCGGGGGTAAGTTATTTAATCATGTGAGACCTTGAGCAAGTTATTTAATCTCACGGGCCTCAGCTTCCCAGCTGGAAAATGAATAAAAGAACACTCCCTGCCTGTTTGTTGTTTATTTAAATTGTAAATTCTTTGGGGCAAAATTCTTTTTTACTATATTTGTACAGTGTCTGGCATAACTGGGCCCTGATCTCAGTTGGAGTCTGTGGGCGGTGTTTTAATAATATTAATATAAATAAATAAAGCATGTGAGAAAGACTTCACTCATGCTACTGTTTCATGGCATTTGTGGCGGTAACATATGTGGGTCAGCAACTGGCCATTCTGTATTTCACTGAATGGGTATTTGAGTGACAATGGTGTATGCCCCAGCTGCAAATGTGTGATTAACCAAAAAAAAAAAAAAAAGGCTGTTTACCATCATACCTAGCTCTGTGTTCTACAAGAATATATGCAAGAAGCTTCAATTTTTCATTTTTCAGCAAAGCACAAAGCATACACCTGAGTCACTGTAAGTCAAGCATCTGTAGCAAAATGATAATGTCTGTAAAATGCAATGTTGTTGTGACCTGTGTCCTACATCTCATCTATAACTGAGAACAACCAGAACAAAGCCTGTTATGAGATAAGCAAAATATGAAGCATATTTACACAGAACTCCAGAAAATGTAACTATTACACCATTCATTTGCTGAGAGTCTTGATATAAATCAGACGTTTCTCAAAGTCAGTGTTTTGCTCCACATTCATCCTTCTGTCCTTTATCTCTAGATAAGTATTTTGCCTTCACAAGGTTTACACATTTATGGAGACCCGAATCACAGAATCAGAATCCATCATCTGGCAACAAATTGTTTTCTTGTTACACTAGCATAAAATGCAGTTCTTCTTTTCAGCATAGATTATGCAGCAAAGAAGTGTAGGTAATAAATTATTTGAAAACTCAGACCATCAATGGATAATTCATGTTACCCACCAAGTGAGTATATCTGATCTGGTAAAAATCCATACAAAATGCAAATCCATGACTAAGCATATTTTCCTTTACCCTGCAACTATAGTTTCAAGATTTATCATGGAGCCCTACTGTGTTATCCTGGAAGAAAGAGAGCACAACAATTGACACTGAAAGCAGAACAAGGTGGGTGAGGTAATATTTTTTATTGGACCAATTTCTTTTGGTGGAGGAGACAAGCTTTCCATGGAGTTCTTCTTCAGGTCACGGCTACAACAACACTGCAACACTGAAAACATTCAAAGGAGTCAAAAGTGTAGAATTGAATACAGGTTGTATAAAAAAAGAGAGAGATTTAAAAAACAAATGCTTAAAATTAGCTTCCTAAATACTTATTTAGGTGTCTAAATATGTGGTTTAATTTTCAAAAGTGCTGAATACAGAGCAACACTCTCTCTCTAGTATCTATAGTTTATTTAAGGCATCACACGTTATATCCAGTATAGTGTTTTTTTCAATGGAACCTAACTGATTTTAAATCCATTTTATAACTGAAGGCTCTTGTTTTAAAGATCCATGCAATCCATGTTATCAGACAAATAAAGGAACAAAATCAAAGTTATTTTGGTAAATTACAAACATAAATTAGTAAAATAAGTTAGAAGCACTGTCCCAGAATAGACTGTAAATATTCACCAGTTAGGAATTTAAAGCAATAGCTCAGATTCAGGATAGTAGTTTGCAATTATATAAATCAATGGTGCTCCATCCTGTTATAATAACCCTATTTAAAGAAAAGATACAGCAGAAAGAGAAGAGGCTCAGAGTAGGACAAAGGAAATGATGAGAAGCATGGAAACAATGTCCCAAAGAGAGACTGAAAAGACAGACTGTTTCATTTAGAGAGGAGACAAACAAGAGGGTACATGGTTGTGGTATACAGAATAATGAATGGTGTGGAGAAGATAAATCAGATGTTCCTATTTTTCCTTATCTGAAAGGGTAAAGCACTATTACCTCTGAATTAGCTGTAAGCTGATACATCCCCAGGGACTAGCCAACAGGGGATTTTTATATGAGCAATGTCTGAAATACTTTTTCCTATGAGCAGATTTGTTTGCTCTGTTTATTTTTATTCCTATGTGGAGATGCTGCCTGCTTCAACTGCACAGCAATTCACAGTGGCATCAGATTAGCTACCAACTCAGACAAAACACAACTTTGATTGGTCAAACTTTCTTTATCCAAAAACCTGCTGCTGAAAAACTGTCCGCCAGTCTTGTTTCAGATCTCAGGGTGCTTCAAATGAGAGAGTCCCTGATTATGGAAGGGCCATCTAGTTTATAAGCTAAATAACGCCAACACATAGAACTTTACAAGGACAGGAGGAGGATGCTAACATTTTTGTGCACAATTTTTCTTGCCCTGAAATTCTTAAGTGCATAAAATGCGTCAGCGAGCTGTGCTCCTGTTCACATATGCCTCTTGGCCCCAAGTCCTTGGGATCCCCAATGGAGAGCTTTTGACAAGACGGCTATTTCCCTGAATAATTACTGCTGTGGAGCTGGCAGCCTGATGTCTCAAGCCATTGATTATCCAAAGGTTTCATGTGTCCCCCAGAAAGCCTCAGTTAATCCAGGTTGCATAGTGAGGCGCTGTGATACCAAAGTAGAATCAAAGCCCAACATTATATTAGGGTGAAATTCATTTCCATGCAAAAGACCAGGACATGACTTATGCACCACTTCAAACCCACCTAAACCTTCAAAACAGGGATTAAGTGGGATTTAATATCAGTGGTGCATAGGCCATTATTTAATATTTCCATTTTGGTAGTGCCTAAATGCAAGATCCAGGTCAAGCTTCGTTGTTCCAGCCTCTGTACGCGTACATGGTAAGTGGGTAGTCCCTGCCCCAAAGTGCTTACTGGCCCTCTGCATGGGACTGGATTTCACCCTCAGTGCCTCAGAAGTTAAAATGGCCACTTGGGTTACAACAATCCTCCAGTGAGAGGAACACTCTTTGGTGAATAAAGGATATCATTTTATAGGTCTGATCCAATGGCCATTGAAATCAGTGGAAGTCCTTCTATTAACTTAAACAGGCTTTATATCTGGCTCCGTAAGAGGGCCCCACCATGTGTATGTGTGACATATCAGGGTACAATCCAGACCAATGAGTAGCTGTGTCACCCCTGCCCTGTAACCTGGGGTGCCCTTTATAAAGCTTGCTGTTGTAGCCTCCAACCTGGACTGCTCACAAACAGCCTCCAGCATGTAAGTCGCTCTCAGCTATGTCTGTGTGTGCTGCAGCCAGCCACACCTTGGCTGTTACCAGCCTTAAAGGTTACCACAGGATGACCCCACACACTTAGATTTTTCCCCATGACTGTATCATCTGTACTGCCCAGGCCTCTGCTAGGCAGTACAAATACATTGAGTCTGTTATTCCTTTAAGGGAATGACATGCACACAACTTGTTACCCCAAATGGAGCTACCCAGATACTTCAATGTGAACACACTAGATTAGATAAAACAGTAAAACAAGTTTATTAACTGCAAAGAGAGAGATTTTCAGTGAGTATCAGTAATGAGGCATAAAGTCAGAAATGATTACAAGGAAAATAAAGATAAATCTCATACTGGTCCCTAACTTAACAAACTACGTTGGACTCAAAGCAAAGTTTTCACACCACATGCTTTCAGAAGTCTTACTGACCAGACTCTTTAGGTCAGGACCTCTCCCCTAGAGCCCAAAAGCTGCTTCCTTTGTCTTTTCAGGTGCAGAGAATGTGTTAGGCAGGGTGAGAGAGTAGGGTGTCTATGCCTTCTTTTTATAGTCCTGTCCCCCATTTCCAGAAGCATTTCCAGCTGGGAGCAAGGTGACAAGCAGTGTGTGAGGAAGGAAACTCCATTCTGTTTCTTTGCTAAGATGTAGGTGTTTGCCCCTGCCCCCTTTCCTCCCAAATAGCAGGTAATGGTTCATCAGCCTAGTTTACACCTGGTTGAGGCATCAGCTTCGAGGAATTGGTTCAGTCAGTCCCCAGACTTATCAGGAAAATATACTTTTAGTCATGATCTCAGCTTATTTGAGTTTTTAATGCATACCTTGTACAAACATAATTATACTAGTGTATAGGGTGTGAACACAGGCATAATCTGTAAGAGTATATATGTGTTCCACATAAGCAAAATGACTACAATAAAATGTACCTACAAAATCATAAGGACTAATTTTTGCTCTATGTTTCCTGAGTGTAAAGGTGGAATAATTCTACCGACTTCAGTATTGTTACTCTGGATTTATACTTGGGTAACTGAGAGCAGAATCGGGTCCATAGTATTTACCTGTCCCTCGTTTTTGATGTAGGTTGTTTCATGTCTTAATAAGGCTACATGTGAGCTCATTATTCTGAAGCAAATTGACAAAAGTTCTACTTCTGTTGGCACAGCTTTTTAATCTTAAGGTATGACTGCTGTTGGCACAGGTATTTAACCTCGGGTATGACTGCTGTTGCTGAAGAGGTCTTTCAGCTATATTAAAATAAAGCCACTGCTAGGAATGCATGACTGATTCCTTTTTTACTATTCTCCACCAAAGTTGTGTTGTTTTATTTTTAAACATAAGACAAATATATATTTGCTGATTTTAAAAAAAAATATTTTATATATTTTCACAGTACATTCCAGATCACTTTGCTAGAAGAATGCAGCAAAACCAGCGATAGGTAAGAGCTCACATAAATTAAGAGTGTAGGCCAGATCCAGTGAAAATACTGATTTACAGCTGAGAATCCGACCTAATAATTGTTAGACTGATATGTCATAATTAATTCATTCATGCTTGTAAAATGTTTTGAACTCTTTGGATAAACAACTTGAAATGTAGTTGTTCCATTGATTTAAATAGGACCAGCTGTTTAGGGTGTAATGCAATACTCAGTGGTAGACTCAGTAATAGTCAACATGAGTAAAGACAGAATAATCAAGCCTCGAGTGGCAGCCGCTCCATCCTGCTTCCTGTGCCTCTACACTTCAGTAACTATGTTGCCTTTGACTGTCCCTCCCCCCTCCCACCACCGCCCTACACCATATCTGCAGTATCTCCATGCCAGTGTATGATAACTGTTGGTAAATATTGAGCTTTAAAGGACAACCACTATAAGTGAAAAACATTTTGATCTGTAAGTATGAATAGAACAGAATTCTCAATATTATCCCTTCACATTGTCACCACTCCCTAAAAATATAAGACTACCTACATAATGGTAAGGTGGACATATTCAAAAAGCCAACCAGGCAAAGTGTACTATATTGCTAGTTTCAACAAGCAGTATTTTAACTGATAGTTGTGGGTTGTTCCTGTGAGTAGTTCAAATCTGTATTGACTTTTTTATTCACATAAGATACTTAGTTCTTTTGTAAGATATTTGTAAGACTTAGTTCAATTCATAGTACTTGCGGGGTTATGGGAGGAGAACTCTTTCTCTTCTCATGTGAGAGAATGCTGACTGCTGAGCAGTTCACATCCCAGTACAAACAAATAATCTTCCATAAGATCCAGATTACTTTATTAGTGCAGAGTTAGGTTCCCGCAGTTGTAGGCTTTGAAACTGCCATAAAAGTGAATCATAAAGCTGAAATAAAACTTGAGTTAATCTGAGTCTCATGCTTTCAAAGACCCCTACTGACCATGCTTCAGGGGGCATACATCATAGAAGTAAGTTTTAACCTTTATACATTTTCTGATTTTTCCTCCATCCCTAATACCTTCATAACACAGCCTAGCTTAGTCCGGGCTGACTGCCAAGGAGGAAGGATGCTTGGTAGAGGCTCCAGCCCAGGATCTGTTACAGCCATTGCCTATGGGAGCTGAAGAGCCCGACACCTGGATTGGAGGTCTGCCACCAGCGGAACCCCAGGGATGGTTCTGCGCTGAGTAGCCTGGAAGACCCAATATCCTACAGACCATTGCTGCAGGCAAGCCAGTAGGAAGTGACCCTAGGTGAGTGGTACCTTCAACTATCATGCAGTCAGTGTGTTTTGGTGGGATTCCCCACTGACCAAGTGGCAGACCACTTGGCCACTAGACCACACTACCCTGCACTGGAAGGTGATTATATTGACTCCAGCCATTAGGCCTCAGTACCCTATATCTGAGGGGGGTTATATTGACTCCGGCCACGAGGCCACATTACGCTGCATCCAAGGGTGGTTGTATTGACTTTGGACATTGGACTAAGCAACCCTGAGGCTGGGCGCAATCCCATTGGCTTCACCATGGGGCTAACACGTGCTTGCCTCACCCCCAGGGTGGCAGGGTGTACTGGCTCCGTGACACCGCCATACAAATGGGCCGGGATGTCCACTTTCCTTAAGGAAACTATAATGCAGACCCTGCATTGAAACTGTTGCTTGACACTGAAGTCTTATCAATTATTCACACATAGCATATCTATCATATTTGGGAAATATCACTGAAAAGAATACATCAGGTCAGCTGCATTAGTGTGCAGGATGAAGATCTAGTCCTTGCCATAGCATTTAAGGCTAGAAGGAGATCACCAGATCATCTTGTCTGACCTTCTGCACATCACAGTTTACTAGTGCCAATCACTCGCACACTATACCCAACAACTGAAATTGGACCAAAGTATTATAGCCTGCAAGAGACGAAACTATTATGTACCACAGGCAGAGAATAGGAGGGACTGAGGCACACCAAAGGCCCTGCAATGGCAGGGAATTAATTAAATGATATATTCCCAGATAATCCCAGCAAGTGAACCACACTCCGTGCTTCAGAGGAAGACAAAAAACTTCCAAGGTCACTCCCAGTCCATCCTGGGGAACCCCACATATGGTGATCAGTTTTACTCTGAGTATCTGTGCAGGAACCAGTCGGCCAAGCATCTGGGAAACAGAATGCTCAGTGCCACCTCAGATCCTTGGCCCACCCCATCCAATGTCCCGTCTCCAGAGGAAGGAAATTAAAAAAAGACCTAGAATACAATGGAGGTAGGAATTCCTTCCTGAGCCCTGCAGGTGACCAGCTGAAGCCCTGAAGCATGAGCTTTAGGAACGTGACAAAAAATGCCAGGATTCCCAGGGCTGTCAAACCCTCTCTCCTGCTATTACAAGCTATCCCATCATACAGCAGCACTCATAAATTTGTCCAGCTGTCTCTCAAAACTAATGATGTCTTTTTTGCCCCCAACACACCTGTTGAGAGGCTGTTCCAGAACCTCACTCTTCTCATAGAAATCTTCTAATTTTCCAGCCTAAATTTCCTCATGGCCATCTTATAACCATTTGCTCTTTTACCAACATTGTCATTTAGCTTAAATAGCTCTTCTGCTCCCTTACTGGTGTTTACCTCCCTGATATGTTAATAGGGAATAATCTTATCTCTTCTAAGCCTTCTCTTTTGCTAGACTAAGCAAACCAAGTTTGTCCAGTCTCCTCTCCTAAGACAAGCACTTCCTTCTCCTGATCATCCTAGTAGCTGTTCCCTGCACGTGTTCCAGTTTGGATTATATTTTCTTGACCAGCACTGAACACATTATTCCAGATGATATTTTACCAGTGCCTTGTACAATGGCATGAATACGTTGCTATCTCTACTGGAAATGCCTGTCCTGTTAAATCATAGGACTGCATTTGCTTTTTTCTCAGCCATATCACGTTGGTGGTTCATTGTCATCCTGTGATCAACCAACACATTCAAGTCTTTCTCCTCCTCTGTTGCTTCCAATTGATGAGCCCCCAGCTTTTGCTCAAATTGTTATTATTAGAGCAAAAGTGCATAACCTTAGACTTTGTACTATTGAATTTCATCACAGCATTAGCTATGGTTAAAGTAAGAACTGTTAGCTGCTATTGATACTGTTGATCATGTGGTTTTGCTGGGTCACCTGCAGTCCCTAATGAGAATGGATGGGGTCACTCTTGAATAACTCTATTCATTCCCTCCAACAATTGTTTTGGACAATGGTTCTGCCTTGAAAGTTCTATATGTAGATTATCACAGGGGCTGATTTTATTTAACATATTATATCAGGCCAGTTGGAAAGCTAGTGTATTCAGTATACTGATGATGCTCAGTTCTGTATTTACTTCACATCAGACCTGGTTGGTGTAGTACAGCAAATAACCTGATGTCTTTTTGAAGATGGAAAATAGGCTGAGGCTTACGCAGAAGTGCATTGATGAGTTGAGGGAAGCAAACAGGAATTGGTGAAGGTGTGGTTTGCACCCCTAGATGAGGCACTAAGTGTATAATTCGTGATCTGGTTTTGCATTTTGAAGATTCATTAGAACCAGGGAGGCTTTTAGAAACTCAGACCTCAGTGATAGCTATCTCTTTTCCCATCTACATCTGGTCATGACAGACCATAGTTTGAGAAACGCTTGTGCCATCAAATGGAGAATCAGAAATATTTATTGTCATGGTCTGGTCACATCTCTGTTTAGGAACTCATCCACAGAGACTGCTTTTGGCTAGTCTGAGGTCTAACTCACTTGAGAAATTATTACTTTACCCAGGTTACAATCTGGACTGTTGAACAGTTGGGTCTTCTCAACTCTCCAAACTGGAGTGCCTTTTACACTGCTGTACTGTGAGAACAATCACTCCTGGTCCTGCTTACATATAGCCTCTAGCATGAAAAATCACTTCAAGCTGAATTACATGAATGCTCTGCCCAAATTCTCATGAATTACATACAGAGTGACACCAGCACGTTCCAAGTCCCAGACCTTCCTCAAAAATGTGCATCTTGTACTGCCCAGATCTCTCTTTCTGAACAATACAAGCTCATACAAAGTCCATCATTTCATCAATGGAAAATTATATGCACAGACCCTGTTATCTCAAGCGGAGGTTCCCAAACACGTCTATCCAAACACACCAGTTTAGATAAAACAATAAAACACATTATTAACTACAGAAAGGTAGATTTTAAGTGATTACAAGTAATGAAGCATAGAAGTCAGAACTGGTTATAAAGAAAATAAAAAGATAAATTGCAAACTACTGCCTAACTTAGCAAGATAAGTGAACTTAAAAGCAAAAAGTTTTTTCTCACCAAAGTCTTACAGCAGTCTGGCTGGATTTCATCAGACAGAATCTCTCTCCTCCCCGCAGTTCCATTATGTTTCCTTTATCTTTCAAACAGTGTGTATAAAATGGAATTTTATAACTTTACATACAATGCTGATGTGCATATTTTAGCAGGACGTTAATGTTCAGCTGACTGAGTTTTCAAATGATACTTCACAAGGCATACTTTGTACAAAATGTATCATAGTCTTGGAAAAATGGTCAACATGGGGTACAGTATGTCACAAGTATTTTGTAGGATGGAGAACTTAGATGGTTCGATTGGCTCAGGGTGGAAAGTGGATGTGTAGATCCTCACATGTGATAGAGGTGCCAAATGAAGTCAGTGGGGCTATATGTAGGTGTGCAGGCATCAGGAGCTGCACTGAATGTTTGTGTTGATTAATAAATATGTATATTGGACTAGACTCTGTTCTATGCCTTCTGAGAGGTATAGCCCAAGGGAGTAAAGATGACTTTATGGTTAAGCCTTTCTGCACTTCATATGCTGGGATGCAGTGGCTGGCAATCTGAATGGCCAAATACAAGTGGAGAACTAGTGATGATCATGAGAAGTATTTAATTGAAAGAGTAAAGAGAATGAATCTATTATGGTTTGAACTACAGAATAGAAAGATTAAGGGCTAAATCCAGAGGTTAGTCTAAGGGAGTCTAATCTAACATCATTTATTTTTTCCATGGTCTGATTGATCACTGTCTTAGAACGTTTGTCCTAGCTATGCAAAGGGTCCTTCTGTTAGAGCTAATTTTGCTGGCTCTGTACTTCCCACACAGAAGCCCCTGGCACACAGGTGAGAGGAGAAATGTTTGGGGCATGCCTGCCTCTCTGTTATTCCCTAAAGCTTAAACACTCATGAGAGCTACAGTAGCATGGAATGCAACATGGGGCATCCTGAGAGCTGCTCTAGCTTGTAACCTGGGGCCCATTTCACACTGGGCAGCTTCTGAATACAGGAGGCAAAAGTTGCCTTTCATCTGCCCTGGCGCTAAATCAGGGACGAATTCAGTAGATAGTTTAAACTAAGGCCATGTCTACGCTACTCCTTAAGTCAGAAAAACTTATGTCACTCAGAGTATGAAAAAAACCACATCCCCAAGTGACATATGTTTTGCCGGTATAAGCACTTGTGTGTACAGTGCTTATTTCGGTGGGAGATGTTATCCCATTGACATATCTACCACTGCTCATTTAGGTGGTTTTATTATGTTGATGGGAAAGCTCTTTCCCCTTAGCATAGAGCAGCTACACAAGTGATCTTACAGTGGCTCGGGTGTATTGGTACAGCTTTGCCACTGAAAGTTTTCTACTGTAGACATGGCCTAATATAGAGACTGAAATGACAAATCACTGACAATATAAACTGACTCTGACAAATGACTAAATCTGGGCCTGGGGCAGGCACATACTTTTTAGTATTTTATTTTAAGCTTCAAATTTGGTGGAGCTGATATAAATGGAAATAAATAAAATAAACTTCTGTGACTTTCTGATTTCCTAAAATGAACCTGAGTGAAATGTAAAGGACTGTGTGGTAAATACCATAGGCAATATAAATATCTGCTCTCTATAAACGCTGATGCTATCTAAATGCAGTACACCATCACTATATCAATTTAGGAGGGAATAAAAATCAACTGTGCAAAGCTTGTAAGCAACAACAATAAAAAAAGACACAAATAATTAAAATAGTACTAGAAAAATGCTGAATGCAAGAAAGGAAAAATACATTAAAAATGCCAACTGGAAATTAAAATTAGACTTGTAGAAACACAAGCACAAAATGTTTCTCTTAGGCAACAAAAATGAGAGGCCAGTCAAGGAAGAAATTAAAACTTTAGATGAAGGAATTGGAAAAAAAGATAGAGAATGACAAAGCAGCCAAAGAATTACATGAATACATCTCCGGTGTATTTACATGAGAAATCAGAAGAAAGATGCCATCTGACACTGTTTGTGTATGCAGTATATTGAATGATTTCATGATCAGTGAGCCAGAAGTGTTTAGTAATTTAACACAAATGAAAGCTATCAAGTTTTCAGGACTAGATGGAATTCACACCTACATTTTTATTAAGGAGGCTATGTAAGAAAGATGCAAGGTGATAGCAAGCAGCAAGAACACTTGTTAGGCTAGAGTGGGTTCAAGAAAGCAAAATGATAGTAAATATAAAGCCAGGTTTTCTGAAGTCCTTACATAGTTGCTACTTAGTTCTTGCTGAGGCAGATCTCTAACTGAACATCTGATTGGAGTTTTGCTTGAGTAAGGACCCTGCAATGGATTGATCCACTACTGAGATATTTTTAAAAGGAGCTCAAAGCAAGTATGCAATCCGTAGGACCTGGCAGTTAATGATAGGGCCTGAAAAATGCACTCACATCAATTAAATTTGGCAAACATTTTCTAGCCAGTGAGTAAGTGAAGGTAGTAGCTATATGTTCCAGAATCTTTCACTGCTGCTGCCTGAGAGTTCTGAGCAGCAGCAACACTGACCAGAGTTTAACTGAGCTGCTGAGCTTAAAAAAACCCACAGACTGAAGGGTCCTGCTATTTCCACTGACCCCACCTTCCTCCTGCCAAATGTAGAAGATACTGATAAGAACTTCAGTGGAGGAGGACGGAAAGGTTTCTCCTCACAGGTGCTTTGAGAGACTGGGGGAAAAAGAGACTGTTCTTGATTTAGAGTCACTAGTGAGCAGACTGTCCCAAACTCTTGCTACCCCATATTTGAGGGAAAAGGAGAGAGAAATAAGGATCAATCTTCAAGACAATGTGAGGAAATTTGCACTTAAACTGAGCTGTACCTTCTTTGGCTAAGCAAAGGAGTTCCCTCTCCTGGGCTGTTAATTTGGCAGTTTCGCCAGTGCTACATTTTCTAACACACATACTTTTAAATATGAAATCCATAGATGGCAGTAAATTTCTAACATGAGATGTGCTTCTCTGATCTCTCAGGAGATACAAAAGAGGAGCGCAGTCTATTTCTACTTTTGTTTACAATAACCAGTTTCCAGCAATTAATAGCCAAGGATATGTGTGACTTTTGTTAGTGTCTCCCACTGACCCTTTCAAAACTCTGTCCTTTCCCTGCAGCTTTCATGATTGCAGCAGATGTTTACCTTCCAACTGGAGTTTCAGAACCAAAGTTCTTTCATATATCCCTTTCTTGTGCCTTCTCAACCACCTGTTGTTTTCATTTCTGTGTGCACAGTATGCCAATATTCTTGCCAGTTTGAAGTTGGCACCATGAGGATTGTTGCATTGCAGCCATGCTGACATATAACAGACAGATCTATTTGACTGAAGGTTTATTTAATGTTGTCCAATCCAAAATGTTTGTGTCCAAATTACTCTTAGTAACTTTTTCTAACACATTGCACGGGGAGAGCTTAATAAAGAAAATAGGGCACTAGTTTATTCAACCATTCAGATCCCTGTGTTTATTCAGAGCTATACCTCTCACTTTACTCCTAGTCTACTCTAGGAGCGCTATTTTGGCACAGCTGGACCAAGGCTGCTGTAGTGCATCTGGCGAAGACACCCAGTGCCAATGGGAGAGAGCCCTTCCATCAGCCTAATAAATCCACCTTGGCAAGAGGCGATAGCTATGTCAGCAGGAGAAAGTCTTTCATCAACATAGTGCTGTCCACACTGGCACTTAGGTTGGTATAACTTACGTCACTCATGGGAGGTGGCTTATACACACCCCTCTGTGATGTAAGTCAGTGGTTCTCAAAGCCCGGTCCACCGCTTGTTCAGGAAAAACCCCTAGTTGGCTGGGCCGGATTGTTTACCTGCTGCGTCCTCAGGTTCAGCCAATCGTGGCTCCCACTGGCCGCAGTTCGCTGCTCCAAGCCAACGGTGGCTGCAGGAAGGGCAGCCAGCACATCCCTCTGCTCACACCGCTTCCTCCCAGGAGCTTTCCTAGAACAAACAGCTGACCGGCTTTGAGAATCTCTGATGTAAGTTATACCAAAGTAAGTGGTAGTGTAGACCTGGCCTAAAAACCACATCTGTTTCTATTTTCTTACTTCTCCTGTTAGCCCTGTAGAGAAAATAACCTTTTGAGAGAGTGTTCTGGAACATATTCTACCTCATGCATCACCTGCAGAATTGTTAACTGGTGAATTTAAGGTGGCACTGATGCCTGAACCACAAAGAATCCAGCTTGATTTTCAGATCCCAGACTGAGTATACAGATTTACCAACTAGACAAAACCAACTTTTTACTTGTCAACTGAGCATATTTGTTCAAGAGTTAAGAAGCAATATGCAACTCCACAATGCCCTGTTTGCAGTCACTTTTCAGAGTTAAACTGCATTTTACCATTTGCCTTAGTAAAGCAGAAAAGGAAAACATCTGGAATGGACCCCATCCAAGTCATTTAATTTCTCAGTTCCTCCACTGTAAAATGGGATAATAATATACCTCCCTTTGTCAGCCTTGCCTACTGAGATTGTAAGATCTGTGTGGCAGGGATGGTTTCATAGAATCATTGAATATCAGGGTTGGAAGGGACCTCAGGAGGTCATCTAGTCCAACCCCCTGCTCAAAGCAGGACCAATTCCCAACTAAATCATCCCAACCAGGGCTTTGTCAAACCTGACCTTAAAAACCTCAAAGGAAGGAGATTCCACCGCCTCCCTAGGTAACCCATTCCAGTACTTCACCACATACTGAGTGAAAAGTTTTTCCTGATATCCAACCTAAAACCTCCCCCAGCAACTTGAGACCATTACTCCTTGTGATGTCGATCAGGTACCCTACTGAGGAACATGCTAGTATCCATCCTCTTTGGAACCGCGTTCAGGTAGTTGAAAGCAGCTATCCTAAATCCCCCTCATTCTTCTCCTTCTGCGGAACTAAACATCCCAGTTCCCTCAGCTCTCCTCATAATCATGTGCTCCCAGCCCCCTAATCATTTTTGTTGCCACTCCGCTGGACTCTTCCCACTTTTTCCAGCATTCCTCCTTGTAGTGTGGGGCCCAAAACTGGCGACCAGTACTTCAGATCTTGCTGGCAATGCCCTACTTATACAGGCCCAAAATCCTGTTACGCTTCTTGGGCCAACAAAGGCACACTGCGTGCACTCCATATCCAGCTCTCTCATCATGCTGAACCCACTCGGTCCCTTTTCTGACAGAACGCTTCTTTAGCATTCATCCTAGTCATGTAACCAGTGAAAGATTCTTCCAGTCCTAAGTCGCTCTGCACTTGTCCTTGTTAGAAACCTCATCGCGTCATTTATTGGCCCAGTCTTCTAATTGTGTCTAGGGTCACCTCTGTATCTATTCCTACCCCGCGAGCATATCTAACCACCCTCCCAGGTTAGTGTCATCTGACGCAAACTTGGCTGAGGTGCCAGTCCACGCCATCTCTCCTCCGGATCTGATCTTAATGTGAGAGAGTATGGTTGAACCAACTTAAGGAGGCGCGCCCCAGACCGGACCTTGGACACTCCCACTCTTGGATAAGGCTAGCCCCGTTTACTAGACATTAGGATCCAACATTTCGATCCGGTTACCCCGATGAGCGCCGATATTCATAGCCCAGCTTATCATTATCACCTTAATTGATCCAATTCATCCCAGCCGCATACTTCCCTTATACTTGCTCGGCCAAAATACAGGTGGTGAGACATATCAATATGAGCTTTTCCCTAAGTCAAGGTATAAACACATTTCCACTGCCTTTTCCCCTCATCCACAGACCCAGTTATTCTTCCTCATAGAAGCAATTATAGGGTATATTAATCAGCATGACTTGCCCTTGTGTCCATGCCTGACTGTTCCTGAAGCCTTTCCATCTCCTCTAAGTGCTTCCGAAGTTGATTCCCTTTGCGGACCTGACTCCATGATTTTTCCAGGGATGAGGTAGAGGGCGGACTGGCCTGTAAGTGTCCCGGATCCTCCCTTACTTGCCCTTTTAGATGGCACGTGTATAGTTGCTTTTTCCAGTATGAATCCCGGTCACCCTCCTCCCCCATTCGCCATGAGTTTTCAAAGATAATGGCCAATGGCTCTGCAATCACATCCACCAACTTCTTTAGCATCCTTGGATGCAGCGCATCCAACCCCATGGACTTGTGCTCGTCCAGTTTTTCTAAATAGTCCCGAACCACATCTTTCTCCACAGAGGGCTGGTCACCTTCTCCCCGTACTGTGCTGCCCAGTACAACAGTCTGGGAGCTGACCTTGTTTGTGAAGACAGAGGCAGAAAAATCATTGAGTACATTAGTTTTTTGCCAATCCTCATTCAGTAAGGGGCCCACACTTTCCTTGACTTTTTTCTTGTTGCTAACATACCTGAAGAAACCCTTCTTGTTACTCTTAACATCTCTTGCTAGCTGCAACTCCAAGTGTGATTTGGCCTTCCTTATTCCACTCCTGCATGCCTGAGCAATATTTTTATACTCCTCCCTGGTCATTTGTCCAATCTTCCACTTCTTGTAAGCTTCTTTTTTGCATTTAAGATCAGCAAGGATTTCACATTTTCTTGCAGTGCATTTGTGCAATGTCCAACGCAATCAGACTCTGATCCCATTTGGGGCCTTTAGGTACTACAGTACTAAATAATAATAAAGTCCACCTTGATTCCTTTTAAGGACACAAGCAACACAGCATGTTTCCCATGCTGCATGTGAGGAATTGTTAGGCCATTGTGAAATGGATGCTGTGACAGGGGCCCTGATAAGAGACTGAATTACTATACTGTGATGAAGTAATGAACTGACATTTTGCATAATCAAACTTATAGACGCAATAACAGCATATTTTATCCTGAGGCACAGCAGCCTTATTGCAAAAGTAAGTGTCCCATATTATATGAAAATCTGATTTATGAATTTTAATATTAAAAAATCCAATCTTTCAAGTGAATTGATCTTGAAATAAGTAAATATGTTGTCATTTAACTATATGCTTAATGGTATGCTACTTATAATTGTAATGATTGTTTGCCAAGCATAGTTTGAAATAAAGGAAGAAATGCACAGATGGTTTTCTTATTTAAGTGCATTAAAATGCATGCAAAATGTTTAGGAATGTAAATCCTTTAAATCAACTACTTGACAAAATCAGACTTTGTTCCAAGATGTTGTAATAGAGTCTCTTGTGTATAAATAAAAGATTGTGTTTCCAAGAGAGAGCGAGAATAACTCATCTGTAGAAAAGCAGTGGAGTGAACATGAGTCTGAAAAAGGCAAAAACACAGGGCTTAAACTGTGCTGGAGAGTTAGCAGGGTTGACGAAGGAAAATGTCTACGGTTATTTTTGTGGTGATCGTACAACTGAGGCAAGATTATGTTGATGCATTTTCCCCATTATAACAACATAAAGGGAATTTACTCCTCTTAATACCTCAGTGTCAGAAGCAAGCATTGCATTAACTTGATATATGGCATTATTAGCATATTTATTCTTCAGTGCGCTTTCTAAATCTTTGTATTTTTTGCATTATACCACTTCCCACTGGATTTCAAGAGAGTATTGAAAAAGATTGTAGTTTTCCTGAGAGCAGCTGTTAAAAACAATGGGAAGATGTGATTTGTGGTTATCAAAATAGATTAAAATGAGGGACATATGGACATACAGCTCTGCGATGGAACAGTTGATATTTATTGTGCTATATAGTCATTCTGCTAGGGAACTTGAATGAGATCTGGAATCAGATCAGACTCTGTCCAAATCAGGAGCCTGAGCTAAAACCCTCCAAAGTCTCTCATTGACTTCAAAGGGCTTTGGATCAAGTCCAAGGTGTGTAGCAGAGATGAGTGAACTATTCTGATAATATGTTGGCTAAAATAAAATCCTCCTCCTCACAAAAAAAAAAAAATAAATAAAAATTGAGCAGCTAAGTGATACAGAACCTTTTCTGAGGTTTTAAGACAATGGATAATTATTTTACCTCCATGTTCTTTCTGGGACTAGAATCAGAAATCCCCAAATACAGTGGTAGCCTGTTGCGTTTATCTCACTGTTTACAGTATTCAAGCTATTTTCTATAGTTAAGATAAGAAAGTGTGAGGGAATAATGCCAATACTGACATAAGCATATCTATTTATCTTAATATTTAGGGGCCATCACTAGATTGTTAGCAGGATTTCTGGGTTGGATGAAAAGCAGAAAAACTAGAACTCTGATAGTCTGAAGAATGTGGATGAAGCAAAATCTAGAGGGAATATCTTGAGCAGGGCTGATTTATGGAACAGTCTGTGGGGGCGGGAATATGGAGAGGGGAATGTTGGAACTATACTAGACAAATCTGCAGAGTGCTCACTCTGGTGGGGAAAGGTGCCAAATCTGAATGGAGCAGGGCAAATCTGGAGGGCTGTTCGGGCAAATTTGGGGAGGAGGAGAGAACAAATAACGTTTGAGAGATGTATAGTTACATTGCTTAATGAACTACTGGTGCTCAGATACTACTGTGCTGAGCACAGTATAAGCATCTATGTAGAACAGAATAGAGAAATAGTGGTGAGCAGCAGTCTGGGACTGAGGAGAGGAAGTAGAAGACAGGAGAGGAAAGGCTGGAAGGAAAGGGAAAGGGGGAAGAGAATAAAGAAAGATGGAAAGAGATATTGGGGGAGTCCAGCTGGGGATCCACACTAGAAAGGGGTAAAGCCCAAATAGGTTTTAAGAGGTATTTATGGTGGTATTTTCCCCTGGAGCAAGAGAAAACATTATGTCAAAATATTACAACAAACATTACATTATAGGTGGTGCACATGATGAGAGCAGTCTTGCTGTGGCTTATTAGTGGATCAGGGGCCTGTTTGCTTACTGGATAGTCTTACATTGTTTTGGTTTGTTTTTTAATTTGAGCGGGGCCATATCTGAAATGTCATGTTTGTGTTTATTCATTGTTATGTAACTGAAGTAGTGGAGAATACAGATTTCAAGGAAAAGTAGCGTATCTGGCCCAAGGATTTTAGGTAGAATATAGAGGATGCATTGCCAATATTTTAGTAGTGAAAAACAGTGCAAAACCGGAGCATATGCATTAATGTTCAGGGGAATGCTACATTTGGGACTGTCTGGTGAAACATTGCACATGAAGGCAGCTAACTGAATGGTCATATAACATGCATCGGAAGATCTGTAACATGTTATATTTACTCCAGTAGCCATTGTTCTTGTTTGATCAGATAGATCCTACTCTGTCAAGTGGTGAATGTTACACTATTGGGTATCACCAGATAGTGCTATTGCAAATAGTCTTGTTCATTCTGCTTGTGTGAGGTGTAAGAGCTGGATCTTGGAGAAATACTTATACTGCAGTTTTGTTGCTCTTCTTTGTAGATGTTGACTAAATCACCAGTCAAATCTGTTGTTGAGTCTCTGTTTCAGTGAATTATTGCAGCTGCCTGCAGGTTATACTCAGGCAAGCAAATAAAAGATTACATGAAGTCGACACATTACAATGATGGCCAACAATAACATATTGCTTGTGGACAGTATTTTCTAGCAAGATGCTGGCTACACACGTAGACTTGGGAGGAGATGGTTTGTTATCTTTGTCTCCAAAGAACTGAATAAACACGTGACATAACTGGCTATACAATTATATATTCATCTTACTAGTCAATTTTTAATTGGGCAGGGACCTGGGGAGACACTTGCTGGGGTGGGACAGGGAGAAAGGAAGAAGAAGAATTCTAAACCTAGAACAGTGGCAGCAGTATTCCATGTGCCCTCTCTCCTTTTTAACTGATTCCTTGTTTGTCATCAAGATAATTTATGGAAAGGTATAGGATTTAATATTGGTTTGTTGTTTTCTTACTGGTGTGTGTTTTTGTTTCCTGAATTCAACATTACCTATAACCAGAGCTGGTCAAAAAGCGTTTGTCAAACATTTTTTTTTTAATTGAAATATGCCTTTTCAGCTAAATGGAAATGTTCACGAAACTTCCATTTTTGGTAAGGGGAGAAAGGTAGTTCATAGCAAACGCCTAAATCTTGAAATCAAAAATATGTTTTCAATTTTAGTTTGATGTCTGAAAACCTGATTTTTTTTTTGTTAATTTTATTTGGAATTCTGACAATTTCAAGCAAAATTTTGTTTTGAGGTTTTTCTGGGTTTTTTAAGGTTTATGGATTTTTAGCAAAAAAAAAAATCATCCCATAAACAATGTTGGTTAAAAAAACTTGATTTAGATTTTTTTGTTAACATTTCGAGAACAGCCCTCCAAGTAACATATTGAGTACTTATTCAGTAACAATAAACCAGCTTGGATTGCCATCTCTTTGGGGCAGGGACTTTCTTTTAATGCAGTGCCAAGCACAGTGGGACTAGGTGTTACTGTAATAAAAATAGAGTTTTTGTTTTGTTCCAAGAGTATTTTTTAGAAGATATTGGCAACCTATGTAGACCTGGGAGGAGATAGTTTTCTGTCTATGCCTCCAAAGAATTGAGTAAAATGGTTGTTCAATAAAATGATCATCTCGCTCATTGTTCCAAGATGCATATACTGTATTGATTACAAAATCTTAGGGCCCAATTCTGCCCTCAGTTCCCTAGCTGTAATTCTCATTGAAATTAATCATGCTGTAGCCATGTAATAGAGGGCATATTTAGGCCCTTAGTGTTATTTGCCTCTACCTCTTTATGATATAATAACCAGTTACTGATGAAAATATTCTAGCAGTTCCTCTTTTACTATCTTCACTTTTCAGCCTTTGAGGAAACAAGCCTCAGCTACATCTGTGGGTTCAAACTGAGCCTGATCTTGTTGGGACTAGAATCTCAGTACCTGATGATCTAATAGAATCTATAGGTAAAAGCCCCTCAGAGCATTCCAAGATCATATTTAGATTGCTTGGGGCTAAATGAAGTTATGTTTGTGGTTATTTATAAAAGGCATGTGCTATCATTTATCTCAGCAGAAAATCATTCATCCTCTTTTAAGACATGGACATTGAAGCATCCGACAAAGTGGGTATTCACCTGCAAAAGCTCATGCTCCAAAACATCTGTTAGTCTATAAGCTGCCACAAGATTATTTGCTGCTTTTACAGATCCAGACTAACATGGCTACCCCTCTGACACTGTACACTGAGGGTTTCTGATAAACGTTAGAAATATCTGTAGCTTAAAGAGGTTCTCATATGTCTGATTTGTCAGTCATTTGTTTTAATAGCTGCATATTTGTGATTAATTTTGTTCTAAACTCTAGGGATGATTCTTCACTGCCCTGTGTGACGCTGGTAGGCTGGGTGTCAGCTCTTGCCAAGACCACAAACATTAGCTAAGAACTGACAAACTCCTAGCTGGAGACTAAACCAGTTCACCCATATGCTAGTTTTGCTCAAAATAGGTATTAGTCTTATAAGAATGAATTAAGTGTTTAGACTGTATGAAATGCTGGTAAGTTGCTCCATGCATTAATTTCACTTGTAATGTCTGTATTCCATGTTATAAGAAAATATATAAGTTTTGCTCTATAATTTTGAAAACATTTGCTCTGAACTTGTCAACCCAGGCCCTGGACTCATCACACACAGTCCCCTTTGCCCATCCAAAAGGATTATCAAAATTTAAGCAGATCATTATGAGTCAAAAACTTTGTTAATTGCCCCATCCACCCATCCACAGAACTATGTGCAGAAGGTCTTGTCCCATCACTTTAAATGCTGGAAGAGGAAAATAAAAATAGTTGATGTGAAGCTTTTTCATATCTTTGCCATTTGAACTCTCACAGGGCCAGAAAAACCAAACTGAAGCCAGAGATCCCAAGGGGTTATCTCCTAGGTCCACCCTGAAAGAAACTTTGAATTGACAGATCTCTACAACTCTGTCACTCTTAGGATTTAGATGATAACTCATTCATGTGTATATTTGCTTGCTTGCTTGCTTTAACCTATAAAGAACTCTCATTTATTTTTCCTAGTTGATATATGTTTAGATAGTTTAAATGCCTACAGCCAATCCTGTAATAAACTCTCTTTGGTGTAGGATGTAGGACTGGAGGCCACTTGAATATTGTGTGATTTTTGGTGTAAGTAACCATTTATCGCTAATTCCAATTTGTCTGGGTGGCAAGACAGACTGGAGAGTTTAAGGGGACTGTCTGAGATAAGACTGTGGTGCAAGAGTTCACATTTGTTACAGGCTTGATGGGGCCTGGTTATGGAACATGCCACCAGTTTGGGTTGTCTGCCCTGTTTCTGATGGTCTGCCCTGAGGTGAGCACTCGTGGTCATGAGCCACTCCAGACAGCATGACACACTTCCTCTTGGCAAAGTCATTTATACTTGTGAAAAGTGGGTGAAAACACTCCCTGCTCTGATTGGTAACATTTTACATCCACTTTGCACTCACACAGTATGTGCAAGGAGAATCAGATGCTCTGGCTGAAACAGGTTTCTATTCTAGCTGGGGGAATGGGGAGCAGGCATTGGAACAAGCATTCAAATGATATTTGGAACTCCTTTTAGTCATTTTCATTGACATTTGTAGGACCTAATTTTTGTTCTCAGTAATGTTCACCAAAAACCAAGTCTTGAAAATAATTCTATAAATATATTTGCATGATTATTTGGACTGGGCTGCACTAAGTCAGAAGAATCGTGATAGCTTTTTTTAGATATGGGATTCATCCAGTCAGGAAACAGAAACAGTCTCCTGTGATTTAGGTGACCAATCATTCAGCACGAATAGCTAATTACAAATAACTAATTTTTGAAACAAGAGTTGTAGCAAATAGATTGCAAATTAATCCCTAGTCTAAAATATGTTCATATACTTTTCATTGAATAAATTTGAATAGTGAACAGAAAAAGTGCTTATGTAGATTTAGTAAAAATTTGAATTTTCTTAAATTTTGATTAAACATTTGTAATTTTAAAAAAAAAGTCATATTTTTCTGGGTTTGGGTGAGTTTATACAGCGGTCAACATTTTCTCCCAAAAATTCAGAATTGCAACAAATTTTCACCTAGATCTACATAGTGATATGTAATTTCCTCAGTAAGTTCAGGAGGTGACTCTCCTGACTACTTTAACTGCCAAGAAGTAAAGAATATAGAGGAGTGATAGTCATCATGGTCTGTAATGTGAAGTACTAGTTTCATCACCTAAGTGCTAAATGTGTTCATCAGAAAGCATCAAATAACATATTAGATGAAACACACACTTTGCAGGAAATCATGGGTTTGGTTTTCCCAAGTATTTTCATTGTCAATGATCCTTTTTATAATATGAAAGTGCAGATGTTTTCTGAAAAGTGATTAGGTAATAACAGCATTTTCTTACTAAACAGCTCTGTTCCTCGTGGGTGAAATTCACCTTTGCCCTATTTTGAGGAGGACTTAAGTGTTGCATAGGCATTAGGCTGGCCTTGGTGCAGGGCTGAATTTCGCTCTGTGTTTACAAAGTCATATCTGCTCTCTTCTGAGACAAAAATAAATTCTTACTACTTTTTATTCTTGTTAGTTTTGAAAGGCAAACACAGCTGAGAATGAGCTAGTTTCTATTGCTTCTTTTATAGCAACAGCAAGATTGTTTTCTAAGTTCCACTCAGTTATCACGGTCCACCTTATTGAGTGTAATGGGGTTCCACACGGTGGCTTAGGGACTAATTTAAGAGAAACAGATTGCACATGAGTTACTGAGGGCATAGTTTGGTCTGCAGAATATTTATTAACAGCAGTGGTGCTTGAGAAAGAAAGAGACTAGGCTGATTTTCAAATCTTGGGCAGATTTTGCATCTAGAAAAAAACATCTTTGTGGTGATAAACTGAGCACTTTTGATATGGAAATCGTTGAGACACAATAAATAAGGAACCCAATAATACAGTTTGGCAGCTGCTTTTCAGAGTAGAATTTCAAATAAAATGAATCATCTTAACCTTTGTTATATTACATTTATTATTATCTTGATATCTTAATGCATCTTAATTCCTCTGTATCTGTTGTATGCACTCTCTTGTCTGAAAATCTTTGCCCTCACCCAATATGATTTTACAAGCCCAGATACACTGCAATTGCAGCTACAAGCCCAGTATGCCTTCCCTATAATTGGATGTGAATCTTGAGACACAGTATGAATGTTGCAACCTCACATTTCTTGGTCTACCACCTGTTTGACTGAGCAAGTACTAGTGCTCCCAGTCAGTTTACAGAGAATGCGCCATGTAAACCATGTTGCTGTAAAACTGTAATGTATTGCTTTATTTGTAGGCACAGTGCATGCCGTAAAGATTAGAATATATAACATAAATTAATTTAAACATTACTGTAATTTTTCAACTTGCTTTGTAATTTGTTAGAATTAATTTACAGAATGTGCACATAAAAATACAGATAAGAGAGCCTGAGTAGATGATACATCATAGAATATACATGATTCTTATCCTACTAGACAGTCTCTCATGAAGAGAGCTCTCCACGCTGCCCTTGTCAGGTTCAGGTAAAATCATCAGCTCACTCAATGATCTTTCTGAAAAAGTAAACTTGGGAGTTCATACAGCTGTAGCCCTGCCTTACTTTGATCAGGAGGATTGAAGAGTAAATTAATCATCTGGTTGCTAATCTCTGATATTGCCTTGAGTGACATGATTTGTTTCTTCCCAGTCCTAAATTACACCTCTTTGATGTCAGGAGTTATTCGATTGAATTAAGTTGTATTTTGCAATATGTTAAAGAAGCAGACAGCTTATAAAAGAGAATCATCAAAAAACCTGTAGTCTTAATACATCAAATTCTTTGATATATGGATGCTTATCAGTTGTATTTACAATAGTTTTCCACGAATGACTGTTGACTGAAAGAGACAGTTATTGTAATTTTTATTATATATTCTACTGCTCTCTGCTTAAGAAACAGCCAAGCTACAGTTAGACACATTTTCTCAGAACACGGTACAGTTGATTGTTACTCAATTTCAAACTTTGGCTTTGATATATCGTAAGTGCATATCCCAAGAGATAATACTATTCTCTACTAACGACTCCTGCCACTGTAATAATGTCCCAAAGAAGATATGACTTCCCAAAGGAAATTGTTAAACTCCCCAGGGCAGGCACCATCTTTTACACTATTTGTACAGCACTAAGGTCTCGGATCCTTACTGTAGAGTCATGTGTGCTACCATAATAGAAATAAATAAAAATGTCTTCCATGTAAAAGTATTCAAATATATAAACTATACATAGAATACTTGTTTCAGTATTGCTAGCTCCAAGAGATCAAAAACCATGAGTTAGATCCCCCCAAATCATAGTATTGTCTTAAAAATCACAAGATCTTTAAAATAACAAATGTTCAGTCCTTTCTATTTGCCTTTTGATCCTGCAAGGTTAATGTTTTGAAGTTTTTCTTCACAACCACTAGGAATAGAAACTTATTTTCTGATGTAAATGAAAGCTGAGTTTCCCCTTTAATAACTTTAGATCAGGAGCTGGGCTTTAAGAAAACCATCAAATATCATGAGATTTGTGATAAAATTGTGAGAGTTAGCAACACTGGTATTTTATTGTTAGGATTTAGTTATGTTGTGCTTTTGATTTTTTTAACTGATATGCAACCTGAATAACATTTATAATGAACAGATGAGAGAAGGGTGAAAGAAGATTTCTGAGTGCTGAATCAGAAAGAAGAATTTTTTCAGGTCAATGCCAACAAATTACTTAGGCTAGTATGGGGGAAATAGTTCAGATAAAATAAGTCATACTGTGAACATTTCCACCAAAACTTGAACCCAGGTCTGCACTGAACATTTTTTAGGAGAGTTGTCTTCCTTCCTCTCGCATTCTCCTGATTATGTGGTAGCCACCTGAAGTGATGATGTAGTATTTTTTTTTAATTTTCAAGACTTACATGAGATTGCATTACTCATTGAAATAAAAGACCCTGGATTCCACATTGAGAGATACAAGAAATAGCCCCAATGACATTTTTTAAAACTCTTTGTGTAATACATGACATATGCACAATAATTTACATGGAGATGTGACATGGTGTAAAGGTTTCATTGACACACTTTAGGATAATCTGCAAAACTCACTTGCAGCTTTGAAAGGTTTTCAAACTCATGCTTTAGAACACACCATGCTGTTATTTCTGTCCTATGCACTTGTAAGCCTCAGGCTAGAAGTCCTAGAGGAATGGAATTCTCTGCTCCTTCTGTTGGGGGAAAAGTCAGCTCTGGTCAGCCTCAATTATATGAATTAGAATGTTCATCCATATATCCACCTTCTGAGTTTTGTTGTTTTGGTTAGAATTTGTTTTGAGTAAAAGTGATAATAGGTTATGATTATTACAGTATTGATGAAAGGACATAGAAACTGTACAGGATATGCCCTGGGTATAGGGTCACTCTGACTTTATGAGTAATGGACTTTGGTTGGGTTGGAAAAGTTAGTTGTGTAGCAAAGTTTGGGTTCAGTATAGAGGAGAGGAAACCTACAAATAAACCAGAAGCTGAACAAAAACTGAGGGGACACAGTTTGGGGTCAGGAAGACTGATACCTCAGATTTTTGTTTTAAGTACAGGGGAGATGGCATGTTAGAAGATGCTGTCATATGAAAACTTTGGACTGAGAGGCTGTTGTTATGGGGAAGTGAGAGACTGCAGTCCTGGGTGCCTCTGGTAGTCCTAGAAGCAGAAGTTGGGAGAAGGGCTTCAGGAGTAGAGGTCAGCCATGGGTTATCAATTTTTCCCCATTTGCCAGTGATGCCTTCGCTCAACCTCAGAGCATGAGACTGTGGAGAGTTTGAATAACTTGTGTGACAGACCCAAACCAGTGGGGTACAGGAGTCTGGTAGAGGGCAAATATACTGGTCACTGGATGAGTAGTTTTCTGTTCCCTGAGTGACCAGAGCAAGGACTGCACTAGAGTAATCTGGAACCTGCTAGAACCAATTAAGGCAGACAGGATGATTAGAACACCTGCAGCCAATCAAGGCAGGCTAATCAAGGCACCTGGGTTTTAAAAGGAGCTCACTCCAGTCAGGCCAGAGGGAGCCAGAGGAAAGGAAGTGCATGTGAGGAGCTGGGAGCAAGAGACACAAGGAGCTGAGACTGAGTGTGCTGCTGGAGGACTAAGGAGTACAAGCGTTATCAGATACCAGGAGGAAGGTCTTGTGGTGAAGATAAAGAAGGTTTTGGAGGAGGCCATGGGGAAGTAGCCCAGGGAGTTGTAGCTGTCATTCAACTGTTACAGGAGGCACTATAGGTCCTGGGCTGGAACCCGGAGTAGAGGGCGGGCCCGGGTTCCCCCCAAACCTCCCAACTCCTGATCAGACACAGGAGGAGTTGACCCAGACTGTGGGGAAGATCACAGAGGTGAGCAAATCTGCCAGTAAGCACAGGACCCACCAACATAGAGGAGGAACTTTGTCACACTTGATACAAGAGCCAGAAAAGATTGAGGTAGCTGGAGTTCCCAGGCTGGGGAACTAAAGGCAAAGACTGAGGAAGTCAAAGGTCCCAGGAAATGGATGTGACTTGAACAGTTAAGTAATTTGCAGGCCTAGATGAAGGTTTTTCTACTGAAAGTGGATGAGCAACAGGAACAAATCTGATGCCTAGAAGGCAGACAGACAATGAGCTAGTTGCAGAGAAGGAGAGAAACCACTTGGGGTGACAAAGCTGGGTGAACAAGTCCATACAGTGGAATAGGAGCATGGTGTTTGTCAGAAAAAACTCCAGGTTAGCCTCCAAGAAGCCTAGCAATTGAAGAGGAAGCTCCAGCATCTGCATCAGTAGCAGATGGGTGAAGTGGAGGAAGAGCTCAGCAACAAGGATATTGTGAACATCCAGCTTAAGAAAACAAATCTTCAGGTCAGCTAAATAAAGACAAACTTAGAGGCCAACTTGAAGTACCAGTCTTCCCTTGCAGCCTTGAAAAAAAGAACAGCATGAAAAAACCATTGGATCTGGTTTCTTAAGTATTCCAGGTGATTTGTCAGCAGGAAGCAAAGGTGGGAAAGAAGATGTACCAGGGAAATCTACCCTGGAGTGGAACTGCTAGAAGGGCTTGAACAGGACCTACAGCTTGAGAGGGAAAAATTAGAATCTGTTGATGGTGAAGCAGACCAAGACATTTCTGCTCCAGGAAGACTTGAATACATTCATCAAGAAACTGAAGTGGAAGCAAGAAAGTTTATTGAAGTTATAGATAGAGAAAGAAGTTCTTTGTAAATGACAACAGGACCAGAACCAAGGAGTTTTATCAGGGGAAGGATGAGGAGCTAAAATCTCTTCAGTTCAGCTGCAAAGACTGTTTTCCGAGATATGGGTCCAGCTGCAGAGCCAACAGAAGGAGCACAAGATGGTTCTGCAAATCTTCCAGGACCTCATCTACATAGCAAAGACCCAGGAGATACATCTACTGATGTACCAGAATGTAATGCTCATCTTGGAGATGCAGAAGTAGCATAGTGAGAAGGATATGTTCAGGGGCCAAGAAGAGGACCTCAAGGCTCAGTTGCAGGAATTTCTCCAAATCAATAGCCACCTCCTGGAACAATTTAAGGCACTGGATGGACTAAAGATGAAGACTCTGGGAAGGGCAGAGGGACACAACAAAAGCACTAGTACATGGGATGAGATAGAGAACACAGCAATAATTACCAAGAGGCTGGTGCTTGTATATACAAGCAGAATGATGACTCGAAAGCTCTCAAAGAATGTTCAAGGGGAGGACTGGATCACTTATCAAAAGGCTGAGTATCAACAGGCAAAAATATTGAAATTGTATCTACTGTGGAAGCTGCAGTAATCGTGATATCCTCTACGGCTGCCCAGCAAGACCATCCTTTAATAAGCTAGAAAGATTTAGAGGAAAAGGTCACTTCAGGTGAAAGGATCAGGGACGAAGTCCATGCACAGATAAATGCCTTACAAGCCCCAAAACCAGAAGCCTTGCTGGAGCTGGAAAACGTATGTTTCTCCAGGGATCAGGTCTGGGCTCATTCCATTAAAGGGAACAGGAGTTGTCCCTCTTGATGGCAAAAGAAGAAGAGTGGCTACAAGCATTGCCATTGGTGAGATAGCTAAGATACAATTTGGCTTGTCCTTTGGAACTGTGACTAAACTGAATATTGTTGTGATTTCTTCTATAAAGTCCAGAGAAGAGCAACTAACTTGATTAAAGGTCTAGAAATCGTGAGCTATGATGGAAGAGTGAAAAATTTGGGTTTGTTTAGGCTGGAGAAGAGAAGACTGAGAGGGGACATAACAGTTTTCAAGTACATAAAGTTGTTACAAGAAAGAGGGAGAAATACTGTTTTTCTTAACCTCTGACAATAGGACAAGAAGCAATGGGCTTAAATTGCAGCAAAAGATGGTTTAGGTTGAACATTAGAAAAAACTTTCTGTCAGAGTGGTTAAACACTGGAATAAATTGCCTAGGGAGTTGTGGAATTTCCATCATTGGGGGATTTTTAAGAGCAGATTGGACAAACACCTGTTAGGGATGGTCTAGATAATACTTAGTCCTGCCTTAAGTGCAGGGGACTGGACTAGATGACCTCTAGAGATCCCTTCCAGAATCCTATGAGTCTATGATAAGCATTAATACACTTCTGCTCTGATATAATGCTACCCAATGTAACACGAATTCAGATATAACGTGATAAAGCAGTGCTCCGTGGGGGCAGGGCTGCATGCTCTGGTGGATCAAAGCAAGTTCGATATAACGCGGTTTCACCTATAATGTGGTAAGATTTTTTGGCTCTCTAGGACAGCTTTATATCGGGGTAGAGATGTATTAACTATGTATATTAATTTCTTCTGTGATGTGGTTCTGGTCTGAGGTCTCTGATTTGAACAAAAAAGGTAATCTCAGGTTACCAGCTATATTTAGTGGATGTTAGCCAAGACTATTTCTATAAGCATGTTTATAAATGCACAGATTTTAAAGTAAGAATGGACCATTATGATAATCTAATCAGACCTCTGGCATATCCAATCAAAAACCTCATCCAGTACATTCTGGATGATACCCCCTAAATTCTGTTTGAGTTATGGCTTTTTTTTTTTTTTTTTAAAGATATCCAGTCTTGATTTCAAGCCTGCAATTGATTGGGAATCCACCACTTCCTGAATCCAAAAGATGATTACAAAATGTACCTACATTTCAATGGTATATGATGCTATCTAGAAGCAATGTTTCTGCTCATGAGAGGTTGTATGTTGTATTATGACCTGTTTGATCCTGTGCTAATATTAGTCACAAAACACTGGGATAAAAGAGTGATCTCATCTCCTACACTGCTATGAGGACAGCACAGCCATGACTTTTAAACAAATACCTAAGTGGTATGTATGTTCATCAGCTATTTATATAACTGGGTGTAGGATGCTGTCAAGGGTTGCCTTGGGAAGCTATACATATCCAAACTCCTTGGATCTTAAAACAAAGAGGAATTAACCATTCCCTTCCTTCCCCCGTCCCCCACCAATCCCTGGTGAGTTTAGACTCAATCCCTTGGATTCCAAAACAAGGAAAAATCAATCAGGTTCTTAAAAAGTCTACATATTTTGACATGAATGGGTAAATTGTCACTTGGGCCTCTGGATTGATGAATTTGGGGTCCATTAAGCATTGGTGGATAGCTGACACTTGTGCCCCCGTGTGTCTCCACGCGATAACCTTCTTTCCACTCACTCTCAAAGTTTCCCTTCGCTCCGAGGGTATTTGAGAGGCATCTGGGCCTGGGGATCTTTGGTGTGATGGTGGTGTAATGAACTGCACTCAGTTGGGGTTCTTGGGGCAGTTGGTCTTTATATGTCCCAGTTCATTATATTTAAAGTACCGCCCAGCTGATTGGTCACTGGGCCGAGGTGGGTTGCTGGAGAATGGTGAGGTGGGACAATAGGGTGTCTGGGGTTTTCCTTGGGTTGTAGGTGGGGCCTTGGGTTGCCCCCGGTGATAGGATTTATTTTCTGTTTGCCCCCGGTGATATTCGCTTCCCTTGCTAGTAGCTTTTTTCTTTTCTGCCACTTCAACCCATCTGGCTCCAATCTCCCCCCACCTTGGTTACAGTTTTGGGCTTCCCATCTAGGATGTACCTTTCTATTTCCTCAGGAACACCCTCTAAGAACTGTTCCATTTGCATTAGGAGACAGCTCTGTCAGAGATTTAACATTTGCTCCTGATATCCAGGCATCCAATTCTTTTCCCAATGTGGTAGGCGTGTCGGTAAATGACACATCTGGTTTCCACCTTAGGGCTCTGAACCGCCGAACGGCATGCTCAGGTGTTAGCCCCATTCTGATTCTGGCCTTGGTTTGAAAAAGTTTATAATCGTTCATGTGTTCCTTAGGCATTTCAGCCCACCTCTGCTAAGGGTCCACTGAGCTGTGGCCTCAGCTCTATCATGTACTGGTCTGTAGAGATGTTGTACCCATGGCAGGTCCTTTCAAAATTTTCTAAGAAGGCCTCAGTATCATCACCTGCCTTGTAGGTGGGAAATTTCCTGGGATGGGGAACAGTACCTGGAGAAGGGTTGTTAGGGTTGGCTGGAACATCTGCTTAGCCTTTGCTAATTCCAGGGCCTGGTGGGCCTCCTCTCTTCCAGCTCTTTTTTCTTTCCTCTTCTATCTCTCTCCGTGGGCAGCCTCTTTGGCTTCTTGTTTCTCTTTTTGGGCTGCTTCTTCCGGACAGCTCATCCAGAGATGTACATTGCTCCTTGATATCACAGGCATCCATTTCTTTCCAATGTAGGCTAGCTGGCGAGTACATTGAATGACAATCTGAGTTCCACCTTAGGGCTCGTGAACCGCCGACAGGCTGTGCTCAGTGGTTAGCCGCATTCTGATTCTGCCTGGTTTGAAAAAGATCATAATCGTTCATGTGTTCCTTAGGCTTTCAGACGCACCTCTGCTAGGGTCCCGAGTGTGCCTCAGCTCTATCAATGTACTGGTCGTAGAGATCGCTTACCAGTCGTCCTTCCAAAATTTCTACTAAGAAGGCTCAGTGTATCACTGTCGTTAGGGGCAATTTCCTGGAGGAATGGGAATAGTTGCCTGCAGAAGGGTTGTTAGGGTGGCTGGAACATTCTGCTTAGCCTTCTAATTCCATGCCTGCTGGTGGGCCTCCCTTTGCGATTCAAGTCTTTTGTTCCTCCTATCTCTCTCCTATGGCGCCTCTTGGCTGTTCTGTCTCTGTTGTGGGCTTGCTTCTTCCCTAGGCTATTTCTGCCAAATTAATTAGGATCATCTCTCCTTTAGACTTTCCCCTCCTTGGGTTGCCTTGGGAAGCTATACAGATCCAAACTCCTTGGATCTTAAAACAAAGAGGAATTAACCATTCCCCCCACCAATCCCTGGTGAGTTTAGACTCAATCCCTTGGATTCCAAAATAAGGAAAAATCAACCAGGTTCTTAAAAAGAAAGCTTTTAATTAAAGAAAGAAAAAGTAAAAATTATCTCTGTAAAATCAGGATGGTAAATGCTTACAGGGTATTCAGATTCATATAGACTAGAGGGACTTCCCCTCCCCCCAGCCTGAGATTCAAAGTTACAGCAAACAGAGGTAAAAATCCTTCCAGCAAAATACACAATTACAAGTTAAGAAAACAAACATAAGACTAATCCGCTTTTCCTGGCTAGTACTTACTATTTTGAAACATGAGAGACTGATTCAGAAAGATTGGAGAAAACCTGGGTGTACATCTGGTCCCTCTTAGCCCCAAGAGCGAACAACGAACAAAAAAAAAAACAGCACAAACAAAGACTTCCCTCCACCAAGATTTGAAAGTATCTTGTCCCCCCATTGGTCCTCTGCTCAGGTGTCAGCCAGGTTCACTGAGCTTCTTAACCCTTTACAGATAAAAGAGACACTAACCCTTAACTATCTGTTTATGACAGATGCCAGACTGGGAGCCCCTGGTTCTGTTAATCCACTCGTTATGTGACTATGGGCAAGTCATTTAATATTGCTGAGTGTGTGATCCTGGCTCCATTGCAGGCAAAGGAGGAGTTCCTGGCATTGACTTGAATGGAGCTAGGATTTCACTCACTGTCTCAGTTTCCCAATCTGCAAAATGGAGATTACGCTTACTCATCTATCTAAAGTACTATAAGAAGTATGGATGAAAAGTGCTGTGAAAGTGATTATTATTATTAATGTAGTGATGATAATTTCTAAATTCTTAACCTCAAAAAGCGGCTTATTCAAATCACTCCAGATTTGGGCACAATATTATCAGCTGGTTATGACTATATGTATGTAAAATTTTGAAGTTGAGTTGACATTTGAGATTTTGTTTTGGCTTCTTTTGGGCAGGAGGAGGCGGTAAAGGAGGGAAAGCAGGTTTCAACTTTAATGACAGTCTGTTATTGTCACTCCATAATAATAAATTGACTCACATCTTTTAAAGTATTGCTCATTGTAGTTTTAGTTCCAGGTCATTGTCTTTATTTCTTGAGTATTACAAATAGCTCATTGGTTAGATAGAGCTCAGTGCTTCCCAAACTGACATGCCTGCCTGCTGGGATCCATATCTCATTTGTCTTGTACTTTGTTTATCCACACTGTCACTACAGGGTTTTTTCATATTAGCTTTAGTGTGATGATGCATTTCCTTGTTGTTCTGTTTAGTATTCTGCTTTTTCTTTTATAGATTTTGGGGAGAATCTCATAGAACGCAGTACTCTGGATCATTATTTGTTTGAATGTTCAAGAGTTTCTGTAAGCTTCTAGAGATGGGTGCCCAAAAAGTTTGGATCTGTGAGTAGTCCCAGAAAACATGTTATGACTGATTTGTCTGCATCTGTTCAGTGGCAATTGAGGCAGCATTGATTCATTTTATCAATGACTACTGGGGTATGGAAGTGAGTCTTTCCATTGGAATTCTCTCCCTGATGTGAGGAAGGGAAGATGTCTACACTTTGGAAAATAGGTGCCCTAGAGTCATCATCTATATTGCCCTGAAATTCTGTGTTCTGTTTTTTCCTTTATGCACCATGACTTCTTTTTCTGCATGGCTCAGTGTTTTCAATAACTGCACTGATGATTTAGTTTTCATATAATCTATTATTTGGTTCTATTCTGTGATGTTCTAGAGTAGTGGTCCCCAACGTGGTGTCCGCGGGTGCCATGGCGCCCGCCGGGGCATTTATGTGCACCCGCCTAGTGCCCAGCAGGGGAGAGAAGCCGCAGCCGTGTGCCTGCCGGAGACAGAGAACTCAGGCTGCGAGCATGGTGTTCTCTGTTCCCAGCAGGCACGGGGCCCGCCTAGTGCCCAGCAGCGGAGAGAAGCCGCGGCCCCGCGCCTGACGGGAACAGAGAACTCCAAGGCTGCAGGCTGTGGGCGCCGGTGTTCTCAGTCCCTGGCAGGTGCAGGGCCGCGGCTTAAGCCAGAGAGAAGCCATGGCCCCGTGCCTACCAGGGACAGAGAACTCTGGGACTGCAGGCGCTGGTGTTCTCTGTGCTCACGGCTTCTCTCTTGTCTCTGGATTCATATATTATGTTATATTAAATATGATATTTTTCATATTATTTAATGTACAAATACAAAATAAGCCTTGAAAAACTGTTGGTGCCCGCCACACTCTTCTGAAAACATGAATGTGCTACTGGCCACAAAAAGGTTGGGGACCATTGTTCTAGAGAGTTTTGTACCTCTGTCAACAGAGATATTGATTCTTATTTACACTAATGCCACTTTACATTGTTCTCACAGTATAACCAGGCCTTAAATGAGATGTCAATGTAATTTATACTTTGAAATGTAGCGCTTTGAGGGACTGTGTACCTATTGGGTTCTGGGAAGTGGGCGGATGGCTTCCCCACTCCAGCAGAAAAAAGGGTTAAAGTCAACCCTGGGAGAAGGTTGTGACTGAGAGCTGCTAAACTGGGCTGATTGGGGAAGCAGTCACAGCTGGGCCACGCCCCAATCAGGACACAGCTGGCCTATATAAAAAGGCTGTAAGCCAGAGGCCCAGAAGTCTCTCTCTCTCTCCAGGCTGGGAGAGAGCAGGGCCTGGCTGCCCGCAGAAATGGTATTGGGCTCTCTTCAGGATGGGTGAGAGCAGGGCCTGGCTGCCTGCAGAAAGGGTACTGGGAGTGATGCAGGGCTAGGGAAAGGCCAGGGGAGCTCCAGGCTGGCAACTCCCCTGGCTGCAGGGCCTGGTCCAAGGCCCATAGAGGTACTGGGAGGCAGAAGAAGTAGCAGGTCTGAAGCCCCTTGCCTATGATGAGTGGCTTTTAATTGCAGTCTGCCCCAGGGAGTGGGGGCTTGATGATGACTGGCAGTAGCCCAGACTGAGGCAAGGTGGGGATTAGAGGATGGGGATTCCCAAGAGAGGGGAGACCCAGAGGCAGAATGTGAGGGTATTGGCAGGGGGCAGCACCCCAGATAAAAAGGGATCGGGGTCTGGGAGGGACACAGCGGGACACTGGCCTGCAGAGGGCCCTCTGAGACTGGAAAAGAGCTAATTCCCTAAGATAACCAGCAGGAGGCACTGCAGGAGTGTGTCCCACACCTTTACAGACTGTAAAATGAATAACAGCACTTTTACAGTGCTTTTCATCCATAGATCTCATAGTGCTTTAAAAATGTGAGTATATTCTGTTTTATAGATTGATGTGTGGAATGAGATCACTCAATGGCTGTGCACAATGTTCCATGCCAGCAGAATGTTAGGATGTTGTTAGTTAAATTAAAAAGGCAGTGTATGATTAAAAATAAATCACTGCATATGCTCAAAGCAAATTTTGAAATAGCCTTATAATTTGGCCAAATGAAAATGGATTTTCACCAGATCACCAAGATAGATGCAACCTAATATTCTATCTGTTCCAAATTTCAGTTGTATTCTAAACCTCTGGATTGTTAGAGCTGTTCAAAATAAGGTTGCAAGCCATCTTTTATAATTGCAGAAATACATTTGGTTTTACTCCCTTCCTCGCTGAATACAGCTGAAAGATTTTCCCTCTGATGTTTCATCCTTGGGTGGAGAACAAAACTGGAAAATTTCAGATCAAAAGGTGAGCATTTTGAGAAAGTTATGATTGAAAAGGCTCTTTTGAATGAAACCTGTTTGCAACCTTATCTATTGGCCTCACTATTTACCTTAACTATAATATGCATATATCTGTGTAATCTATCTCATTATAAGCAGATTTTTCAATCACTCCCATAAGAATGGTCTTACTGGATCAGACCAATGGTCCTTCAGTCCGGTATCCTGTCTTCAGTGACCATTGCTAGATGCTTCAGAGAGAGTGAACAAAATGGAGCAATTATCAGATCATCCATCCACTGTCGTCCAGTTCTACTTCTGGTAGTGAGACACTTAGGGACACTCAGAGCATAGGGTTGGGTTCCTGACCATCTTGGCTTATTGATGGACCTATCTTCCTGGAATGTATCTAATTCTTTTTTCTTAACCCAATTATTCCTTTTTTTATACCAAATTATTATACCTCATAGGATGGATAGTCAACCTGTGCAGCACTAAGAATCTAACCCCATGCTTCATGCTGGCACCATCCCCACCAAAAACCACATTTAATCAATATTCCCTGTAACGAACTAACTCTGCAACACTGTCTAAACATCAGTTGTATTCTATTAATAAATTAAAAGGGAAGGGGTGAGGGTGGGTAAAATAAATAGCCCAGTGGGAAATAATGCAAAATCTCTAGGTAATTAAAGAGTTCTTTCCCAGAAGAAAGTAACTTTGTTGGCTGCCTAGGGTACCTCATACTCTAAGGGCATAATAAGTCCTGCAAGGCAAATGACAATGACCAGCCAAAGCTTAATTAGATTTTTTTTTATATAATTCTTATTATAGTAAGAACCAAACCTATTAGGTGGCAAAAAACCAAACCAAACCAACCCCCCTCCCCAAACAAAACAAAAAACCAACCAAACAAAAAAGCAGCATGCATGCAAGAGAGATGATTCCCCTGGGTCTGATGTTTCACTTTATTATTTCCTTCATGTCACCAACATATCTATCATAGTTACTACTGATGGTTACATGAAATAGAAAAGGGCTGAGGAGATAAATGCAGTCAGCTTCCTGTGAGTACGATACTGGTATCTGCTCTTCAAATTTTCTTCACCTTTTATAATTTTTGTCCATAGAACGTCACTCAAAAAATATTGATTTGCAGTTCGCCCTTCAAGCAGTTGTCGTCATCCTACCAGTGACTGACAATGGCGCACAAGAGATCCTGGAGGTAAAATGTTACTTTCTACTAATAAAAATGATTTTTTGTTTGTGTTTGGGTGGAGGGGTGGGATGGAAAGAATTCAATTACGACTAGGTCACAATGTTTTTGACAGTGTACTCCGCTGGCATTTTCTTGTTCTACTAGTGCCATCTTTCTTTGAATGCCTAGTCAATGCTCATTACAGGGTTATTGTAGCATATTTGTATCTTTTAACGTACTGTTTATTTCAATAAATAATTCTTCATGATGTCCCAGGGCACTGGGAGTGCAGTCACTTTGATAAGAAAAGGACCACTGATAGATGATGGAAATGCCATGGAGGAATTAATCACATCTTTCATCTCTCATTAAATTAAAAGGGGAAAAAAAGTCTTATAGAAAGATTTGAATGTAGCTGTAACTGCCACATTCGATAACTGTCAAAAGAGGATAAACTGACATTTTTGCCCTATTCTTGCTAGCTACATCTGGGCTGAAGTATTAAAGGAAGGCTAACTTTCCTGTTGAATTAGCTCCCCATCATCTTGGAGGCGATCGTGCTCTCGGCACAGTTTTCCTTTAAGGATGAAATCTTGCTGACCCATCAGCATTGCACAATAATTGCCTTTAAAAAATCAGCTTTGATCATGAAGTAGCACACAATACCATTTACAATACCACTACTTTTTTCTGTTATCAATGTATTTATATACTGTATAGTCTAGGAGTCTGAACCCAGATTGGAGACCTGTTGTGCTTGGCACTGTACAAACACACAGTAAGAAACATTCCCTTCCCCCAAAAGCTCTTATTCTGAATAGAGAAGACAGATGAGGGGTGTGAGACAGGGGTACAACATAAAAGCGTAATACTGAGCACAAACAGATTCATTGACATGTCTTGCCACTCAGTCAGTTGTAGAGCTGGGAATTGAGCTCAGACCTTGTAATTCCAGTCCAGTCTCTTAGCCTTTTATCCAAGTCTGGGCAAGGCCCTAGTATCTAAGGCTCCACTTGAGTCTGTAAAGGTGCTACACAGACATGTTGAGGGATCTAAAAGTGGAGTGCCCCCATAGGGTATTTGCTTGTCCCCCTACACATCACAAAAAGAGTTTCTAGGCTTCTCTTAGTTCCTCTGTTTTCACAAAAGAGCAGAGTGAGGCTGAGATTGAGGTTAAAATATTTTGACAGTAATAACAACTGATTCTGGCAGACTGGGTCCCAGCTCATGCCAAGGCCCCCAGGGCTTACTTAACACTGGCAAATGCATAGCTGGAAACCAGTCTGACTTAACTGTGTGATGGCATTATTAAAATAGATACTAAATTTATAAGACTTTATGAAATGCTTGTAAATTTTTGCATGCATTAATCTTACTTGTATCTGTGTCCTATGTTAAAAGGTAATATTTTAAGTATTTGCTATGTAACTATAAATGTGCTTGCTATGAAACTGGAAACCCACACAGTCAGGAGAGTAGCATTACCAACTGTGAAATGCTAGTTTACCACAGGCGTTGTCATCTCCTGCCCAATAAAAGAAGGTCTTCAGACATCAGACGACATTGTGGAACATGAGTGGACAAAAGACTGATTGCTCCTCTGACCCCCATGAAAAGGAGACTTGCACAAACTTTGAGGGAAGGGAATGAAAATGCCTGAGAAGAAGAAATTTTATTTTTCTATTTGGAACTGAGGGGCAAAGATCCCCAACTACTCCTAAAAGGACATCTAGAACTTGCTTATTATAGACACTTCTATTACTTTTTGAATTTAAGACAGTAACTCATTTGTGCGTGTATGTTGACCTGTGGTAACCTTGTAAAATAACCCTCATTTATTTTTCCTAGTTAATAAACCTTTAGTTAATTTATTATGGGATTGGCTACAAGTGTCTTTTGGTTTGAGATCTGAGGTAGATTGACCTGGGGTAAGTGACTGGTTCTTTGGGACTAGGAGTAACCTGAATATTGTTGTGCTTTTGTGTGTGTGTGTGTGTGTGTGTGTGTGTGTGTGTGTGTGTGTAAGGGACAATCTATCGCAAAGCCAGGATTACCTGGGTGGCAAAATAGACTGGAATGCCCATAGGACTGCCTGTGACTCCACAATAAGGCTGTCATAGCACTTGAAGAGTTTACACTTGGTTGGCAAAACCTAAGTATAGGACGCACAACCAGTTTGGGGTTTATTCCATTTCCTGACCGCAGCTCCCACTGGCCATGGTTTGTCATCAAAGATTATTGGCAGCTGCGGGAAGTGGCATGGGCCGAGGGATGTGCTGGCTGCACTTCCCACTGCCCCCATTGGCCTGGAGCGGCAAACCGTGGCCAGTGGGAGCTGCGATCGGCTGAATCTGCAGGCACAGCAGATAAAAAAACTGGCCTGGCCGCCAAGGTGCTTACCCTGGCGAGCCACGGCCCAAAAGTTACTGATCCCTGAGCTAGTGCTTGCCTCTTCATCAATCAGCCACAAACTGAGCCAGGTGCTCACCCTTTCTTTCTCCTGCAGGCCTTAACCCCTTGTGTGCTGGTGGGTGGTTTCTGTTTCACTGCAATCATAAACATAGGAATGGCCACAATAGACATTGCCAGTGTCTATCAGATGGTTTTAGGGGAAAGTGCAGCAAGAAATGGGCAATCATGCAATAACCTCTTCATAGGGGAATTATCTTCTTGATCCCTCATCAGTTAGTTATTGATTTATGTCCTGAAGTACATTTATATGCAAAATTTTTCTGCACTGTGGGGATAATGATACCAACTTTCTTTTTAAAGTGCTTTCAGCTCTGCATAGAAAGCTTTATAGCAGAGTAGATATTATTACTGTTGGTTTGATCTATCTAGAGACTAAAGCAGACATCCAGCATGGAAAATTTCAGCGCAAATGGTTAAAATTTGACAAATCTATAAGAAACTGAACAGTTATGTAATGGGAAGTGTCAAGCAACAGTAAACATAGCTGATGTTACCAGCTCCACCTGTAATACAATACCTTTTGTTCAAAAAGATTCCGAAGCACCATACAAGCTAGCATATGTGTCCGTTCAAAAATATTCAGTCTCTCACTGAAATGCAGCTATAGCTAATGATGAGTGTAACAGCTCTCTACACTGTCACCTGCACTGATCGTTCCGGTCTCATACTGGGGGCATTAGTAAACACACTGTATATGCTACAGAGGAGGTTTTTTGTTTCAGTATTAACATTTTTAAATGTGTTTTCTAAATCACAGGAAATTGCATTATAGATTAATAATTAAGCATTTTCTGGCAGGGATTATATTCCCTGAACCCCCAAGAGTTGCTCACTCGCTTTTTAAAAAATGAAGTGTGTTCTATGCTTATTTTTCTCTCTCAAAGCACTTAGGACAGGAAAATGAAGATAAATATCATAGACATTTGAAACTGCAGAGGGAATTGCAGGTGGGCAGAATGAAACTTACAGATCACATACTTGCTTGAGATGCTGGAGGGCCTTTTTATCTCTCTCCTTTTAAAGTCATTATGCTGGATCATTCTTCCATTTAGTGTAATTTATATTCTATCTCGTGGATCTGTGCAGTTAGATTTATTAGCATGCACATATCTATTCTGTAATAGGTGTACGTTTATCATCAGTAAAAATGTATTTGCCACATATTAACCCAGGTACTTAGTATAGTTTACTTAGCCCTTCTGTTTTTGATTGCACAGAACCTAAATGATTTGTGGTATTTCCATATTAATTGCAAACTTGGAGGGTTGCCTTTTTTTTTTTAATTTATTAATTCCTCAAACCTACCCCAGGCAAAGCTTTGTAGAGCTTAGAAACAAAGAAGAGCCAGACTCCATGTCAAGGCCACTGTTGCCAACTTCTTTTATGTGGAAGGCATTCTCATACTGCAGTGATATGTAGCAGTACAAAACCCTAAGACAGACATGTCAGTACCAAACTAGTGTTTGGGTGTTAATTTTCTGTAGTAGCCCAAGAGCAACCTGGTAACCAAAACCAGTTTTTCTCTTGAATAGTTTGAAATTCAAACAGACACCTCATCTCATTGCCTACCCTTTAGACAGACAGGAATCCTCCTCTGCAGAGTTCATAATGGAAAAATGGTGGTACTCTACCCTAACTCCATGCATAACACTAAGGTCTGCCCATATTCATGCAATAGCTGGAGTTCTGCTAACCAGCAGCAGCAGAATAGCTAACAACCTTGACATTTTATGTTGTCATAATAGAATTTTAAGAACAAGTGGTCAAGACTGGAGTTCCATGCCTTCGGGGATTTCAGCAAGGTCGAGGCCCATAACACAATGGCAAGTCAGAAGTTCGGTGCTGATGAGTAGAAAAGTGCTATCTATTGCATGCTATTCCCCTTTCCTGAAGTGGTTTGGTGGTCATTGTTGGCCATCCCTTCAAATTAACACCCTTCCCCATAGCTTGCACGATCTGGCAGAAGCACAGCACAAGGAGTATTGAATGCTGTAATTTAACATTAACATTAATGGAAGTGCTTAACATCAACGAGGTGTGCTTGACATAAATGGATGTTACATTTTTGCATAAAGAAGAGAAAAGGCCTGTATTTTAAGATTCACTTCTGCAAAAAATTCCACATTCTTACTTTGGAGTCAGAATCCTAAATTTGCTCATGACAAAAATCTCCTTTTACTGCATACAAATAGCAGTAGCAGCCTATTCCATCTTTAAAATGTTTATAGTCACCGGTAACTCTTTCCCTCAGTTGGAAATATAGCAGAGACACTTGACATAGAATCATCCTTCACTGTGAAGCTCTTCAGAAAACCAAGAAAATCTGCATCACAAATAGATTTTTTTTATTAGCGGCATAATTTCTAGTTTAACAAGTCTATGTCATCCTATTCCACAAGTGCAAAGTTGCTAACAATAAACCTCAATGTGCAATTCTATCAAATGGTTCTATAAAACATAATTACATAACATCTACATATCAGTATTCAATTGCTTATCTACCATTTCCTTAATGTCCTCCTACAATAGATGCATGAGCCCTGCTGTAAAACAATGCATTCCATCTTTCAGCAGCCTGTGATTTTATTTTCAAGCATTCCTCTTATGATTGTCAGAATACTTTAGAGTTAAGGATAAAGGGATAAGTCTCATTTCTGAAAAGACTTTACACATTTTCTGATACAACTATTTGTTATCTGAAAAAAAAATAGGCTTTAGACAGCTCCCCTATGTGGATTGAACAATTGTGTTCAAATCTGGGCAAGATGTATTTCTCACTTCCTTTATATGGGTGCTGTCCCAACCAGAGCGGTATTTAATGAGGCCTTGGAAACAGTTAGATCATTGTTTCTAAAGACTATAAGCTTAGGCTTAGGAGTCAAAGTGAACAGAATTAAATTCCAAAGGAAAAAATAGTTTGGGCAACGATAAAAAGAAAAACTCCTGACTTTTTTTTTTAAGTTAATTTAAAGCCATGACTCTCAGCTGGTGTAAATTGGCTCCATTGGAATCTGTTAGTGCTGGTGAAAACGAATACACTGAAAGACCTAGAAATTGACATCATCTTTCTCTATAGAATGAAAACAATATGAGCAGCATTGGTGTGAGCTTTATTGGAGCAAAGAGGTGTGACCTCCCTCAGAGACAACCCACCCCTTGGAATGTGGGCAGAAAAGCCACTCCTGCCTCATGGAAACTGAGGGGAGGGACAGAAAGTGGAAGTACAAAAGGCAGGCTGTGCAGCTTAGTTGGGTGGGAGCTGCCGAGGGAGACAGATGCTTCTCCTCGGCTGCCAGAGTGGGCCGTGGAGGAGCTCCTCTTGGGGTTGCTGCCTGAGGACTGAGCTTACAGGCCTGCCGCACAACCAAGACACTGAGGACTGGCCAGAGTTCCCACGGTTGCCGGCCAGCTGATGTGCTCATGAGTGGGTGAGGCTACCGCTGACCACTGATCCCAGGGAAATGGCAGACTCCTACAGCTCGGAGGTATCAAACTCTGGGGAGGTAGGAAGTAGCCTAGGGAAACTAGATGAGAGTCTGCTTGGGCCTCGGCCTGATAGTAGGTTGGTGTGTTGCAGGCAGATTCCCGCTGTCCCAGTGGCAGACCGCTCTGCCACTGCTAGGGCCCAAGGCTGGGACCCAGTGGAGTAGGGTAGGTCTGGGTTCCACTACCCCCTGACACCCTACCTCTGTGGTAGCAGGCTCCCTGTATTAGGCCAGGAGGCCTCTGTCTGGTGCTCACCCTGCCTGAACCCTGAGACTGTTATTCTGCCCTGGTCACAGGCCAGAGCCCCCAACTGTTTGCTGCCCTGCACTGGCTAAGGGCCTGGGTTTACAGACTGTGGTACTCTGTCCTGACTGCAGGCCAGAGTCTCTAACTGTTGGTACCCTGCCCTGCCTGTGGGCAGGGGTCTTAGACTTGCTATTGCCCAGCCAGATCAAGCTCTAAAGGACTGTTAATTCCCCACTAATTGATTGCAGTCATAAAGGTTTGACAGTGAAGAGGTATGGCCTCCCTCAGAGACAGCCGAGGAGGAATGGCCACACAGGCTTACATTTACAGATACTGCTCCACCAGCTGTTTTATCTCTAACTTGTGTGAGCCACACAAGTTATGTTATGTTCTAAAGGCAAAGATGACTGGGTAATTTTTAAGGTCTTTGACCTAATACTTTTCTGGTTATGTTTTTGGTTACTTGCCCAGTGCACTATGCACAGTGTGAAGGTGTGCAAAGTAAGTTTTGTCACACGCATGGGTGCAGGTTTAATACCCGTTTATCAGCAGAGATTCAGCAATATGCTGTAATAGATTTTGTTCTATATAAAGTGCCAGCAGAATTGTGCATCTCAGGTTATAATGGTATAGTGCCCTACAGACACACATTATTACAGAAGCCTGTTCTAATTTGTGCCATGAGCCAAATAGGAAAGGCACCTAGGACCCTCTTTCTCACGTGCACCAAAAGCTGAATCATAAATTCACCAATCCTCTATCTCCTCCTCCCACCTATGTCTCTGTCCTGAGGTGCTAGTACGGTCAGGATCTAGCCCAAACAGTGGACTGGTAACATGCTTCCCATAGTAGATGTAAGAGTTGTGGTGGTGTTTTTTAAAATAGTATTAAATACTATTGATATTTGGGAACCACAGGGGTAGCTTTCTCTTTTCTTTGTTTAACCCACTTGGTTTTGCCACAACAGAAACAACACAAAGAGGGAGAGCAAGAGAGAAGGATTTCACAAATGTTAGGCAGAAATCTCTTATGATGAAAAGCTCAGTGGAAATATACACGTGAGTAACATTTATAGTACATCAGTTTCAAAAATTACACTGAGTGCATTTGCTGAGACACTTGAAGTACTTTAGCAGAAAAGACACAAGGGAAAAAGAGGAAAATCTCATGCTGAGTGTTATACTCTTTTATCAACAGTCAGGGAATATTGTTAATGTAGTTTTTCCTTCTAGTAAAATATAAGATAATCAAAAGCAAGGAAGCTCTAAGCACCAAGTTGTTCTATAAACTTTTATCTTTTTTTCAATTAAATGTAACTTTATAGGAAGTGATTAAAAAACATACGAGTGGACATGCCTCAGATAACAAAATCCCCTGTCCCATCAATAATACCCAAAAAAAACATGCTCTCTTTGGTAAATGTGACCCAACTGCATCCTAAGGATTCAAAAAACAGAAAAGAAACAAACAAAAGCAAAAAACCAACCTCTCCCTTCCCCTTTCTCTTCTTCTTCCACTGCCAAAGTGTACTATGTATTTCAAAAGCTCTTTTCTTTTTAAACTCAAGGTTTCATTTAGATGTGACTAATGGTTTTGGCACGATTGGAGTTGGCAGTAATGAAAAACGCTGTCTGTCCTGCCCTCCCAAAACATAATACCTCAACCAAAAACCAGAGACATCCCACTCCCAACATACTAAACATTAGCTTTCATGTATATTGTTAAGTCTCAAACCCCTCTACGTTCTGTTTGACCTCTAAAGACTAGATCATAGCAACTTCCTTCCAGCCCACATATCTTCTCCCTTTTGCCCCTAAACTAGTAGATATTGTCTTTATTATACCTACAACTTCTCCTGCCATGGTGTTAGCATTTTAATTTGTATAATCTGTGTGACCAATGAGCTTTCTCTTTAGCAATTTTAGCTGTTATGGTCCCACTCCTGGATATTTTGTTTCCATTTCCGAGTCATACCTTCTGGTTCCATGAAAGAAAGCACTGTCCTATGTTGGGTGATGTCACTCTCTGCTGTTAGATTTTCTCCATGCTCCCATCTCTCATCTATCTCTTCCTTGTTATGGTTTTAAAAGTTATTTTTTCACTTTCATTTTTTAGGCAAGCTTTCCCCTCTTTGCTGTCTTTGGCTTTCAAGTTCAAATATGCAGCGTAATTACTTGCCTGTTCAATACAATTTTGGTTAATAACCACAACATGGAAGCTTAAGTTGATCCCCCTGCTGTGCACGTTCACTAGAGACTTAAGCCAGCAAGGTACTCAAGCATGTGCCTAACTTTAAGCAGTTCCATTGAATTGAATCACTAATGCACATGTACCACAAAGGGAATCCCAAGCTACCATATTAGGGCAATTGATCTTGTGTTTAAAGTTTGGCACATGCTTGTTGAATCATGACCTTTAATCGCATGATTAAAAATCTTTAGTAATTTTTCAGTGGAAAACAAAATGTGGGCATGCAATGAACTGTACTTCAGCCATAAAATAGTTTTGTCATTTTATTTCTGCACCTTTTAAATTCATAAAGGCCCAGTTTTAAACTCCTTATTCAGGCAAACCCCCCATTGGCTTCAGGGGTGGGTCCTAAATCTGATTTGTGAACAAGGAAAGCACAAGATAATATTTTGGAGGGAGGTAGCGCTGGTTGGAAAGCTTCCCCTCTCTTCCTAATGGGCTCATTTGCCTTTTTTACAAACTGAAAGCCAAGTTTTTTTGCTGAAAATTTAAATTTTTCCATAGAAAATTGGGAAGGGGGGAAGGGTTGTTTTATTTGGTAAAGAAAACTAATTTGGTGAAAAACCTAAATTTCCACTTGGAAGATTTCCACAGAGCTGATTTGGACTACCTATATTATTGAGATGATTACAGAGATACAAAATAACCTGCTGTCTTCTGCATAGGAGTGAACCCTGAGGAACCCAGCTCCTGCTAAGTAACGTCAGTCCTTCTGAAGGGTTGCACAGACTGACACTTTGCTCCCACATCTCCTTGGACTGAAGGAAGAAAGCGCTTTAGTCCTTTGGACTAATTGGAACAACCAGAGTCTACACAAACCACGGCAGCAAACCTCCAAGCCTGGCTCAGCTGACTCTGGGTTCTGCAGCTTATGTTAGTGCTCTAAAATTAGTTGTGTAGAAGTGCTTTGAAGTTGTGTTGTGGACTGGAGCTCAGGCTGTGAATCTGGGGTGGGAGGAGTATTGCTTGAGAGTTCGAGCTCCAGTCTAAGCCAAAACTTGAAAACACTATCTACACAACTATTTCTAGAGCACTTACTGCAAGCCCCATAACCCAAAGTCTGTTGACCTGGGCTGAGAGGCTCAGTGCCACTGGCTGTATAGACATACCCCCTATGTCCCAAATTGCCTGGTGTTTGAGTCATTCAGATAATTGGGGATCACCTGTATCGTATTCACACTTGCCAAAGAATTAAATAAAGTTTGGCTTTTTGGTTTTTGAATTTGGAACTGGCTCCTTTGCACACCAAGTTTCGATCCATGGCTAAGTTATAACCCCCTGAATGGGTGTTTATAGCGGAAATACTGACAGAGGCTTGCACTCTGCTACAACCCACAAGTATTGCTGCTCTAATTACATACAGTATAGTAGCAGTGCCATATACAGCAAAGGTAATAGATAACATACTTTTTATTCATTAAAACAATAAGGTGAAGGAAGAAAGAGCTGTTGGTAAATTAAAGCCAGAAAGGCATAATCCTGCTGTCATATAGTATCTCATTTTCGGCTGTCTAAGCTGTGTAACAACATGATGATCATGATAATGGGTAAAGAATAATTTTTATTTATATCTATCCACCCAAATAAATTAAAAAATTGTATTGGGCATCTGCTCGTGCCACTTGTTCTTTTGTGACTTACATGGGTTCTCCAAGGATCATTTAGACTCTATTGTAATTATTGCTTAGCAGCATTATACAGAGTAAACCTGATGGAACTAAAACAAACTCTATATCCTCAAGTGATATCTCTTGATAGCTTATTTCAAAATTGAAACTGACACATCATCCCTTTGTCTCTAATACTCTAATTTCTTTTTCCTTCGTAGGCTGCTAATACCATTGGTGCTGTTAATAAGAAATTGCATTTCTCTTTAATTTTGATCTCTACTGAGGAATCACAATGCAATACAGGCAGACAGGTAGCTAAGACTGGGCTCAGTTGTGCCCTTACATGGGTGCAAAATTCATTTTACTTACATTGAACTCAGTGGAAGTTGCAGGAGTGTGAATGAGGGCACACTTGTCGGCTTTCCATTTAAGTTGCTTAGACTTCCAAGATTTTACAAAAGGACTGATAGTTTGCAAATAACAAAAGTTAGTGAATCTGTCAGTTTTCTCCATGGCATTTTGCCTCCTGGGGCCTGGTTCATCACTGCCCTGAGTCTTCTGTACTCATTTACCCTAGTGCAAAGTGGGTACATAATGATCATTCTGATTTGGTACCATTGTACACACAGTATTTTACTCTGCATTGGTGTAGGTTTCTATACAAATTGCAAGACAATGGAGAATTGGGCCCCTTGTTTGCAGTATGTGAGGGTGGAGAATATGGAGGGACTGCAGAGGTTCAGTAAAATAAGATCCAACTGCTCCTGCCAGTCAGCCTTGAGCAAAACTTGATGCAAATCATGATTTGAAAAAGTTTAGCTTTTCAGAAATTCCAAGGCTAGAAGGAACCATTGTGTTCATCTTGTCTGACCTCCTGCATAGCACAGGTCATAGAATCCCCTCCCTCCTCCTCCCCCCAAAAAAATAATTCCTAGAGCAGATATCTTAGAAAAACATCCAATCTTCATTTAAAAATTGTCCATGATGAAGAATCTGCCATTACCTGTGGGAAATTGCTCCAATGGTTAATGACCCTGACTGTATGTACTCATTTCCACTCTGAATTTGTATAGCTTCAGCTTCTAGCCATTGGCTCATGTTATTCCTTCCTCTGCTAGACTGAAGAGCCCAATCACTAAATATTTATTTCCCATGTAGATACTTAGACTGTAGTCAAGTCACCCCTTCTCCGTGTTAAGCTAAATTGACTGAGCTCTTTGAGCCTTTCAGTATAAGGCATGTTTTCAAATCCTTTAATTGGTCTCATGGCCCTTCTCTGAACTCTGATTTATCAGCATCCTTCTTGCATTGAGGATATCAGAACTGGACACAGTATTCCAGCAGCAGTCACACTAGTACCACGTACAGAGGTAAAATAAAATCTCTACTCCTACTTGAGATTCCCCAGTTCATGCATCCCAGGATCGCATTAGCTCTGTAGGCCACAGCATCCGACTGGGAGCTTGTGTTCAGCTAATTATTCACCATGACCTCAGAATCACTGCTTCTCAGGACAGACTCCCTGATCCTGTAAGTATGGCCTGCATTCTTTGTTCCTTGCCAATTCATTCCCCATAGTTGTAATATTGCATTCCTCTGTACTTCCTGGTTAATGCTAGGATTGAAAAGAAAAGTGCCAGAATAACATGAGAGCCAGTTCTCAAGTGATCTCCAGCCAGTTAGAATCAGAACACTGGAAATCTTGTAAAATAGTTTGCTTCCCTGAGATCTCCCTGTTTTTCAGCCCAAGATGTTCAAATTGTTAAGAGAAGAATCTAAACTTGAGCCGGTTGAAACACTTCAACTTCACAATATTTTCACCATACACGTCAGACTTGGAGCATGAATTTCTGAGATTCCTCCCTCACCAATGGAGATGAAAGACCAACTGCTAAATCAACAACATACTGAATTAAAAATAATAGTAATAATAAATAATATGCATTCCTATAGTGTCTTCCACCTGAACATCTATGGTATGTTTAAAATAAGCCTCACAGCATTCCTGTAAATACAGGGAAGTATTATCCCCCTTTTATCAAATTGGGAAACTGAGGCACGGGGCTATTAAGAACTCGACTATAGCATGTTAACAGTGGCAGCCAACTAAAGGTAATGCAGATCTGCTCTGCACTATGGATACATCAGGGAGGGATTTCATCTTTTTCTTGTGCACAGAAGGAGTGAACACATGACACCATCCCTTGGAAATGGCTCCTGCTAGCATTGTGGGACAGTGCAGTGAGGAGGAGGAGTGGAATGGGGCGACAAACCTGCCACTTCTCCCTTTCTGTGCCCCCTGCCAAAACTCTGCTTGACACTTGTGCAGGATGTACAAGAAGGTAGGGGGATGGCTCTTTTCTCTCTTCCCACCAAATGCAGGGACATGAGGAGATTAATGGTGACCAGTGCAGGTGTTAGGTCTCTAGCAGTGGGTAAATAAAACGTTAACTACATTTCTAGAACTTACAAACTCTTTTGTATGGATTAATGACCCTTAGGGGGCCCAGTGGCTAGATTCTGCTCCCACTGGAGTTTTTTACCCTTGATTTCAATGGGATCAGAATCAACGAGTACTACTTCAGGCATAGGTCCTATTTAACTTTGTCATTTCAATGCCTAACAACTTTTTCATGTTGTTGGATGATATTTTGTCCAGTCCCAATCAAAACAAATGACATACAGTGTTCATGTAATGGCAAAGAACTCTGAAATGAGTTCAGCCTAAGATTATACAACCTTCTTCCTGCATAAACTGGTGTTGCATTCCCAAGGTGGACAGCTGGCCAATGTGGTAACATTGCAGCAGGGCATGCCCATTAGAGGCCATCAGAGCCTGAGCAGTAGGAGGTGCTGGCTGATGGGTAATAGCATGGCCAGGGCTGAGTGTATGTCTTATTATTCCCCCCAGGAACAATCCTCCTGTCCCCATTGCAGATTTTAAACCTGTGCTTCATCTAACCTGGAATCCTTAGGGACGGTGGTAGTGCCAACGTCAATTGCCTTTCCTCTGGCTGAATCCTTGTGTCCAGGCTGTTCAGGGGAATGTAGATTATACCTTTCTGTACCAGCAAGAGCAAATTGGTCCTCCTTTCACTGCGCAGATAAAATGGAAGAAGGGGCTGGGCCTACAGGGTATAAGGTAAAAGTCAACAGACACTTTGTCTATTACATTTTAGTATGAGAAACGAGAGTGCATGAATTCCTCTATAATTTCAAGAAAACCCACCCCCACAAAGTAAAAAAATGGAGGCCAGGTGCAGTATATGCATGATTATATTTAATAGAATAATTAGTGTAATTACTGTTCATGGCTAGGAACTTTTCCATTACCAGAATGCCCTTTACCTTGACCATTTTCATGTGTGTTTTGATCTCTGAGCAGCTAGGGTAATTCTTACTGCAAGCAAGAGAAGTCCTCCAAGGAAATCAATTCTCTTGTGCCCCCAAGAAGGCTGGCTACACAGATTCAGGAAGCACGAGGCCCTATCTGGAGAGAAGCTCCTCTTTGCTTTATTTTAGATATTTTCCCTGATTAATTCTAGTGTCCTTTCATTTAAGGCCTGCTGTCCCAAATATGCATAGTATCTTACACCTCCACATTTCCTCCAGCTCACTAAGAGAATCTCATTATTCATTTTGTCCAGTTTATAGGAAGGCTTGGTAGGCTCTGAAATTCATCGTACACTGCACTGGTTTTCCATTTATTGGAACACTATCAATGACTGTTTTTTTTTCCCTTCAGAAGCTGCTCCATTCTTTCATGGTGAAATACTAGTATTTTTTCCCATACAAGAGAGAAATATAAGGCTGAGATGAACCCCTTTTTGTTTCTGAGCCTCAGAAAATGATTTTGTCTATTAATTGGAGAAAGGAATGGTTTAGTGGTCAGCTATTGCAATGCTGGGGACCACATAAATACCGAGACATATTAGATGAGATGGAATAGACAAGATAGGAGCAAGTCGATAACTAAAGAGTGGTCTAAGTGCAGAACTGAGGGCCAGAAAGTCCTGAGTGTTAATCCTCCCACAGACACTGTTTCCTCTCTGTGGTCCCAGCCTGTCTGCTGAAGTTTCCCCACTGGTAAAATTGGGGTGATAACTACGATCTCTTACACAGATGTGATGAGGCATAGCTAGTTGTGTTTGTAAAGTACTATGTGAGTAATAGTATCTACAATAAAGTGTATTGAAATGCCGTCTGAAGGTCCTAACAGAGTCAGTCCAGAGGCATCAATATATCCCTATCAGTTTTCAAGGAGAATCATTTCCCTGCTTTTAAACAATTCTTCAGTTGAGCCCCAAGGGGCTGACATAGATTAGTTGGTCTGCTCTTAGGGAAATGGTCTTTTCCTATCTAATCTTCCCAGGATCATCCAGTGTAATGAAAAACCAGGACAAGCCAATCCCTTTTCAATTGTACACTTGACTCCAAGGCTTCCTACTTATCCATAAGTACAAGGATATGTTTATATAAGATCCCCAAAGACTTTATGGGGTACTATAACTGAGACCATTTGAAGTTCAGCTTGGGCAATGCATTTAATTTGAAGAGTAAATTTTTAAAAATTAACAAGGCAGTTTTTACTATATAAAAATCACACCTCTATTTGGTTGAAATGCTCATTTCCCAAGTGTCCTCTCTTCTAGGAGCTTGTGAACTGTTTCTGCTCATCTCTATGCATAGTTTTAATTATTCCAATTGATGGAAAAGCTATAACTCGATGGAACTGATTTTTACTGATGTAATCTCTATCCTTGAACAAAAATTCTATAATATTTCAATGGGGAAAAAAATTCCCAAAAGCACCAGGAAAATCTTTTACCAAAAAAAACCAACCAACTCCCCCCTAGACCAAATCTCATTTCAGTTCCCATAAAGTTTTCTGCAGACCTTTTAATAAATCTTTGTGGCAAACCCCACAGAAATTTTGAGCTTATTCACTCTGTGCATATTTAACAAGAAAATTTAAATTCATGTAATTTGTAAAGGTATAGATTACACTTCTTCACAAAATTCTATCAACTTCAAAGAGAATGTGCACAGGATGCTGAAACTGTGGAGCTATGCAGTGATGCAATTAGCACTTTCTAACTTAAATTATCCCTCAACAAATACTCCCTCCCCTCAACTTCATTTTTTTTGCAGCATGTCACAGTGAAACTTAAATGACCAGAATAATTTGAACACCAAAAAAAAAGAAGATTATTAACTCTTCAATAATGGCTTTAAAACATGACAGTGGGGATTTGGGAGACAGGAGGCTGGCCATACTCTGCCTGGTCACCTGTGCTTATATGTCTTCATCTGTAACATGAGAATAATGGCATCACCTTGGTGAAGTGTTTGAGATCTTTGGATCAGAAGTGCTATCTCAGAGTGTCTACACCGCAATCAGAGGTATGACTGCAGCACAAATAGACATATCTGAGCAAGCTTTATGAATGCTAGAACCCTAAATATAACCATGTGGACACAGTGGCACAGGCTTCAGCGCAAGCTGTGAATGCACGCCAGGGACCCTAGATACATAATTATATTGCTAGCCGATGCTACTATGTCTATACTGTTATTCTGAGCCATGCTAGAGTGAGTATATCTACCCATGCTGCAGTGGCACCTGGGATTGTGTGTATAAGTTCCCTAAGTGCTAACATTGCTAAGTATTTTTATTGAGAGAGAAAAGGTAGGGAGGTAGTATCTTTTATAGGACCAACTTCTGTCAGTGGAAAGGACAAGCTTTTGAAATACCTAGATCTTTTCCTCAGGTCCTCAGTGGCCCTGTGTCACTCAAAAGTTTGTCCCTTCCACAAACAGAAGTTAGTCCAATAAAAGATCTTACCTCATCTACCTTGTCTTTCTCATATCCTGGGATCAACATGGCTACAAAAACACTGCAAACAAGTGTTATTGTTTGTTCTAATGAATTCTTGGAAAATTTGCAAATGGGGGTCTACAGATCCCTGGGACAGTGAATGCTTTAAGTCTTGTTGGCTGAGTAGTACTCTTTCCTTATACTCCAATCCAGTTCCCCATTGTGGACTCAGGAGGCACTGTGCTTTTGGTAATAGTAATGAATCATAGCACCCAGGCTCTAAGCACTTATGTTTCAGTGTTTCATAGAGTGGAGTATGAGCTGCCACAAATTGATGGGGAGTACTGTGATGATAACTTAAGCTCACTGGGGTATTAGGATGTATCCCTGTTTATCTGAGTCCTAGCTGGCGCATATTGAAGGTTCTCCCCTTCTTCTATTTAAGAGGAAACCTTTATACTCTTCCCTTAACTCCTTCCACAAAGGCACATGAGTTCTGGACACATTTTCTGCTGTCCCTATCCTATAGGATTCAACCCCAACCCCCTGTGAGGTAAGTAATTATTATCCTTTTTTTATAGATAGGGAAACTGAGACAGAGATTAAGTGATTTGTCAAAGGCAATAGAGGCATACAGTGCCAGAGCTGCAATTAGAACTCAGGAATTCCAAGTTTCCCAGCCCTATAGTAAGATTTCTTTACAATAATTTTAAAACTCATTGTCTGCCGTGTTATCTGACTACAAGAATGGCTTCTTTGCACCACAGCCTACTTACTTAAAAGATTGATAATTGTGTTCTGCGCTTAATTACTTGAGAGCAATAGTTGACTTACTAGAGCTTAAAGACCAGAACAACTCAGAATCCTCTTTATTTTTTATCTTCTGTGAAATGCTGTTACCTCCTGTTGGAATGTGCTGCTTAATTCCATTTTTCAGCTTTTCAATCAGAACACAGTTCACCTCTATCCTGCTGTGAGCCACATCATGGAAACACTGTAAGGCAGATAAGCATATGCAGCAACTATGAGACACATTTTCAGCTAAACAGGGGGCTAGAGATTGAACTACCATGGAGGCTGAAATTAAATTATCTCCGTCTAGTGACAGTCTCCCTTTAAAGACGAGCTCTTGTCATTGGAACCTGTGCTGTGTAATTGTCAGCACCATTCTTGACATCTAGACCAGGGGTGCGGAGAGGGAGGGAGGAGGACTTTAGTGTTTTATATGGCTTGTTTTTTAAATAGCTTCTTTGGTTTCAGAAACAAATCCCAGCGTCACAGTGAGGTTTTCATTAACCCTGAAGCAGGACAATCCTGGTTCTGAATGATCAGAATAGGTTTATTCATCTAATCAGCGATGTCCTTGGTGGTGGCCTTCATGTCTGGTGTTGTCCTATAAAGCAATACAGGCTACTTTAACCCAGGATCTTTTCCAGCATAATGACACAACAATACTATTTATTAACCATTTTGTCTTGTACTGTTTGTTCACTCTCATAGCGCAGACCTTTACACTGGAAAAAGATTAGATTTTCGAAGTTGGAGGTACATGGAAAAATCCAGTTAGCAAGTAATGGGATTTCCCTCTCCGTGTGAAGGTACGTTTGTATGTGCATGTGCAGATTTCCTTGGGAAAGTTATACATCTCTTTAGACAACTCTTGGAATTAAATCCTAATTCTACTGAAGTCAACAGCAAAACTCCCTTTGACTTCAATAGGATCAGGTTTCACAGTTAGTAGTTTGCTTGTCTTTTGTAAGATCGGTCTGTGATTCCTGTTCTTTATTGACCTGTATTTACATTTAATACACTCTTCATGAAAAATGCCTGTCGTATGGGTTGTGTTCATAGTGTTTTATTGCTCCAGTTAATATAATTCACAAGGTCTATGTTCTCCCCTCATTTCTCTCTCTCTCTCTCAAATTGTTCATTTTGATAGGTGTTCTGTGTATTGACTTTTGAAGTTCCCCAAGCCCTTTAAACTGTTTTTTGTTTAAAAAGCAAAATAGACAGTGTATTTAACAGACAGCCCATATGGGAAAAGGAATATTACAGCTCCCTCGGATCTCAGAGATAAGGTCCAGTGCATTTCTTGATACCTTAATACTCTCTGCAAACATGTTTCCTCAGACACTAGCTCTCAGGCCAGGTCTACACTGCGACTTTAAATCGGTTTAATGGCCGATATACCGATTTAACGCTGTATCCGTTCACATGACGTCGTCATTAATATCGATTTTACCGCCTCCTTAAATCGATTTCGGAACTCCTCCCAAACGAGAGGAGTAGCGCTAAAATC
>NC_133770.1:108522922-108620660 GCF_003597395.2 Chelonoidis abingdonii
TGTGGACGCGCAAAACCGATTTTATAACATCGGTTTCGTAATATCGGTTTAAACTACTTCGAAATAATCGTGCAGTGTAGACGTAGCCTCAGATTACATCTCCTGGGAGGTTCTCTAACCAACTATAACATCCATTCAGTTTATCCGTATCCCAAATCCTTGAAGGTGTTTGCCTCTTATTAACTTATAGGGGCTAGGTTCAGATAGTCTTTCATGAATTCTTTATGATGGAAACATCCCCTATTGTCCATAAATTTAATTTAGATATAATCTCATGTATTTCCATCTGAACTCAATAGATGCACGTTAACCCCATTCTACATTGGGCCCAGCACCCATTCTCCCTCTGCAAGAAAAGGGATGATCTGTTGATCTGTGCAAGATAGGAATGCAGACAGCTAAAATACACAGTCCCTTATCCCTGAACCCCTTACAGATCACCTGCAGACTTGTTTTTCTGTGGAGAGCCAAAGTGAGAGCAGAATACGTCACAGCTCTTCTGGCATGGATATAAATATGAATGGCAGCCAACATTTGGCTCCATGCTTCAGGAGAGCAGGCTATTACTTAACAACATAATATGAGAGAGGCGCCCATTGCTAAAGCAATAATAGCATCATTGTCTCTTGACATGAACATATTTATCTCTCATTAAAAACAAAACAAAGCAAAAACAAAGAGGTGCAGCCTGTGCCTCTATCTGGAAATGGTCCAATTTATAGTGAAGCTAAATGTAAAACAATCTCTCTGACTTAGTACAGCAGTTTCATAGCCTTAGAATGTGCCAGAAGTTAAACACTGAAGAAGAAAAACTTCAATGAATAGATCAATGATCTTTAACAAGGAATAAAGAAGCAGACCCTTAGCACAGGAAAGTTTGTTAAAGATGGTTTCCAAGATATACAGGAAGGGGAAAAAAAATGTGTTAAAGTGGAATTACAAAAACCTGACAGAAGGCCATAACATGCATTCTGGTATTAATTTCAGTCACCAGAGTTGTGTTTTATCTCAAATAATGTTTAAGATTTATTAGAAGCTGCTGGAAGAGTGGATATTTTAGTTGGTCTTTTGATTAAAATGGCCTGATTGAAGGTGAAAGTAAAAGTTAGTAAAAATTTCAGTGGAAATTGCCAGCAGACTAAATGATCTATTTTAATGGTTTCTGTTCTAATGGACTTTAATGTCCAAACAAGATAATTATTTATTATTCTTGGTTGTATTGAGGTAGCTCCCAATTAGGAGCATGGCCCCATTATTCTAGGCACTGTCTAAACACACAGCAACAGTCTCTGCCCCAAATTGCTTCAATTCTAATTTAGCAGTCATTGATATGTTTATGCTTTTTCAAGACCTACCTTTTTATAATTCTTCATTACAGTTTTACAAAAGGGGAGCCTGGATAATAAAAACACTCCTGGCTCTGACAAATCTCAGAGCAGTCAGTAAATTATTGCTAAATTTATGTTGTTGACATTGTAAATATTGTAACATGGGCACGTAGGATTTCAGAGATCTCACTATGTTGAGTATCATGACATCTCAAAAAATGACAACAGGAGCAGTAGAGCTCACATCCGTCCTGCCATAGATCATGCTCCCTCTCTGTAGAACTACAGGTAACATTATACCTTCAAGAAAAATAGACTTCTGTTTTCCTGAAGATTTTTTTCTTTAATTTGTAAAGCCTGAAAGGATAGCATACTGGCTCAGCAGTCTCTGACTGGGTATAGCAGGCTAGCTGAGGCTCCTGGGTAATAAGGAAGAGGGAGCAGGCAGGATGATATATACCACTACTAATAACCATGCTTTTAAAGTGGTCATGGACAAACACCTGGGGAACATGACTATTGCCTGACTCTTACAGAGCGCTTTTCATCCATAGATCTCAAAGCACTTTACAAAGGAGGTTGGGATCATTAGCCCCGTTTAACAGGTAGCACAGAGGTGAAATGATTTGTCGAAGGTCACCCAGTAGGCCACTAGGAGAGCTGGGAACTGAACCCACAACTCCTGTCTCATACTCTATCCACTAGACATCACTGCTTCCTATTCAATAATATCATTTTTTGTTTGTTTGTTTTGTTTTAATGGATGGTCTGATTTTAGACTCCCAAGACACCTAAAAAGCAGCCTGATTTTCAAAAGTGTAGAGCAGGGATCAACAATCTTTGGCATGTGGCCTGTCAGAAAAATCTGCTGGCGGGCTGGAACAGTTTGTTTACCTGCAGTGACCACAGATCTGGCCAATCTCAGCTCCCACTGGCTGTAGTTCACCGTTCTAGGCCAATGAGGGCTGCAGGAAGTGGCGCGGGTCGAGGAGGTGTGCTGGCCACCAATTCCTGCAGTCCCCATTGGTCTGGAATGGTGAACCATGGCCAGTGGGAGCTGTGATCAGCTGAACCTGTGGATGCTTCAGGTAAACAAACCGTCCTGGCCTGTCAGTGGATTTCCTTGACGGACTGCATGCCAAAGGTTGCCAATCCCTGGTGTAGAGCAACAAGCAACTCCCAGTATAATAGAAAAAGAGGCAAAATTAGACAAAATATTCTTTTTTGAAATTTTCACTAAGTTTGTTAAAAGTTCACAACTAAAATTTCATCAGTTCGTTCAGTGTGCTGTTTGAAAAAAGCTCTTTCTGGATTTTATACATGGTATTAACTAAAATTCAAAATTAAAAACAACATTTAAATGAGAAGTTACAGAAAAAATGTTATCAGATGGTTGCATGATTATACTAGCAGACAGCAGCTAAACCTTTGGATGGACATTACTGTAGTTGCTTAAAAAAATCAATAAGGAAAAGAGGTGATCTCAGATGACAATAACTGGAAGGAAGGATGGTCCAGTGGTTAGGATGCTAGTCTGTGTCTTAGAGTCAGATTTGATTCCCTGCTCTGCAGTGTGTTTCCTGCTGTACCTTGGGCAAGTCACTTAACCTCTTTGACTCAGTTCTACATCTGTAAGAGATATTGTCTGTTTTGAATGTAAACTCTTTGTAAGAAGGACAGTCTCTTATTCAGTATTTGTGCAATGCCCAGCACAATGGCGTTTCAGTCTTAATTGGAGCCTCTAACCACTACTACAGTTCAATTAATAAATAATACTAATATAAATAAAAATGTAGGCAGAACAAATGTGAAGGTGACTGTATTGTTGTGTTTATAGCTGTGGCTGGATCAGAGCTGTACAGAAAATAGAAGGAATATGACATCTGCGTCAAACACTTCACAGTTTAAAGAAACAGAGTAGACAAATCTCCAGATAATAATATAGGGGCTGGCAGTGAAGAGATATACAAGGGTTTTGTTGTTGAAAGATTTAATTTTTTTTTTAAATGATCTATGGTTAGTAAATGTCATGGTAGATGTGTTTTAACGAGGGACTTGAAGAGGAGGAGGATTTACATGCACTCTATATCAGGATAGGAAAAGTCTTCAACAAGGGGTCCAATGGAAAAAGGAACAAACAAACAAAAGAGGACTGGTGCAAAGGGATGATGTGACAGGGTGGCTGTCTCCTTTAAGTGACCCAACTTCAGCTCCCCTGATGATATAGGCAGATGTACTCCAGTTGGCTCTGATGAGGGGCAGGATGACACCTGAATTAGAGGATAAGGCGAGAGCTACCAAGGCAGCCGAAGAATGAAGCTGTAGAAGGGTAGCCCCAAAACAGGAGATGGGAAAGGAGCATTGGGGAAAGCCCTGAAGAAGGCCGCAGGTAGGGAATTAGCACCTGTAGTGATTACCCCAGGATAGGGGCCAGGAAAAGAACAGCTGGGAAGCTTTTTGATATCCTTTGAAATGAAGGTAAGGCCTGGGAGATCAGATATAGCATGTGAAAGACTCTGATTGCCCTGGGATGGAAGAATATCCTTCTTAGTGTTCTTTCATATATTAGTTAACCAAAGTCCTGTACCCACCTTACCAGGGATCCTGAATATTAAGTAATGAACTGTATGAGGACGTCGTAGAAATCCTTTGAGGGAAAAAGAGCTCAAGGCACATGAACGCTGGGTCAGCTGGCTTTGAAACCATTTTGAGCAATCCATGGGGGCTTGGACACTCTGAGCTGGCCTGGCCATGGGAGCTTCATTCATGTGCATTTCTGAAAAAAAGAATTTCTCAGACCCTTTGAGGTAGAACTATCCCCCATCCATCCAGCTGATCCTGCCATGTTGATGGGAACTACTGTTAATGATGGTCAGTGAAAATGATTTCAGAATATGGTAAGATTCCCCAGGTAATGTCCTCGGACAAGCACAGTTACAACACCACTGCAGACATCTATTGAAAATGTCATAGATGGGAATGGTCATTTGAGACAATACATATGAAGTGGAAATTTTGGGGAAATGTCTTTGGAGAGATGAATTCACATTCCTTCTATACTCATCCGGTTATGGGGAAAAAATGGTCTTTTGAAGCCATGGCTTGAAAAAGGGACCATTGATACGAAGATTATCAGAGGCTCAAGTTGTGTAAAGAAAAAAAAAACAGTCAATGTGTGAGGGTGCTTATTCGGAGCTCAGGCTTGTAACCATAGGGAAAAACCCTTAGTGGAGTTTAAAGTACTGACTCCAACCAGAACCCCTGCTGGAATTGGGGGCAGGTGATCTCTGGTAAGTTTGTTAGCATGTGTGTAAGTTCTTTAATGTTTTCTCTGTAATGCTTTCACCTTAAGAATGAATGTGCTTGCTTAGAAAGAGCTGTGTGGTAACTTATAACTATGGGCAATTATTTATAGCCTCAGAAGAGAGAGCAAAGCACAGATGCTGCCCTGTTTAGGCAGTCTGGATTTCTGGGAATAAACAATGTAGGAAGAGTACAGCCTGGAAACTCTCCAGTCAGAAGGAAGAGAGATGTGAGTCTCTGTCCAAGTAAGGTGATGGCAGGGAGATGGGAGCCAAATAGCAGGTGCCCTTGATGAACCTTGTGGAAGGAATACAGGTCCATTTGCCCTGAACTGTGACAGTATTCAATACCTCATAATGAATTAGTCTCCTAAGTTTCATGCTCTAGATCAACAGGAATTATTTTGGGGAAGTTCTATGGCCTGTGTTATACAGGAAGTCAGATTAGATGATCACAACGGTCCCTTCTAGCATTTGAGTCTACGAAGATTGTAGCTGACAAAAGGCTTTTGAAATTTTGAAATCCAGCAAGAGACAAGGACTAGATGAAATGGATCCAAGACCTTACACACAGCCTTTGGCCTCACCCCCACCATGATCCTGCTGACTGACTGAGTTGATGATGGAAAGGGTTACCACTTAAAAGAGCATGACTGGAGTGGTAAGGAGCCCACCACCTCTTCTCTTTGGGCAGGCTGGGTCCTCTTTCTGCCTAGAACACTTCTTCCTCTGTTCAGGAAGGCTGGGGCCTGCCTAGCAGAAAGAAAGCGTCATCCCCTCACCCAAAAAAAGGACCCTAGAAAGGTTCTATCAGGGCCCGTGTTATCACCCCAGTATGGTATAGGGCTCTGTATGTGGTGAATCCTTCCACTTCCCTTTGTGTGCGAATGTCCTTCTGACACCTACTGAAACCACCCAGTAGAGCCCTGGTGTAGTGGTCAGGGTTCCCCAACAATGGTGATAGGTAAGGGTAAGAGCCATCCCTTTTCCAGCTGCCTGAGGAAGAGTGTCAATAGCTTGACTGACCTCTCTCTGGCCACCTGAAGAGGAGTGGCAGGAATGTCTGAGTCCTTCAACCCCTGGCCACTCAAAATTGTCTATGGCAGTGGAACCCCACGCCTAGCAGCAATGGCAGCCAGACTCCCTCACTCCCAGCATTTACTTCCCAAAGATTAACTGTAAACCCAGAGATTCAAGGGAGCCTGCTATGGAGAAGACATGAGGTAATTAAATAATGTTTATGATATAAATTATTTTCCTTCTAGCCATATCTTTGTGCTTCATACAGGTTATTTATTAAAAAGAAGTTATGCTCACAGGTTGTAGAGTTTTCAGGATCTTAGTATTCTTCAACACTAAATGATTCAAAATTCTGCTTTCATACTTAGTGATATTTTCATGATACATATCACAATGATAAGCACCACAGAAAAATAATAGGTAGAATCGTGTGGGTAAAACATAATTATGCATTATAGAATTGAGTGACTAAATGCTTAGTCACTTACATTCGTGTCTCACTACTGAGGCATAAACATTCTGATAAGTGATTAATTATATTAGAGATACTGCATCATCCAGATGAAAGGAATATGTCCATATATTTAAAGTCCTTTACTACTTATTAAGATGAAAAAGATATTTATATGTTTGCATTTCTATTGCCAGTTCACACTAGGCTGAGGCCTAGAGACTAGGCAAAACCTCTCACTTCTAGATCATATCGTTGTCAGGATAGGTTCAGACAACGTTAACAAACCTGCAGCTGCATGAGGCTCCCAGGTCACTAGGGCCCACTTGGCTATGGCCCTGTTGAAATGATAATGGAATGTTTATCCTGCCTGCTCTAGTGCCATAGCAAGCTTTTTCTGTGCTGATTGAGATATTTGTGGTGCCAACTCAAGCCACTTGAGAGAAAAGATCAATATCCGCAGGGACACATTTACTACTGGAACACTGTTGTGGCTCTAAAAACCTTCCCCAGGTGACTTGGCAGAGGTGTTTGACGTTGTGACGGGTTGGATCACAGACCCCTCCTTGGGAAGTGCCAACTGATGTGCCAAGACTGCTTCTGCCCCTGCTTCCCCTGCCAGCTTGGGACTCCAGTACCTGGTCTCATTGAGCCAGACCCACCAGTCTGCTCCAAAACAGACCCAGGGTCTGAACCATGTGCCCCAAAGCTGCAGACTTAACTGAAAGCAACTTACAGAAGTGTTCCTGTCTTTAACACTCAGAAGCCCAATTCCCAATGGGGTCTAAACCCCAAATAAATCTGTTTTACCCTGTATAAAGCTTATACAGGTTAAACTTATAAATTGTTTGCCCTCTATAACACTGATAGAGAGATATGCACAGCTGTTTGTCCACCCAGCTATTAATACATACTCTGGGTTAAATATTTAATAAAATCACTTTTACTTATTACATAAAGTAGGATTTAAGTGTTTCTAAGTAGTGACAGACAGAACAAAGTGAATTACCAAGTAAAATAAAACATGCAAATCTAAGCCTAATACAGTAATAAAACTGAATACGGATAAAATCTCACCCTCAGAGATGTTTCAATAAGTTTCTTTCATAGACTGGATGCCTTCCTAGTCTGGGCACAATCTTTTCCCCAGCACAGCGCTTGTTCCAGCTCAGGTGGTAGCTAGGGGATTTCTCATGATGGCTGCATCCTTTTCTCTGTTCCACCCACTTATATATCTTCTGCATAAGACAGGAATCCTTTGTCCATCTGGATTCCCCACCCCACTTCTCAATGGAAAAGCAAAAGGTTAAAGATGGATTCCAGTTTAAGTGACATGATCACATGTCACTATAAGACTTCATTACCCACTTGCCAGCACACAGGTATACAGGAAGACTCACAAGTATAACAAAGCCATCTACAGACAATTGTCGTGGTTTAATGGGAGCCATCAAGATTCCAAACCACCATTAATGGCCCACGCTTTGCATAATTACAATAGGCCCTCAGAGTTATATTTTATATTTCTAGTTTCAGATACAGTACATTTATACAAATAGGATGCCCACACTCAGCTTTGTAATGATACCTTACAAGAGACCTTTTGCATGAAGCATATTCCAGTTACGTTATATTCATATTCATCAGTATACTTTTATAAAATCATATAGAGTGCAACATCACAGGCAGCATGTTTCTAGCTTCTAAGAAAAAATCACTAGTATAAACTTAAAGTCACACTGATCAATAAAGACAGTTTTAGACTTCATTCATACCATTTTGAAATGCAGAATGTTTTTAAAACTAATAGTTAAGATAGTGAGTAACTTGTCTTTCTGATAGGATAGACAATTGCAGTCCTGATCACTAGCAATGCATAAAAATCCTATAGTGGTTTTTGTAAGAGTTGGTGTGGTTGCCCAAGTAGCCTATTCAAATTTCAGCTCTGGTAAATACATTGCCTGCTAAATTCACCTCACGTTCAGTCTATTAATTTAGTTTCAAGTGGATTATGGTATTTTTCCATCACTGGTTTGAAATAGTTTGCCTGTGCGCAGCAATACTACAAAACACTTGGTGAGTTCCACTTTCACCTCTGAGATGACTGCATTTCATTCATGAGGAAATTCTTTACCTACTTCACAAGGATGCTGTGATGTTAGTGGGTTAATTGGCTGAGAGATGCTGTGCAAGTACAAAGAATATTGTATGTAAAAGTATGTTGCTTTCAACAGCCAGATTATTTGCTATCCTAAGAGCCACCACTGGATGAATTGATCAGCTGCCTTATCTCTCATTATCCCACTCCTCCTGCATGTGAGGTTAAAGTATGCAAGAGGGCAATGCATTTTGTAAAGTTTGTGCTGGAATATAGACTGCATAGTAGGTATAGGCTGAAGCACTGAAAAAAGAACTGGCTAAGCAGCATGTTCAATCCATCCTCATTCAGTATTAATCGCCTATCTTCTGACAGCAGTGAGGCTATTACTTTAGTTTCTCACTGTGTAACTTCTTCAAAGCAGATTGCTGTTAATTTATATATGTCTGCATAATAACAGGTATTCAGTTTTCCATTTCCAGTATTGCTGCGCCTCTAGGTGGTGAAATTACCATCTTCTTTTTGTATTAGTTTGAAGAAAAGACAAATGAATGACCTGGTTCTGAACTGAATCTTCTTTGTACTTGTGTAAGTAGTTTTATATGTATTCAAGCATGCTCCAGAAACCGTTGAAGGTTAGCTCATTCATTATATTGATTGACAGTAAGGCATCAGGAAAAGCATCTATCTGTGACCACTTTGTCAAGGGAAGCACTGTCTGTACCCTGCTGTCTGTGTGCATCTTGGCATTTTGGCACAATATCTAAATCAGTAATGAATGAAATGCAGTTCTAACGCGCACAGTAGCATTGGCTCTGACAAAGCTTTTTAAAACAAACACAGGAGTTCAAAGCTTCAAATCAGAAATGGAAGTGATGCGCTAAGAGTCTTCTGTGCAAAAGTTCTCTCTTTCTTTCCTATCTCTCTGGTATTTTTCATTACAAAAGCCCTTGAGAAGCAATGCCAACATTAGCTTTCTTTGAAATTGTTAAAAAATTATGATTTTTTTTTAAATCCTTCCTTTATTTTTTGTTTTGTGGTCCATACCTCCCATAACAGTGCATATAAATCAGCCAGAAACTACCCTAGAGTTTCAGACGGGTGTTGATAAGGTGATGCCTTGCACGAGAGTATGCTATTCTAGGACAGTCGATTTGAAAAATAGCTTGTCAACATGAGGGCTTGCAAAATTTCTGAAGATAAACACATCATGAGAGATTCTGACTGAGTCTCATTATTGTGTATGAGAAACTGACACTCGGTGGCTGCCAGAAAATTATTTCTATCACACTGAACATTAAAGTCTGACTGGTTCCACTAGATAGACTATTAACTAAAATACAAAGAACAAACAAAATAAATATATGGAGTAATTTTGCAAAAGTCACGATAACACGAATGGACCCACTCTCCCTGGGTAGCAGAACAGTAATTGTTAATTTAAGGCAGAACCTAGTAAAAATACAAGTGATTTTGCATAGAACCTTAGATTCCTAGAATAATATATTTCAATCTTTTTGCAACTTCATCTGTTTGTTAAATCTGCCGTGTGTTTCATCTTGATGCATATCCCAATCAGAGATTAAACAAAGGGCCATGCTCTTATAGTCATGTTGAGTAGTGTGACTGTCGGTGCCCCCCAAAAGGCTTTATGGAAATATGCTTGTGTGTGTGTATGTGTATATATATATATATATGTAATGTAACTAGAATGTGTTGTATGCTACATATGCCATGTAACATATCTCTGTAAAGGTTATTATCTACTGAATCTATTAATCCTATTTGTATGCATGTATCATTTTTGTACTCAAAGTTATGAATATTGGCCATGTACTGGCTTGATTTCTAAATAACCTTAGTAGAGCTTTTGGTCAGTTCCTGGAGAAAGGAATTTGCAAAGTTAAGTGACCAGTCAGGAAGCACTTAAGGAACAATGCATCTTGGAATGCTCCAATCCACATAAGAAGTCTTCCTGGAGACATTCAAGATACCATGTGGGCAATGGCTTCTGCCTATAAAAAACTGTGAGTCTTGCATGGACATGTGACTTACCCATGTGACTCCAGAACTCCACGTTGGAGCTCAACTTTGTATAGGAGAGAGGAAGGGGTCTCCACCCACAAGAGAAAGTCTGTTTAACCCTGTAGGAGACCCCTCCATTTTGTCTTCAGCTGGCTAAAGAGAGAGCCTCCCCACCCCCAAAGATACCCAAAAGAAACTCGAACAAAGGACAGTGACTGCAAGGGGTGTGAGTGATTGCTGGACCCAGACTAAAAGGAGATTAGTCTGTAAAAGGAAGCAGTCTGGAACTGCTGAGTATCTTATCTGTATTCAGTTTCTCACTGTATTAGACAGACTGGAGTGTTTTATTTTATTTTACTGAGTAATTCACTTTGTTCTGTCTGTCACTACTTGGAACTACTTAAATCCTACTTTCTGCATTTAATAAAATCACTTTTTACTTATTAATTAACCCAGAGTTTGTGTTAATACCTGGGTGGGCAAACAGCTGAAACAGCTGTGTATATCTCCCTATCAGTGTTATAGAGGGCAAACAATTTATGAGTTTACCCTGCATAAGCTTTATACAGGGAAAAACGGATTTATTTAGGTTTAGATCCCATTGGGAGTTGGGCATCTGAGTGTTAAAGACAAGAACACTTCTGTAAGCTGCTTTCAGTCAAGGCTACAGCTGTTAGGGGATGTGGTTCAGACCTGGGTCTGGGTTTGCAGCAGGCCATCAAGTCTGCTCCAAACCAGACAGGGCACTGAAGTCCTAAGCTGATGGGGCAGGAAAGCAGGGGCAGAAGTAGTCTTGGCACATCAGTTGGCAGCTCCCAAAGGGGGTTCTGTGATCCAACCTGTCACAAGTAGTACAAAGCACCATGTGTGATCTCATTTGGTTCACTGGGAATGCTGATGGTGTGAAGTACTATTCAACATGGGTAAGTCTATCAGAATCTAGCCTTGTCACAAAGCTGCTGTTGTCTTAACAGAGATAGCAAAAATAACCTTTAGTCCAGAGAAATTCATTGTTTAAGTGTATCAATACATTACAGAGTATTACATTACTCCAACTATCGGGGCGGCTCCAGGCCCCAGCATGCCAAGCGCGTGCTTGGGGCAGCAAGCTGCGGTGGGTGCTCTGCTGGCTCCGCGAGGGCAGCAGGCAGGCTGCCCTCGGCGGCTTGCCTGCAGAGGGTCCGCTGGTCCCGCGGCTTCAGTGGACCTCACACAGGCGTGCCTGCAGGAGGTCCCCCAAAGCCACGGGACCAGCGAACCATCCACAGGCTAGCCGCGGAAGACAGCCTGCCTGCCGTGCTTAGGGTGGCAGAATTCCTAGAGCTGCCTCTGCCAACTATACCTTGAGGGCCCCGAAGCAGCTTCCAAGTGTGTACACAGCTTTGCATGCACAATTGCTGCACACTATCAGTTGTTCAAATAGCAAAATGTCTATGTCCAAATGTGCTTGATTTATACTCTAATTTTGTGTGTAAATGGGTACTTGTGCTTGTAAATACTGTAATGAATGTATACTAGTGTTACATAAACATGTTTTGCTCTGTAAAGCTGCATGCATATACCTAAAATGTACCCCCAAGCAATTATAGATTCTTCAGCTGGGGGCTGAATTTAGCTATGGGCTAGGTTCTAACACCTTTATTCATGTTCTAGTACCTTACTGCTTGAGTGCTTCCCCTGAAATCAATGGAACCACTTGTGGATTAAGGTGCTGTTCTTTTTCTATCTCCATTATTGATTGCACGGGGCTATAAAGCTCTGCCAGACTCACACCAAGAAGATAAAATAGACTGGAGAGAGACAGGAATGTTTCTTTCTTGTCTCAGTTGAGAAGCTTGATCTTGAGCAGCCAAAAATAGAGAAGCAGGGCTCAGAGATAGAAATGTCTCCTATTAACCCTCCTTTTTCCCCCCATCTCCCAAAAGATTGCTTATCTGTGACTTAATTGGTAGTGGTCCTTGGTATTTCCAAAGCAGTATCAAAATGATTCTGCCTCTGTGCTTTTCTTCATAGGAAGTAAATGGGCAAAATACAAATTAATGTTGAGTAAAAGTTCTGGGCGCTTAGACTGTTATGACCATCTGGAAACCAATCTCTCCAAGTCATTTCTATCCAAATAAGATAGACATCAAAAGACTCATTGTTCATGTTCCTTATTTTATTTCCAGTTTCTTAAGTTTAGATAGGTTCCTTTCAATATTCTTAAATTTTCAATGTTAGTAGAGATAGTGCTGAACTGAAACACTAAATACAACCCCCCATAAAAACTTTCAGGAAGTTTGGGGCAAGATTCAGAAGTGATCTTTACTGCCCGCTCTCTATAATGGGTCAAACCACACCCTCAGATCTGAACACAGTAACTTTGGGAAAATGTTCAGCCCTGAGTTTGGATCCAATCTTCGCAGCTTGGATTTAAGTATGACCTCAACTTACATGGGATTTTCAACCCTCTAGCCTACTCCACTGGTTTGGGGACATTCCATATGAATTACAGCAAACTGGCAGAAAAGGGGGATGAAGGGAAAATAGAACTGAAATACTGGAGTAACAATAACTGGAAAGAAATAGGGAGAGCAGAGGAGGAGAAATGGGTTGAAGCATGGTTGGAAAAAGTAGCCCTGGGAAGGAGATGGAGAGTAGAAAATGCAGAGAAAAACTGTACTGGGAGAAAGGAGATATATAGGAGTGAGAGGAGACCAAAATAGTGATTAGACAGAAAAAAAAATAGACACAATAACCCAGGTCAAACCCTCTGCAAAGGGGATTATTACTATTATTTAGTCCCAGAAATCAACTACATGAAAATGGAATTAAGTTTGGGGGTACGTGTAAGTAGTTTAAGGGTACACAACATTAAGGATACTGTAATTACATACCAGGAAATTCAGAGTGAAGACTAACCTGAAAAGAACTCCAAGCATTTTAAGGTATGGAAATATGCAATTAAGACCCCCCAAACAACCTTAACTCTGCCCTATAGTGACACCATGAGAAGGAAGAATGAAAAATGTATCTCTCTCTAAAAATCTGTTTAATGTCATCTACAACCATAAACCCTAAGTTGCCTTAATTATAATCAGCAGTTAGTACCTGGTGAAGAAATAGAAGCTTCCTGTTTCATTCATCACTGGAATTATCCTCCAAGAAAATTCCACCTATTGTTGCTTGCATGAGTGAACAACATTGAATAACAAAGGGAGAATGCTAAAGAAAATATCTACATTTTAAAAAGAATATAAAAGAGTAATAAAATACAACTGTCAATAATGTGTTGGCACCAGTTCCTCAGATGGTAATTGTTGGAGGAGCCACAGTGGAAGTCTTTTCAAGTCTTTGAATTTTCACACCTAATATTTTGCTCAGTACTCTTAGCTATAGTCTGGAAACAGAAGGATGATTCTATAATGTCTGAGAACCCAGTTATTAGTAATCACCAAACCAAAACCCTGTGACACATTTTGTATTCTGAATGAGATCTGGTGCTCAGCACCCTTGAAAAATCAGTCACACATCTGTATAATGGGTAGAACCACACCAACAGATTGTAACACTCCTAATCCTAGGAGTTCAAAATCTGGATCCAATGATGAAATTACCCACATTTCAGAATTTTCAGATTCAGGCCATAGAGAAACATTTGAGCTCTGAAATTGAATTTAATCTTAGATCCAGCCCTCATTATAAAGTTTAACTAAATACCCACACACTGCAAATACATGCAGTTAATAAATGTCCCTGTTATTAACCAAAATCCAAAGCCACAAAAGTATTACTGGTGCTGTCGGGAAAACTTTAGTATGAAATCATAAAAGTTTGCTTTGTTGCAGGAATGATTTCAGTGCAACAAGCAAACAGCGCCATAGGATTGCTTTATAACTAATTGCTTTCATTTTGGTCACCTGTCATCATACTAGCATTTCAGCTGCAGTGAAACAGTAAGGATAATAATGTTTCACCTCTGAGTTGCATCAATTAGCCATACACGTGAGCTATCAGATAAATCAAATATCAAACGCAAATCTCCAACTTCCTGACTTCACTGTAAGTGGCATATACAATTGACATTGACATCTGTTCCTCTGTGTATTCTTTGTTTCATTAATTTAAATTACGTTTATAATGCTCTGTGAACAGATTAAATAAATGCCGAGCAATGAATATAACAAATTATTAATGTAATTGCCATAATTCAAAGGAAGCTGCAAACTTGCATGCATTTATTCTCTTAATTGTCAAATTTTAGATTGTGCTAAGTGTTCTTTTGGGAATTATTAATTAGCCCAAATTCCATTGGTGGTAATAATGTTAAAAAAAGGTTTTTGTGAAAGTAATCTGTGATCATTTTACTATGTTAGAATCACATCTGAATACAGACAGGAGGACTTGTGAGACTAGAAAGCATGGTCTCCTGGTTAGAGTAGGATACAGAACATCAGAATACCTAGGTTCTAAACATTGCTCTAGAACTCTACAGAAATATGATAACAGTATGATCTCAGCACACCATTACTATCAATGTAATTTTGACTACATGCGATTTTCGCTTTATGTGCTGACAGCGGAACATAACCCCAGCGCAAGATGAGACTCATCTGTACTATTAAAGCTGTGCCAAATGGGCTTAATTCTCCTCTCAGACTGACATGAATGAAGTTACACAAGTGAAAAACTAAGTGAAAAGGGAATCAGGCCAACATTTACATTTTGGGGACTGGGAGAACTAATAAAATATCATTTCACAGTAAAGTATTTTAAGCAATTTATTATAACTATTTTTCTCATGCATCATTAATTTTATTTTGTCTGGCTGATTTGATCTTGAATTTCTCTCCTGCAACAAAAACATGAAAAAATACATAAAAATTCTGAACGTTGGCACAGTTCTAGGTTTGATGCTGCTCAGATTATTTCAATCATATTTGACAAATAATTTCACATAGGCTAAAATTGTCTGATTGTGTGTGCATTACATCCAAACAGAAGACACAAGCAATATGATCATCAGATGCACCTGCATTTCAGTGACGGATGAAGTGATTACTTATGTGAAGTTTGTAGAGCACTTTGGGATTCTTCAAGATGAAAGGTAGTTTGTTATATGTAAGAGCACAGTTACTATATTATTTGAAACACAAATGCTAAAGAACTAATACACTCAGAGGGACCAGAAAAATGACAGGAAATATATTAATCTTGAACTTCAGATTAAATAGCTAGTGATTATATCCAACACAAGCAACTAATGTCTTGGCTGTTGGGTTCGCCCACACAGAACTGACAAGCCACTCTCATCCTGTGTGTCATGGCATACAGAGAAGTTGGAAAAAACACAAAATAATCTGGCTGGAAGGTTGCAACATAACACCACTATTTCTTGGAATTCAGAATAACACAGAGAAAGACAAAGCAGGCTGACTCCTAAAACAGAGAAGCACAACTTGCCCCTACTTACTGTAGACTGTATGTTTGCAAACTGACTGCTGCGAGTGCTTCATCTGATGCTTTGCTACAGAGCCCCCTAGCCCAAAATTTTGACCAAGAAAAAACACAACCTGAAATTTAACACAACAACTTACAATTTTAACAGTTTTTTTTTTCAATAGAGCATAGAACATTTTACACATTACATGTCTGAGAAAATCAAAGGAAGATTTTACTTACACAGAAATTATAGCTCTAGATATGTGTATGTGTTTGTGAGAGAGAGAAGTGAGAGACCTGGGCCTCACAGATTGCTAGGACAAGGTTTGTTGCTGGTGTTCTGTCCATTCTTCCATTGCTGCTTCAGCTTTTCTGAGACTGAAAGTGTCATAAAGAGGTCCTTTGGTGGTTACCTGGGTTACTCACAACATTATGGGTAGAAGCCATACTCCACCCCTCCCCTACTTCCTGTTTAGTGTCCCTCACCATGCCCCACACACACACTGTGTTATGTAGCTGAATAAAATAGCATGTTCCAAGCCTGTAGTGTGAGAAGAGTGTTGCTGCTCATGCCCTGAACAGTTCTATAGGTGAATGTAGTGGGTTAGTTGTGGCCCCTTCCCCTCTGGGTCAGTGGGAGGCCACTTTGCCTCACTACGTCACGGAGCGCTGCTGACGGTTGGGGAATCAGCTGAGTCACTCTCGGATGCTAGCTCTGGTCAGCAGTCCAGGTACAGCGACTGGCAATCAGGGTCCCTTGCCTGCAATCAGGGCAGTGAAGGGTTGGTGGCTCAGACCTCTACTCAGGGATGAGCTGCAAATAAACAGTTTGTAAGTAAGCCCTTAGTCAGGGCAGGGAGGTACAGAGCTTGAGTCTAGGGCCTGCACTCAGGGCCGAGCAGCAAACAAATGGTCCAGAGCTCAGGCCCTTAATCAGGGCGGGGCAACAGTTCTCTGGGCCCAGGCCAGGGTAAAGCACCCAAAAACTGTCCGTGGGGGCTCAGGCAGGGTTAGAGCCTAGTGTCCTCACTCATGGACTGTAGGCGGATGCAGGCCCCTCTGCCCTATGGAGAAAGAGCACTGCCACCCCACCCTGCCCAACTCCACTGCATCCCAGCCCAGGGCCCTAACAGTGGCTGAAGGGTCTGCCACTGAGTCAGCAAAGATCCTCCCACAACACGCTGACCTGATTGCAGCCCAGCTCTCAGCCAGATGGTTGTCTAGGTCCCCTAGGCTACTTCCTATCTCCCCCTCAGGGCGTAGCTGGGTCAGTAAGGGTTCCTCTGCATACTCCGGGTAGAAGGCCAGCAGCAATCCCAGCAACTCCTCCTTGGTGAGGTCAGGGTGTTGCTCCAGTAGCATTGGCCAGACCTCAGCGTCGCAGGGATACACAGCAGTCTCCCAGTTCAGGAGTGGGCAGGAGGCATCTGGTTCCTTCAGCAGCTGCAGCCCAACTGAGATTGAAGACCCGCCTTTTGTACTTCCTGTCCCTCCCACAGACTTCTGGTGGGTGGGATGACAATGGCCTGGCTCCACCCACTTATAGCTTTGTGAATGGCTCCTCCACATCACTACACTGCCCCCTTTAAGTCCAGTCTTTGGGCTGGTATCTCGGCTTCCCCCCAGGTGAGACAAAAAATCCTTGTTAGAGTTATCTTTACCTGCCCTGTGTCAGATGGTAAAGGCATATGGCTGGAGGGTGAGGTACCACCTCATCAATCTGGTATTGGTGTCTTTCATGGTGTGTAACCATTTTAGGGGTCCGTGGTTGGTTACCAATGTGAAAGGGCCCCCAAGAAGATAGTATCTGAGGGCATGAATAGCCTATTTAATAGTGAGAGCCTCCTTTTCTATAACTGAATAGTTGCATTCTTGGGGGAAGAGCTTCTGACTGATATAGAGGATGGGATACCCTTCTCCATCCACCACCTGAGAGAGGAGCACCCCGAGCCCTACTCCAAGGCATCCATTTGGACCAGGAACTCCCGGTTGAAGGTGGGGATGAAGGGCACAGGCTCTGGATACACGCGCACGGGCTTTCTTTGAGAGCTTGAAACATGTCCTCACATTCCGCCCACCAAGGTACCTGATGTGGGCTGTCCTTGGTTAAAAGCGCCATGAGAGGTGTTGCAATGGACACAAACTGGGGGAAAAAGCATCGGTAATACCCTGCTAAGCCCACAAACTGTCATACCTCTTGCTTCGTAGATGGTGTTGGGCAGGCTTGCAGCGCCTGAAATTTGCCTCTGAGGTGGCACACAAAGCTTCACCCCAGAGTGTAACCCATGTATGTAGTCGCCTGCCATCCAATCTGGCATTTCTTTGGGTTGGCAATGAGCCTAGCATCTCAGAGGGTTCGCAGGACAGGGGCTACCTGTTTTAAATGAGCTTTCCAATGGTGGCTGTAGATCACTATATCATCTAGTTAGGCCACTGCATATTCTCTGTGGAAGCTTAGGAGTCTTTTCATCATGCGCTGGAAGGTTGCTCGGGCCCCATGGAGGCCGAAGGGCATCTGGATGAAGTGGAATAACCCGGCTGGAGTGGCAAATATTGTCCTCTTCCTGTAGCTTGGATCTAAGGGGATTTGCCAGTACCCTTTTGTGAAGTCAAATGTTGTGATGTACCTGTCTGTTCCAAGACGATTAAGGAGCTCATCGGCATCAGATAAGCATCGGGGCATCAGGTAAGCATCGAACTTTGAGATCACAATTACCTTCCGAAAGTCTATGCAAAATGAGAAAGTACCATCAGGCTTCAGGACTAACACGATGGGGCTGCACCACTCGCTCCATAATTACTCTATGATCCCAACTCCAACATCACTTGAACTTCCCTCTCAATGATCTCTTGCATCTGTCATGGGAGGGGCAGGTGGTCTTCCAGATTACCTGCCCAGGGGTCATCTGCATGGTATGCCTCATAACCATGGTCTGGCCAGGGAGTGCAGGGAAAGTTGTGTGGAACATCTTCAGCAGGCACCGAGCTTATTTCTGTTGCTCGGCAGACAGACTGTCCTCCAATTTTGGCTCCTCCATCTTGACCATATCAGGAACCTCGGGAGGTACAGGATGATTAAAAGACCCTGGCTTCAAGAGGTTTATGTGATAAACCTGATTCTTCTTTTCCTGGTCCAGCTGATGGACCTTATACATCCCACCCGGCAAACTCTTTCATAAGGTTCCTGCCAGCAATTAGGAGTTTTGACTTCTCTGAGGGGAGCAGCAGGAGCACCCTGTCTCTGAGCTCAAATGTGCGGGCCCAGGCCCCCTGATTGTAGTTTTGCTCCTAGGCTCCCTGGGCCGCTTTCAGATTTTCTCTCGCAAGGGCCCCAGCCTGAGTCAGGCATCCCTGCAGCTGCAGGACATACTGCAGGAGTCCCTGGGCAGCTGACGGAGTGTGCTCCCAAGTCTCTCTCATCAGATCCAACAGGCGCTGGGGCTGGTGGCCATAAAGGAGCTTGAGGGGTGAGCATTTGGTAGTCGATTTCAGCACTTCCCTGATAGCAAGCAATAGCGGTGGGATCAGCTGCTCCCACTGGCGTAGTTCTTGTGGGGAAAACTTTTGTAGCATATCTTTTAGAGTCCTGTTAAAATGCTCAACCAGCCCATCCATCTGTCAGTGGCACACAGAAGTCTGTAGCTTCTTAATGCCCAATACGGTGCATACTTGGTGGAGCAGCCAGGAAGTGAAGTTGGTCCCTTGATCCATTAGGATCTCCCGGGGTAATCCAACTCAGGCAAAGGTCTTTACCAGCTCTGCCGTGATGGTGTGGGTGGTGGTGTTCCACAATGAGATGGCCCTGGGGAACTGAGTAGCATAGTTCATCAGGACAAAGATATACTGGAACCCCACATTACTCTTTGGGAGGGGCAGGACTTTACATCCCCATGTACACACTGAAGGCATATCTCTGCACCTGCTTGTGTGGGATCAGGGCATAACTCTCAGTGGATGAGGGTTTGCCCACAGCCCGAATCGATGAGGGCAGTCATTCACTTTCGCCCGACTTCCACAGTGGTTGACTCGAGACTTTCCGGTATAGACTCAGCCGAAGCTACAGTCCATCTGAGGACGTCCGTGTTGTAAGTGACCAAACCGGCCACAGGAGAAACAGAGTCCCACCTCCGATTGGCTGGGCCAGGGTGCCACCTCTGTATGGGACTGGGGTCATAGCCTCGGCTCTTCCTGTTGGAGCCAGGTGGGTTCAGATTGCTGAGGGGTGTCGCAGGCACCAGCATCAGGGATTTGGGCTCTAGGGCATCATTTGGCCTTGGGCCCTGGCTTCCTCACCAGACGGGGGAGCATTGACCTAGGCACTGGGGTAGGGCCCCGGGCTCCCAGGCTGATAAGACTCTCAGTGGCCAAGAAATCCTCCATTGAGGTAATGGCTGCACTAAGAGTTGTGGGTTGGTGCCGGAGTACCCAAGCACTCTGCCAGGGTGAGAGGACATGGACAAACTGTTTTAGGGTGATCTGTTCTACAACCTCGCCAGATGAGTGTTGCTCAGGGTGTAACCACCACCAGCAGAGATCCTTTATTTCCTGGGTCACAACCCACAGCCATGCCCCCGGTGGGTAAGTCTTAGCCCGAAATCGTTGGCAGAAGTCTCCAGTGTGATGTCTAAGGCATCTAAAATGGCTGTCTTTACACGTTCATACTCTTGGGCTTTGTCAATTGGGAATCCACGATAGGTGGTCCGGGCTGCCCCCTTTAGATAGGGGTCTAAGAGGGTGGCCCACTGCTCTGGAGGCCACCTGGCAACTACTGCCACCTGCTCAATGTCACAAGAAATACTTCAGGGTAATCTGAAGGCCTCATTTTGGAAAGGCATAAGGGCAGTACGGACATGGGGAGGATTATAGACTCATAGACTCATAGACTCATAGGTCAGAAGGGACCAATATGATCATCTAGTCTGACCTCCTGCACAAGGCAGGCCACAAAACCCTACCCATACACATTTATTACAACCCCGAACCCATGACTGAGTTATTGAAATCGTCAAAATTGAGATTTGAAGACCTCAAGCTGCAGGGAATCCACCAGCAAGCGACCCATGCCCCACGCTGCAGAGGAAGGCGAAAACCTCCAGGGCCTCTGCCAATCCGCCCTCGAGGAAAATTCCTTCCCGACCCCAAATATGGCGATCAGCTAAACCCTGAGCTGTGGGCAAGACTCACCAGCCAGCACCCAAGAAAGAATTCTCTGCAGTAACTCAGTTCCCATCCATCCAACATCCCCTCACAGACCATCGAGCAGACTTATTGCCGATAACAAAATCAATTGCCCAAATTAAACTATCCCATCATAACATCCCCTCATATACTTATCAAGTTAGTTCATCAGGTCCCCGTTGTTTGGCCGCTGGTCTGGCAGCAGGGCTGCAAGCTATTGGAGACCTGTTGCTGCTGCTCCAGTGTTGGGCCCCTAATTCACTGAGCAGCAGGGCCCTCCTTAGGAATATGCAGCATACAAGGCTGCACAGGGACCTGACAATGTGTGGAGCATCCCTGGGTCTTAGCGTCCACCTTCCACCTCTTCCTATCATGTTCTGACCCTTCCTGCAGGCTTCCACCACAGCTGGTTGCTGCAGCCTGGTGATCTTTACTAGGAGGGGATCTAGTAACTTAAAAGTGAAAAAGCCTTCCAGCCTGCCAGACTATTAGCACAACCCTGAAACTGTTAAATGGCCATTCAAGTGATAATGAAGCCATTAACAGGCATTTGCCACCCCAGTAATATACTACCACTTTCTGAATTTACTGACAAAGCAGTTGTGCATTACAGTATTATTTACTCAGAACTGTTGTCTACAGGACCTTAGTTTAAAATTTGCTTTAAAAATATTTCATTAGTGTGTTCCTGAAGATGATAAAATCACATCTCTAAAAAAAACTTTGAAGAGAGCCTTAAAGGGACAACACCCCTTTCCTGCCAGATAGCTGGACAAAGGAGTTTCCCTTTCTTTACTTCTGACTTTTTGATGAACTAGTTTTAAGAGAACCCTCTAGCAAAATCAGTACCTTAGTAAGATATAAAATCCTTTGTTATGCTTAAAATCTTTGGAAACATATTTTTTAAAGTTGGTAAAATTTCATAAAGATGTCTATTGTTATGGAGCTCACACAAAGTAAATGAGTGTTCCCTTTTTCTAAAAGCAATTAACATTGTTATGAACACACTAAACCTCTGTGATTGATTAATTTAAAATAATGTCTTTGTTTCAGTGAGTTAAAATGTAGTAATCTGGAGTGATTACTTTATGAAGGTTTAAGAGTACATTTAAAATATAAAATCAGATTAGAAATACTGATTAAGAAAATATATAACAGAGAAGAGCTGCATCATGTATTCCATAATATTTAATGTTGTATTGAGCTGGACAGCTGACTTGCCCTTACCAGAAAGATTTTGCAAATAAATCTCTGACAAATTTCAAGGTATATCAAAAAACCCGTGACTGACATTTTTATTCCCAAATTTAGTGCTTTTAATTAGGTACCTTCTGCATGTCCAGTCTTCACCATCTGGCATGCAGTGGAAAACATGCTCCATTTTCTTTAAAAAGAAATTGCAGAAGAGTGTTTTTTTCAAATGTCATTTGCTTCATTTGGGTTCAGGGATTTACTAGGCCGGTGCAACCATTTAGGCGCGTTGGGATTTGGGGGCTGCCATTTTCTTCATCAGCGACCACAGTGGCCAGATCTTCGGCTGCCCTGGTTGCCACCGGCATTTAGGTGGACGGAGCTGGGGCAGGGGAGCGCGGGGAGGGCCGCCTGCAGCAAGTAAGGGGTGGAGGGCAGTACGCTGGGGAACTCCCCACCTCAGCTCACCCCTGCCCCGCCTCCTCCCCAAGCATGCCGTGGTTGCTTCACTTCTCCCACCTCCCAGGCTTGCAACGCCTAAGCTGATTGGCGCTGCAAGCCTGGGAGGCGGGAGAAGTGAAGCAGCCACCGTGTGCTCGGGGAGGAGGCGGGGCAGGGGTGAGCTGCTTCACTTCACCTGCCTCCCAGACTTGCTCGGGGTGCTCGTACTCATGCGCAGAGCAGGGGTGAGCTGGGGAGGGGGGGGTGCCTCATGGCTGAGGGTGGAAGGTGGGGAGCTGTCGCAAGTGGGGCGCCTCAGGGCAGGGGAGCGGAGGGGGTGGTGAGCAAGGTGGAAGTTTCGCCTAGGGATTTAGCTGGAAGAGAGTGAGCAGGGAAGGGGACGGAATAGAGGAGGGAGACAGTGGGGAGAGGGCGGGACCTGAGCAGAGTGGAAGCGGGGCCTGGGGCAGAGCAGGGATGGAGTATGGGTGGGGCCACAGGTGGGCTGGGGAGCTAGACTCGCCAAGACGCAGCTCACTCACTCACCATAACAGCAGTTAAGAGCAGGTCAGCTCCCGCACACCCAGTGCACACTGCAGTCTCCTTAGGCAGGGGCCATATTCACAGATCCAAATGTGTCAGCGCTGTGCATTCTGTGTGAGAGAGAGGGTACGGGGCTCTCTGCGGGGAACTGTGATTCTCTGCTGCAGTGAGGCGAGCCGGGTGGCTCGGTATCCTTTGCTGCCTCGTCCCTCCCACCCCAGACTGTGAGACTGGGCTGCCATCAGGCATAGGGGCACCAGTTTAATAATACTGTTTAGGGCCCCATAAATCTTAAGGATGGTATTGCCGAGCAGTTGCTGCTGTTCGGCACCCAAATGCTGCACCAGTTATTGCTGTTGCTGCTGTTGGATTTTGGCCAGGTACTTAATGAGCTTGTCCAGTTCTATCTGTCCAACTAGGGATATTGAAGGTGTGACATACACAGGACCCCTTACTGCAGGAGGGCGGGTCAATGCCGCATTCTCCACCAAGTGTAGTGCGTTTACAGTAGCCTCTCCCCCTCCAGGTCAGTGGGAGGCCACTCCGCCTCACTGTGTCGCAGGGTGTTGATCATGGTTGGGGAATCAGCTGAGTCATTCTTAGTCAGTAGCTGTGGTTGGCAGTCCAGGTAAAGTAATCGGCAATCAGGGTCCCTAGCCTGCAACCAGGGCAGTGAGGGGTCGTGGCTTGGACCTCTACTCAGGGGCAAGCAGCAAATAAACAGTTCATAAGTTAAACCCTTAGGGCAGGGCAGTACAGAGCCTGGGTCTTGGGCCTGCACTCAGTGCCAAGCAGTCCAGAGCCCAGGCCCTTAATCAGGGCAGGGCAACAGTTGTCTGGGCTCACGCCAGGGTAGAGCACCCAAACACAGTCTATGGGTGCTCAGGCAGGGTTAGAGCTGTTGTGTATTTGGTTGTCATGGTTTTTGTTCCCATGGCAACTGAGTTAGATTATTAGGGGATAGCCTAGCCTGCTTCGGCCGGTTAGGCGAGCTCTGTGTGTGTAAATAAATGGTAGTTTTGTTAGCTGTCTGCTGTCTGGCCTCAAGTGATTTCTTCCTAAACCGGCTTCCCCCAAGGATATAACAAGTGGCGACAATGGATGGGATTCTGGTGCTGCTCCAGTAAGAGAAGGAAGTAGAAATCAAGGTAAAAAAACAAACAAACAAAAAAACTGCTTGTTTGCACTGACCGTGAACGTGAAACTAAAAATCATGGCTACTCTGACCAGGCCACTGGAACCTTTTGATGAGAATATAGAGCAGTAGCATGTGTATACTGAGCATTTTGAGCTTTTTGTTATTGCAAGTGACATTACAGAAATGAAGAAGGTGCCAATATTCTTAAGTGTTGTAGGAGCTAAAACCTACTCCCTGCTACGCAGCTTACTACACCCTGTTAAGCCTGAGACTAAATCTTACAGTGACATTGTGGAAATCCTGGGGTCCCATTTTTCCCCAAAACCACTGGTAATTGCTGAAAGATATCGGTTCCACAAAAGAGACCAAAAAGAAGATGAAACAGTTGTACAATTTGTAGCAATTTTAAAAAAGCTAGCAGAACACTGTGAATTTAAAGAGATGTTAAATGATGCCCTGCGTGACAGGTTAGTGTGTGGCCTGTACAGTGAAGCTATATGGAAGCGCCTACTGACAGAGGCTCAGCTTACATTACAGAAGGCTGTTGATATTGCTGTCTCCATGGAACTGGCTACAAGGGAGGCGCAATACATCGGTGCATCCCCTAGGGTGCAAAAAGTGTCACAAGAACCTACCCACAAAACTGTGCAGAGTCAGGAATGTTACCGCTGTGGTAAGCCAGGGTCACCAGGCATCAGAATGCTGGTGTAAGGACCTGGTGTGTCGACACTGTGGCAAAAAGGGACACATTGAGTGTGCCTGTAAAAAAAAAAAAAGAGGCCTGTGGTCTGGCCGACAAAAGAGGAACCCTGCATACCCTAGAGCAGACCCAGGATGATCAAGGTGACACCTCATCGCAAGAGGAAGTGCCACTGCATGTTTTGTCTTTGGCAGTGGGCTCACATGAATACTGGGTAACCCCGTTGTTGGATGGCAAACCTATACGCATGGAACTGGACACGGTGCAGCCGTCTCGCTGGTCTCCGAGACTGTGTATAAAGAAAAGCTACAGCATCTTCGCTTAAGGCAAAAAAACTGTTCTGAAGACGTATACGGGAGAAGCTGTGCCCAGTTGGGCACTATTGATGTTAAGGTGGAGCTCAATGGACAGGCTGCTAAATTGCCACTGTTTGTGTGTGAGAGGTAACTACCCAGCCTTAATGGGTAGGTCTTGGCTTGGGAAGATTCAGCTGAACTGGGCAGAAGTGCACCGGATGACTAAAGAAGAAACCAGTCTAACCCCTATACTAAGGAAACATGCTGCTGTTTTTGGAGATGATTGGGAAGTATGAAGGGAATCACTGTGACATTGAACATTAAACCTGACAGTCCACCAAAATATCTGAAAGCCCGAACTGTGCCATATGCCATCAGGCCAAAAGTTGAAGCAGACCTGGAGCGCCTGGTCACCAATGGAGTCCTAATACCAGTTACCCATAGCTCATGGGCCACTCCTATCGTTCCAATAGTGAAGAAAGATGGCTCTCTCTCTCCGGATTTGCGGTGATTTTAAAGTCACTGTCAACCCAGTGTTGTGTGCAGAGCAATACCCGCTTTCCCGCATCGATGACCTCTTCGCAGGCCTGGCTGGGGGACAAAAGTTCAGTAAGATTGATCTGAGTCAAGCATATTTACAGATGCACGTCGATGAAAAGTCCCAAGAGCTGTTGACTATTGTGACTCATAAGGGGCTTTATCGATACTGTCGCCTACCCTTCGGAATAACGTCTGCTCCCGCCCTGTTCCAGAGGGCTATGGACCAGATCTTGTGTGGCTTGTCAGGAGTTCAGTGCTATCTGGATGATATCCTGGTCACTGGAAGGAATGAAGAGGATCACTTAAAGAATTTAGAGGCTACCTGCAAAGACTGGAAGAGTATGGCCTCGAGTTCGCAAAGACAAGTGTGAATTCTTCAAGCTGAAGCTCTGTTGAATATTTGGGACACATCACTGCAATTGACAATAATAAGCCTGTGTGTTACATTGCGAAGTGCTATCCTGCTATCTGTTCTTCATAATGCTATGAGACCAGATCTTGGTGGCTTGTGCAAAAGTTAAAGCTATCTGGATGATATCCTGGTCACTGGAAAATTTGAAGAGGATCAGCTTAAGAGCCTCGTTTAGAGGCTAGGACCCTACAAAGACTGAAACTGGAAGAGTATGGCCCTACGAGTTCGCAAAGACAAGTGTGAATTCTTCAGCCCTCTGTTGAATATTTAGGACACATCATTGATTCTGCAGGTCTTCATAAGGCCCCTGCAAAAGTTAAAGCTATTGTGGAGGCTCCCCCACCTGGCATGTAAGCCAGCTGCGCTCGTTTCTAGGACTACTGAACTATTATGGAAAGTTCATCTCACAGTTAGCCACACTGCTAAAACCACTTCATGAGCTCCTGGGCAGCAAACAAGGCCTGGAAGTGGACTGAAGCCTGTGATGTTGCATTTAACAAAGCTAAGGATGCATTGCTAAATTCTGAAGTTCTAACACTTTGATCCATCCTTACCCCTACAATTGGCCTGCGATGCCTCCCCTTATGGAGTGGGAGCAGTCGTGTCACACATTATGCCTTCGGGAGAAGAGAGACCTATTGCTTTTGCTTCACGCACTCTAAGCAAAGCAGAAACTAACTACGCCAAATCGAACGTGAGGCATTAGGAATTGTTTTTGGAATTCGGAAGTTTCATCAGTACCTGTTTGGGCGAAAGTTTACTCTTCTCACAGACCATCGACCTCTGACGTCAATTTTTGGACCCTACACAGGCATTCCCCCATTAGCTGCTAGTCGTATGCAACGTTGGGCATTGTTACTTTCAGCACACACATATGAAATCAATATCGGAAATCCACTCTGCACGGCAATGCAGATGGCCTCTCAAGGTTGCCTTTGCCGGTCAAACATCAAGATAGTGCCCAAAAGGAAATCTTCTACTTTGAACAGGTAGAGAATACACCCATCACTGCTACTCAGATAAAGAAGGCAACTCGCGTTGACCCAGTATTGTCCCAAGTTATGGACCTGGTGATGCATGGAAAATCTCGACAAACCTCTCCGGTCTCACCCGACCTTGTTACCTACATGTCCAGGAGGACGGAGTTATCGGTCCAATCTGGTTGTTTGTTGTGGGGGAGACGTGTCATTATTCCACCACCACTGAGATCACAGATGTTAGAACAGCTACATTCGGTCACTGTGGAATAGTGCGCATGAAGGAAATTGCACGAAGCTATTTTTGGTGGCCTGGATTGGACAGTGCTATTGAAGAGAAGGCAAAAGCTTGTATGTCATGTCAGGGTGTGAGGAATGCACCCCAGTGGGCACCCCTACACCCATGGGACTGGCCTGAAAACCCGTGGCAACGTATTCACATTGACTTCGCTGGCCCCCTTGAAGGAAGCATGTTCTTGGTGGCAGTAGATGCCCATTCTAAATGGCCAGAAGTCTCTATAATGCAGTCCACTACTGCAGAGAGTACTATCCAAAAACTACGGGACTCTTTAGTCGTTTCGGTCTGCCAGAACAACTTGTGAGCGACAACGGACCGCAGTTCGTCTCTCAGGAGTTTCAAAATTTTATGAAGGCAAATGGGATACACCACATCACGTCAGCGTCAGCACCATATCATCCATCCACCAATGGATTAGCTGAAAGATTTGTGCAGACAATGAAACACGCTTTGAAATCAGCAAGGGGACAACACTCCATTCAAAAGCGTCTGGATACCTTCTTACTTTCCTACAGAAACACACCTCATGCTACGACCCAGGCATCCCCGGCCTTTCTAATGATGGGACGACAGCTGCGCACTTGCTTTGATCTGCTGAAACCTTCTGAACCCCGACAAATTGTGCAACATCAGCAGCAATATCAAGTCATCAGACGGGCACCCAGAGCAAAAGACCGAACCTTTAGCCCGGACAGCCAGTTTTGGCTCGGAATTATACTTCCAGAGCTAAATGGGTCCCTGCCACGATCATCACTCAAACAGGACCTGTTTCCTACACAGTCCGGACTGCAGAGAATCTTACCTGGCGGCGACATGTAGATCAGCTGTTGCCAGGTCATGCCAGTCCTCAGGACACATCTGCAGTTGAGTGGTCTGACTTCACCTCTTCTGGTGAGACACCGAATCATGAATCACCTGTTTCTCACTATTCTCCTCCATTACTGCCGGCGGCTGAGATACCCCTTTGCCCAGCACAAGCAGATACCACCTCCTCACCTGTTTGTGCTGCAGACCCTGAGCCCATGGTACTTTCGGGTTCAACAACACCAGGAGTTCACCGTAATCCACCTAGAGACAGAAGGCCTCCTCATCGACTGGATCTTTAGCTAAGGCGAACCCACGGTTATGGTGCAAAATAATCCCCAGGGTTTAGCCGGGAATGGAGGCAGTCTACCCTCCTTCTCTAGTCTAGTGTGTGTTTATTTAGGGGATGTTCTTATTGGGGGGGAGGAATATGTTGAGTATTTGGTTGTCATGGTTTTTGTTCCCATGGCAACCGAGTTAGATTGTTAGGGGATAGCCTAGCCTGCTTCGGCCGGTTAGGTGAGCTCTGTGTGTATAAATAAATGGTAGTTTTGTTAGCTGTCTGCTGTCTGGCCTCAAGTGATTTCTTCCTAAACCGGCTGCCCCCAAGGATATAACAAGAGCACCAAGACACAATCTATGGGGGCTCAGGCAGGGTTAGAGCACCCAGACAAAGTGTAGAGGAGCTCAGGCAGAAGTAGAGCCTAGTGTCCTCACTTGGTGGACTGTAGGCAGATGCAGGCCCTCTGTCCTATGGAGGGGGAGCACTGCAACCCCAGGGGCAGGGTTGCAGGGGGAATGCAGGCCCACCCAACTCCACTGTGTCCCAGACCACTACCCTAACACTGGCTGAGGGGTCGGCCACTGAGTCAGTGAGGATCCACCCGCAACACGTTGACCTGGTCGCAGCCCAGCTCTCAACCAAACGGCAGTCTAGTTCCCCTGGGCTACTTCTTATCTCCCCCTTGGGGCGTAGCTGGGTCAGTAAGGGCTCCTCTGTGTCGTCCGGGTAGAAGGCTAGTGGCAATCCTGGCAACTCCTCCTTGGCTTGGTCAGGGTGTGGCTCCAGCAGCGTGGCCAGTCCTCAGCACTGCAGGAGTCCATGGCAGTCTTTCAGTTTGGGAGCAGGCAGGAGGCATCTGGTACCTTCAGCAGCTGCATCCCAGTTGAGCTTGCAGACCAGACCTCTGTACTTCCTGTCCCGCTCACTGACTTCCTGTGGGTGGGGTGAGCATGGCCTGGCTCCATCCACTAGGGCTCTGTGAGTGGCCCCGTCCCCTCTGGGTCAGTGGGAGGCCACTCTACCTCACTACAGTGAACAAGTACCAACAGTGCTTTCTAATAGTCAGGAAGGGTGTGGCAAGTTGTCCCCCTCATTGCAAATATGGTCCTGTCTGTCAATTTTCCCTCCCTGAGTTTCCCGTGATTCCCTTTAACACAGGGCCTTTGGGGTCTGGACCCTTAAACTGTCAGGGTCTTCCCCAGCTGTTTTTTTCCCCTGAAGTGAAGGGTCCTGTTCTTGACATGTCTTCTTGGAGCGGGTAAGGGAGCTGAGGCTGACCCTCTCCACTGGACTTTGGTCCATGACCAAATTGTGGATGTCAGACTGTCTGGAGTAGCTCACAAATGTGGGTGCCAACCTCTGTGCAGACTTACAAATCGGGCACGGACCCCACACTGGCTGTGTGTTCTGTAATTCAATGTCACCAACCAAGTATCAAGTGTGACCTCCTCAAGCATTATAAGAGCCTTCCCATGGAGTCACAATCAGTCCTCTTGGGCACTTCAGGCAAGCCTGCCTTTGTGATAGATAGTCTCTTATAGAATCATAGAATTGTAGGATTGGACGGGACCTTAAGAGGTCATCTAATCCAGTCACCTGTACTTCTGGCAGGACTAAGTATTATCTAGACCATTCCTGACAAGTGTTTGTCTAACTTGCTCTTAAAAATCTCCAGTGACAGAGATTCCACCACCTCCCTAGGCAATTTATTTCAGTGCTGAACTACCCTCACAGTTAGGAGGTTTTTCCTAATGTCTAACCTAAACTGCCCTTGCTGCAATTTAAGCCCATTGCTTCTTATCCTATACTCAGAGGTTAAGGAGAACTATTTTCCCCCCTCCCACTTGTAAGAACCTTTTATATACTTGAAAACTGTTATTATGTCATCTCTTTGGTCTTCTCTTCTCCAGACTAAACCAACCAAATTTTTTCAATCTTCTCTCATAGGTCATATTTTCTAGACCTTTAATAACTTTTGTTGCTCTTCTCTGGACTTTATAGAAGAAACCACAACAATATTCAGTTTAGTCCCAGTTCCAAAGGACAAGTTAATTGTACCTGAGATCTCACCTAAGGCAATTCTTGTAGCCTCTCCTATATTAAATTAAATAAAGGTTTATTAACTAGGGGGAAAAAAGAGTTATTTACCAGGTAAACATACACATACACGAGTTATGGGTTTAGGTTTCAAAAGGTAATAGACACTGCTGTAACTTGCAAGCTCTATATGTCCTTTAGGGCTAACCCAAGCTAAGTAGCTTGGGGATCTGTTGCTTATGCTTAGAAATAGTACACTCTTCAAATTCCAAGTAGTATAGTGATACAGTTCCTTCTGGTCAGGCATTTTTATTCTCTTCCCTGAGCGTTCAAACTGATGGAACAAGTGTTGTTGCCTTTCTCTTCTTCATGGATGTGAGGGATGAGGGAGGTAATCAACAAAGTTTTTGTCCTTTGACAATGCCTTATTTGGTTTGAATGGGCCTTCTTGTGTGCAGGACCAGCATTTTCCATTAATTAATGCTTCTTTCCTGTTTGCTGAGTTACACGATTACAGAGGTTTACAATACAAACCCTCAATATATCTTTATACCAAATGGCTACAGATGTTATAAGTGAGTTCAATACATATAGCATCCTATAAGCACTTCATCAAGTCTAAACACTGAACACCTTCATATAAACTTAAAATCTATTTTAGAAATGCTAACACTCAGGTGAGCCAGATTGGTTTCCAGCTATGCATTTGTCAGTGTTCAGTGAGGCCTAGGGGCCTTTGCATGAGCTGGCACCTGGTATGTCAGCATCACACAGGGTAGCTATGCTCTGTACCTTGGGGTGATAAGCAGCCACCTCTCTGGACCACTTCCTACCCAAGTTGTCTCCTCCCCCAGAGTAAAACAAAGAATCTCAGATAAAGCCTCTGACCTGCACTGTCATTTGCCTGCCTCTCCTTTGTAGATTTGCTCAGGGCTGTGTTGTCAGGTCTCTGGCAATGAGTTCCCGGGCAGCACTTCCTCCCCCATCCCGTGTAGCCATCTGCTCCTTTCCACTGCCAGCTTCCTTCTGAGATGTGCTGCTTCCTCCTTTTAAGCCTTTCCTCTATCTTGTACAAGTTTTCAGGGGTGGTTTTGCAGGGGCCAGCAAGGCCCAGAACTGTTCCTTAGACCCTTGCTCTCCACTATGGGGTTTGAACACCCTATCACAGGTCTCTTTACAAAAGTCAGAGAAGATGTAAGGGAGGCAGTGTGCAACTTCACCAGTCTTCCTCATGAAAACAAAACAGTGTGACACTTGGCAGCACCTAGGAATGCTATACAACATATCTTGATGTAGAGACGGTGTGAAGGAGCTCTGCAAATTTCAGGTTCCACCACACTAAGAAATATCCTTTCCTTTGACCCCTATGCCAATCCATTTTGAAGGCTGGATTCATCTCTTCACTGCAACTCCCAGCAGGCTATAACTGTGGTGAAGTGTACACCACATGGAGAGTGATATGTTCTTACCAGATCTGTAGTATCTTTGGGCCTAGAACAAAAGTGGCATTAAACAATTTCACTCTCCAGATGTTCCCTAAAGAGTGCTACACTATTTGAGGGGTCTCTGTCCTAAGGGAGCTGAACCCAACAGGTTTTACTGAAGCAGCCAGCCTGAGTCCAGAAACGTGTTTACCAACCTGCTGAGAGCTTGACAGTCACCCCACAATGCAAATATGACTGGGACCTAAAGGCCTGTCTTTAAATGAGTCTGGAATGAGGGACTGAGAGAAAGAATTGAGATTCAGAGAAAAGAAAAAACATGGGAAGAAATGGAAATATGTATTAAGTAGGAGAGAATGGGTCATTGTTTGAGAAGTTGGAGTAAGTGAAGGAAAGAGCTGGAAATTGAAGGGAGTTTTCCGCAGACTAAATAAGCCCAGTTCCCTCAGCCTCTCCTCATAAGTCATGTGCTCCAGCTCCCTAATCATTTTCATTGCCCTCTGCTGGACACAGGGCTGGCTCCAGGCACCAGCTTATTAAGCAGGTGCTTGGGGCTGCCACTCCGGAGTGGGGCGGCACTTTCAGCTATCGGCGGCAATTCGTCAGAGGGTCCCTCACTCCTGCTCGGAGCAAAGTACCTCCCACTGAATTGCCGCAGATCTCAATTGTGGCTTTTTTTTTTTTTGCTTTTTTTTTTCGGCTGCTTGGGGCAGCAAAATCCCTGGAGCTGGCCCAGGCTGGAGTCTCTCCAATTTTTCCACATGCTTTCTATAGTGGGGGTGTTCAAAACTGGACAGAATACTCCAGATGTGGCCTCACCAGTGACAAATAGATGAGAATAACCATATCCTTTGATCTGCTGGCAATGCTAAAGCAACACAATATGCCATTAGCCTTCTTGCAACAAGGGCACATTGTTGACTCATTTCCAACTTCTTATCCACTGTAATCCCCAGGTCCTTTTCTGCAGAACTGTCACTTAGCCAGTCGGCCCCCAGCCTGTAGCAGTTCATTGGATTCTTCCATCCTAAGTGAAGGACGCTGCACTTGTCCTTGTTGAACCTCATCAGATTTCCTTTGGCCCAATCCTCCAATTTGTCTAGGTCACTCTGGACCCTATCCCTACCCTCCAGCATATCTCTCTCTCCCCCCAGCTTAGTGTCATCCATGAACTTGCTGAGGGTTTCAGAGTAGCAGCCGTGTTAGTCTGTATCTGCAAAAAGAACAGGAGTACTTGTGGCACCTTAGAGACTAACAAATTTATTTGAGCATAAGCTTTTGTGGGCTACAGCCCACTTCATCAGATGTATAGAAGGGAACATATAGTAAGGATATATATATACACATATATGGAGAATGTGAAAAGGTGGGAATTGCCCTACCAACTCTAAGAGGCTAATTAGGATGAGCAATTATCAGCAGGAGAAAAAACCAATCCATCTCATCCTCCAGATCATCAAAGAAGATGTTGAACAAAACCAGTCTCGAGACTCACCCTGGGGGCACTCCGCTTGATACCAGCTGCCAACTAGACATCGAGCTGTTGATCACTACCTATTGAGCCCAACAATCTAGCTAGCTTTCTATCTACCTTATACCCCATTCATCCAATCCACCTTGTTGGCAAGAATACTGTGGGAGAGAATATCAAAAGCTTTGTCAAAGGTATATCACATCCACCACTTTCCCATATCCACAGAGCCAGTTATCTCATCGCAGCAGGCAATCAGGTTGATCAGGCATGCCTTGCCCTTCGTTAATCTGTGGTGAGTGTTCTTGATCACCTTCCTTTCCTCTAAATGCTTGAAAATGGATTCCTTGAGGACCTGCTCCATTTTTACGGGAACTGAGGTGAGGCTGACTGGTCTATAGTTCCCCAGATTCTCCTTCTTCCCTTTTTTAAAGATGGGCACTATATTTGCCTTTTTCTGATCGCTTCGAGTTTTCAAAGATAATTGCTAATGGCTCTGCAATCACATCAGACAATTCCCTCAGGACCCTTGGGTGCATTGCATCTAACCCCATGGAGTTGTGAATGTCCAGCTTTTCTAAATAGTCCTTAACCTGTTCTTTTGTCATGGTGGGCCATTTACCTCCTCCCCATACTGTGCTGCTCAGTGCAGCAATCTGGGAGCTTACCTTGTTTGTGAAGACCGAGGCAAAAAAAGCATTGAGTACTTCAGCTTTTTCCACATAATCTGTCACTAGGTTGCCTCCCCCGTTCAGTAAGGGTCCCACACTTTCCTGACCTCCTCCTTGTTGCTAACATACATGTAGAAACCCTTCTTGTTACCCTTCACATCCCTGGCTAGCTGCAACTCCAATTTTGCGTTGGCCTTCCTGATTACACCCTGCATGCTCTAGCAATATTTTTATACTCCTCCCTAGTCATCAGTACAAGTTTCCACTTCTTGTAAGCTCCTTTTTGTGTTTAAGCTCACTAAAGATTTTTCTGTTAAGCCAAGCTGGTCACCTGCCATATTTGCTATTCTTTCTTCACATCATGATGGTTTGTTCCTGCGGCCTCAAGAAGACTTCTCTAAAATACAACCAGCTCGCCAAAGACTGTCCCTGACTAAAGACTTACTTACAATCTTGAAATACTGTTGCTGTTGTAATTGTTTAAAGACTTTTCTCTGCATTCTGGTTGTTCTGTTTTAGGATGCTTATTTTAGTGTGCCTGGGTCTTACTTGATTTTATTTGTTTAGTTGGGGAGGAGTGCTGCCTTATTACAATAGCATAGCCATATCCTGCCTGAGACTGGGAGTCAGAAATAAAACAATATTCTAATTTCTTTCAAATACAAATAAAAATTCAAAGTTCGTTCATAATATTGTGGACAATGTCTGTCTCGTTTGAAATGTCGATCTAACCATAGGCTGATATCAGTAACTCTTCCACATTAGTAATTCCGCTTGGTGTTGCTATGAGTACTCCCTGTGAGAATGGGCCAGAGTCTCACTTGGTGTGTATTGCCATTAGTCCACTATGCTGTTTTACACCTTTTCAGGGTCTGGCCCTGGATTTTTTTTCTAGTTCACCCGCACGTCTGAGACTAGAAAGCACCTATGGTTGGGCCCTTAATTGATACCTGCGACATGTCTCGAATTGTACTTTGCTATATATGTGTGTGTAGGGCTGTTATGATTTAAGTTCACAGTGGAAAACCCACACTACATTGTCCTGCAATACTGAAAATGTAAACAGTATATATGATGAAAGGCAAGCCCTCCCCACCATACCCTCAACACACACACACACGAAACAATGATTGTGTTGCTTCCTTTCATATGAAACTCTGCTCCTTCTGTTCCATTTTTAATTTCACCCACTCCATAATATTCTCTCTAGTCTATTTGAGGGATCATATTTCTCTCTGTTTATCCCTTCCTCTCTCTCTGCCTTTCCTTGTTTTTCTTCTTCTCTGTTGTTGTTGTTACTCACAGGATTTCAAGAGAAGATTGCTTTTCTATCCTCAGAGCTAGTCTCCACAGATTAATCCAAACACAAGAACATTTTGTGAGGCTTCTGAGCAATTGAAATTTGAGTTTACGCAGTGGAGTTGAGATGAATGCGAATCTTTGCTGCTATTGCTGCAACCATTACAACCACATATAAAGAGGAAGACTTTTTCCCCTCACTAGGGCTTCAATAACTAAAGCCCACAAGCTGTATTTACTGTAGACCGTGAGGAATACCTATTGAGAGATGCAGTACAATATGTATATTCAAAGGATGTTAATTAGATGCACCAAGTTCTTCATTTGAATGGTGCTCCCATTCAAACAGAATGGAAACAAAACCATGTCACCAAATGAGTTGCTATGTGTTGGGAGCCTTAAAAAGTATGTGGTTAAATAGAAGGCAAAAACAACATAGATAAACAAAGTGTTTCAGCCACTAAATCTCTCTCTGACTATGGCCCCAATCCAACCATCTGATCCACATAGGAAGACTGCTGCACACAGATGAGGGTCCCAATTGACTTCAGAGATGCCTCTGGGCGTCATGGTCCCCTGCATCGAACAGATTACAGGACTGGGGCCCAAAATAAGAAATACTCTGAAATCATAAACTATCTATTTTCAGTCTCTTGTCTGCTTCACAGTGATTTAACATACATTATTCCTAGAAGTGAGAGATGGTATGAAATCAGAGCCTCTTCAGACCTTTGGGTCTAGAAGACACATAGGGATGGTTCCAATTCTCTATTACATTTCATCCTCTGTATTTTTTTTTATTCAGGATTTTTGCACAGTTTGGTATTCTTTTGAATTTGAAATAGTTTTTTAGTTTGGGAAATGTTGTTTATATTCCCCGAAACAACCACAGCATTTTATAACAACAGTTTTTTGTCCAACTAAATACCCCACGAAGTTCTCATCAATCCCTGTTGAATTTCCTTGTTTTATTTAGCTTTATTTATATAGGCTTTTGTATGACATCCATCACCACAGTATATATGGAGCTGATCCACAGCCCAATGAAGTCAAATAGACTTGTTGTCTTACTTCATTGGGCTTTAGATCATAGCCTATGCACAGCCTTAGAATCTATCCTAACATAACATCATCTCTGTGAGGTAGGGAAGTATCATTATTTCCATTTTACATAGGGGGAACTAAGATACAGAGATGAAGTGATTTGCCCAATGTCACACAGGAAACCTGTGGCAGAGTTAGGAACAGAGCCCTTAATTCCTGAGGCTTGGGCTGCACTTAAAATTTAAGTCAACATAGCTGTCGGGTTCAAGGATGTGAAAATGCCGCACCCCTAATTGCCGTAGCTATCTTGACTTTACCCAGAGTGTAGAGGCAGCTAGGTCAAGAGAAGCCATTGCTGTAGGCTGAATCTACAGGGTTATGCCACCATAGCTATTGTGCCGTATCTATACCACTACAGTCCGCAGAGCATAGACATGTCCTTAATGTCATTACAGTCTAAGACCATCCTTTATAAACTTTCTGAAAATGATTTTAATTTGCAGAAATAAATTGGATTTTGTTTACAAAGGTTTTGATAAGGCCCAACTAGTAAACTGCACTAAAGCAGAAAGTGACTATCCTCTATGCTCATTTGCTCATTGCTTGTGTGGCAAGAATTTCAAAACAGAGAATGAGGAGACGCTTTCTTTTAAATCTTGTTGGCTGAAGTTGTACATCCATTGGTTTTTTTCTCAGGGAATATGACTTCTGACTATGGTATAGTTAATAGCTAAACAGAATGCATTGATTTGCTTTGGGTTACCTGTTCTAGTTTTGATCAGAGGATTAAAAATGTACAATGGCATATTAGAGTAGAAGCATAGAGATGAATATTTTAAATAATTTGTTGAAGCAAATTTTCTAAATTTTAAAGGTTATCAAAACATACAACAAGCAAGATTAGATCTGGGTAGAGGTTCCAGTTTATCTGTGTAAGTGCCAAACAGTGTATCATGTGCTTACAAATTCATTGTCAGCAGGTATTACAATCTGGTGGTTGTTCATAAATGATCTTTCAGGATGAGTACAAATGAGGAAGATAGCTTTGTTAGGCTGATGGTAGTTTTATAAAGGAGACATTCTTAATCAGTTGCTGCAGCTGAGGTCTGTGGATGTGCTCAAGCTGGGTCCTCCATGAAGTCTTCAAATTGAGATTGGATACCTTTCTGGAAGATATGTTTTAGACAAACTCAAGTTACTGAGCTCGATATAGGAGTATCTGGATGAAATTATATAGGCCTGGTCTACACTATGGGGTTAGGTTGAATTTAGCCACATTAAGTCAATTTAAAAATGAATATGTCCACACAACCAACCCTGTTCCGTCCACCTAAAGAGCTCTTAAAATCAACTTCTGTACCCCTCCCTGGTGAGGGGAGTAGCACTAAAATCGACTTTGCTCAGTCAAATTTGGGGTAGTGCGGATGCAAATCGACGGTATTGACCTCCAGAAGCTATCCCAGAGTGCTCCATTGTGACTGCTCTGGACAGCACTTTGAACTCTGATGCACTAGCCAGGTACACAGGAAAAGCCCTGGGAATTTTTGAATTTCATTTCCTGTTTGGTCAGCTTGGCAAACTCAGCAGCACTGATGATCATGTAGTCTCCTCAGAATCACAAACGAGCTCCAGCATGGACCTAAAGGGAGACACTGAATCTGATTGCGTATGGGGAGAAGCATCCGTGCAGGCCGAACTCCAATCAAAAGGAAGAAATCTAAATACATTTGCCAAAATCTTACAGGGCATATTAGACAGAAGCTACAACAAGGATACACAGCAGTACCATGTGAAAGTTAAGGAGCTCAGGCAAGCCTACCAAAAGACAAAGGAGGCAAATGGTCTCTCTGGGTCAGAGCCCCATACATGCTGCTTCTATGACCAGCTGCATGGCATTCTATGATCAGCTGCATGGCACCCTACCACTATGCCACCACTGTCTGTAGACACCTGCAAGGGGGGAGTCTCACGCAACAGGGAGGAGGATATTGCGTATGAGGAAGAGGAGAAGGAGAGCAGAAGAATGTGCAGCAGGCAAGCAGTGAATCCATTCTCCCCGGCAACCAGGACCTTTTCATCACCCTGGAGCCCCGCTCCCAAGGCAGGATCCATGACCCTGAAGCCAGAGAAGGCACCTCTGGTGAGTGCACATTTGTAACTATAGTACAGGGTTTAAAAGCAATAGTGTTTAATGTTTGATTTGTCCTGAAGAACTGGGATGCATTTGCGGCCAGTACAGCTACTGGAAAGGTCTGTTCTCATGTCTGGGGATGGAGCAGAAATCCTCCAGGGACTTCTCCATGAAGCTGTCCTGAAAGTACTCTAAAAGCCTTTGCAGAAGGTTTCTGGGGAGGACTGTCTTATTTCGTACCCCACAGTAGGACACTTTAGCATGCCAAGCCAGTAGCAAGTGGTCTGGAATCATTGCAGCACAAAGCATGGCAGTGAATGATCCTGGGTTTTGGTCGCATTCAAGCAGCATTCGGTCTTTATCTTTCTATGTCAACCTCAGTAGAGTGATATCATTCATGGTCACCTGGTTGAAATAGGGGAATTTTTATAAGGGAACAGTAAAAGGACCCCACTTATGCTGGGCTGTTTGAGCTTGGCTAAAAGGGATCATCCCAGAAAATAGCCACGTGGTGAGGGGGGAAGGGGAGGGGTGAAGGGATCATCCCAAAGAATAACCATGCTGTGGGGGGAGGGGAGAAGGGATTATCCCAGGGAATAGCCACACGGTGGGTTGGGGGTAGGTATGTGCTGCACATCCACCCAAAATCCGCAGCACCTCCTTTTAAATGTGAAACTCAACCCATTACTTGCTCTGGGAAAGGAGGGCACTGCAGTTTGACAACATTCCCACATGTTATGAAGGCATAAGAAGCCAACCCCGCTTGCCAAAAGGCTTACCACGGCTTTCTGGAAACTGAATTCTGTTGCCCAGCCGTGTGTGATGTGTCACCATACCGGCAGGAGCTCAATATAAAAACCTAAAGCACATGTGCTGTCTGCTGTGAATTGCTTGATTCACTGTGAAAGAGTCTCCCTTTTGTTTTCAGAAATGTATCATATTAAATTTTATTCTCCCTTTTTATCTCTCCCCAGGTGCAAATGTTTCTATGCTCCCCCTACCATCTCCATCCCAGAGGTTATCACAGATTAGAAGGCAAAAAACCACACTCATGATGACATGTTTTCCGAGTTCATGCAGTCCTCCTGCACTGATAGGGCACAGCTTAATGCATGGAGGCATTCAGTGGCAGAGACCAGGAAAGTATTAAGTGAGCACGAAGAATGGAGGCAGGACGTGATGCTGAGGCTAACGGGGGAGCAAAAGGACATGATGAAGCGTCTGTTGGGGGAGCAAATGGACATGATGAAGCATCTGTTGGAAGTGCAGGAAAGCCAACAAAAGCACAGACCCCCACTGCATACACTTTATAACCTCATGCCCTCCTCCCCAAGTTCCATATCCATCTCAGTCAGTCGCCCAAGAACGTAGTGGGGGGTGGGGAAGGCTCTGGGCACCCAGAGGATGGCCCAAGCAACAGAAGGCTGTCATTCAAACAGTTTGATTTTTAGTGTGGCTACAATAAACAATGTGGCCTTGTCCTTCCCTCCTCCTCCACCCCATGCAGGCCACCTTATCCGTTATTGTCATAAACAGATAGCTAAGGGTTAATGTTTCTTTTACATGTAAAGGGTTAACAAAGGGAACCACACACCTGACCAGAGGACCAATCAGGAAACCGGATTTTTCAAAGCTCAGGGAGGGAATTTTGGGGTGTGTATCTTTTGTCTGTTCTGTTCTGTTGCTCTCGCTCTGAGAGTGAACTTTCTCTCTTCAAGCTTCTGTAATCTTCTGTTCCAAGTTGTAAGTACAAGGTAGAAAGACAGTAAGCTTCTATTTTTTTTTTGATTACATGTGTGTAGTTTCTGGGTTTAAATTGTATTTTCTTTTTATAAGGCTGTTATTCATATCTTTCTTTTAAGCAATTGACCTGTATATTAGTTATTGATACAGACAGCATTTTTATGTCTTTTCTTTCTTTTATATTAAAGCTTTCTTTTTAAAACTTGTTGATGTTTCTTTTCTAAGTGAGGCTGTAGGGATAGAAATCCCTGTGCCAGGATTACGGTTCTCCTCAGGAAAGACTGGGAGGGAAAAGAAGAGGAGGGGGAAGGTAAGTTGCCTCTCTGTTGAATTCAAGGAGTTTAAGTACAGTAATCTTCCAGAAACCCACGGAGGGGAGCTGGGAGGAGAGTAAAGAGAAGACAAGGGAGGGGGGTTATTTCCCTTTGTGGTAAGATCGGGCATCTGAGTTTGGTGGTCCCCCCAGGGAAGGTTTTGGGGAGACCAGAGTGAGCCAAACACTGGAAATTTTTGGCTGGTGGCAGCGCTATCAGATCCAAGCTGGCAATTAAGCTTGGAGGTTTCATGCAGGCACCCACATTTTGGACTCTAAGGTTCAGAATTAGGAATTATGCTTATGACAGTTATCTCATTTTTTTAATTAATAAAGAAAGAATGCATGGTTTCAAAACAATAGTTACTTTATTTTGAAGGGGGGAGGGTGGTTGGCTTACAGGAATTAAAAACAAAGGGAGCGGGTTTGCATCAACAAGAAACACACACAACTGTCACACCAAAGCCTGGCCAGTAAGGAAACTGGTTTTCAAAGCTTCTCTGATGTGCAGCGCACCTTGCTGTGCTCTTCTAATTACCCTGGTGTCTGGCTGCTCAAAATCGAATGCCAGGCAATTTACCTCAACCTCCCACCCCACCATAAACGTGTCCCCCTAACTCTCACAGATATTATGGAGAACACAGCAAGCAGCAATAACAATGGGAATGTTGGTTGTGCCGAGGTCTGACATACTCATAAACAGCGCCAGCGAGCTTTTAAACATCCAAATGCACATTGTACATTCATCCATTTTAAACATCCAAATGCACCATTCTGCACTTGCTCAGCCTATAGTTGAACTGCTCCTTACTACTGTCCAGGCTGCCTATGAATGGCTTCATGAGCCATGGGAGCAAGGAGTAGGCTGTGTCCCCAAGGATAACTATTGACATTTCAACATCACCAATGGTAATTTTCTGGTCTGGGAAGTAATTCCCTTCTTGCAGCTGCTCGAACAGCCCGGAGTTCCTTAATATGCAAGCGTCATGCACCTTTCCCGGCCATCCCACGTTGATGTCGGTAAAACGTCCCTTGTGATCCACTAGTGCTTGCAGCACCATTGAGAAGTACCCCTTGCGGTTTATGTACTGGTTGGAAAGGTGGTCCTGTGCCAAGATGGGGATATGCATGCCGTCTATTGCCCCACCACAGTTAGGGAACGCCCATTGGAGCAAAGCCATCCACTATGACCTGCACATTTCCCAGAGTCACTGCCTTTGGTAGCAGCAGCTCAGTGATTGCCTTGGCTACTTGGATCACAGCAACCTCCACAGAAGACTTGCCCACTCCAAATTGGTTCCCAACTGACCGATAGCAGTCAGGCGTTGTAAGCTTCCACGGGGCTACCGCGACTCGCTTCTCAACCATCAGGGCAGCTCTCATCATGGTATTCCTGCGCTTCAGGGTGGGGAAAAGCAACACACAGAGTTCCAGGAAAATGGCCATAAGCATTCAAAAGTTTTGCAGCCACTATGAATCATCCCATATCTGCAACCCTATCCGGTCCCACCGCTATGTGCTTGTTTGCCTGGCCCAGAATCGGTGTGCCACCAGGATGTCCCAATTGCCACAGCCCATGCTTTCAGAAACATCTGTGTCCATGTCCTCATCAAAATCCTCCTCGTGTTGGCTTCTCTTAGCCCGGTTCTGCATATACTCCAGGATAATGCACGAGGTGTTTATAATGCTCACAACAGCAGCGGTGACAGTGAGCTGAGCAGGCTCCATGCTTGCCATGGTATAGAGGCCACACAGGTAATCCAGGAAAAAAGGTGTGAAATGATTGTCTGCCATTGCTTTCACGGAGGGAGGGGCGACTGACGACATATACCCGAAATCACCTGCAACAATGTTTTTGCCCCATCAGGCATTGGGAACTTAACCCATAATTCCACTGGGCAATGGAGACTATGGGAACTGTGGGATAGTGACTCACAGTGCACCACTCTGTAAGTCAATGCTAGCCATGGTAGGGAAGACACACTCCACCAACTTAATGCGCTTAGTGTGCACATAGACAATCGACTACATAAGATAGATTTCTAAAAATCAGCTGCTATAAAATTGACCTAATTTCATAGTGTAGACATACACTTAGTCTGTATTACACAGGAGGTCAGACTAGAGGATCAGATAGTCCCTTTTGGCCTCAAAATCTATCAGTCTCCTTGATTTAGTAGCATAGGGGCTGCTGGTAAAGCATTCTCCATGAGGGCCCCTCAGCTGTAGAACAAACTTTCACCGTTGGTCTGAAATAGTTGGGGATCGTTGACCATTAGGGCATACTGCAAGGTCCATATACCCCCACTACCTCGCCGCACCCCACCCCAGGCCTGGCAGCTAAAGAACTTGGAGACTAACAAGGTGATTGTTTAGAGGAGATGACTTGTTGATTGGGAATGTTTTTTCTGAGGGTCTGAGTTTGCTGAGTTGCTGGTTTCATACTTGTTGTAGTATTACTTTATATAATCTCGAGAGGGCTCAAATATAACAGATGGATACCTTTGTATATCATACTATGGATCACAAAAATAAATAAATAAAAGGGGCCAAAGTCAATGGCAGGTTTGCTGTTGACTTTGGTAGAGAAAGGTCTAAGCCCATAGAAGTAGTAAGTCAAGTTTTGTGACACTTGGGGTATGTCTACATTGCATTTTAAAATGTATGGCAGCGAGTCTCAATGCTTGGGTCTATAGACTCAGGCTTGTGCCAACAAGCTAACAAACAGCAAAGTAGGTGTTCAGTTTGGGCTGGAGCTTCGGCTTTGAAGCCCGGGGAAGACGGTGGGTTTCAGAACCCCAGCATCTACTCCACTATAGCACAATCCCTATCTGCCTGAGTCTGTAGACCTGGGCTGTGAGATTCATTGCCATGGGTTTTAAAATGCAGTGTAGATGTACCCTGTGGCTTCTTTTTTCAAGGTTTCTTTGACACTTTTCTCTAGTTACACTTTGCATGGGTTTGCATCTTCAAATGAAAGTCAAGGTCTTTTATGCAGTTTTTATGCAGTTCTCAATATGAAACATAAATTGGGCCATGTTTCTTCAAAAGGTCGGCTTGAAAATGTCCCAGACCTTTTGCTAAACCTGGGCAGAATTTCGAGTTTCCTAGCTAAACCTCAGACAAGGTGAGTTCTGCTTTACTTGTGGTTTCATAATCACAGTTTGGTAAAATATGGTTCCAGCAGGCACTTCACTTGATTTTGCGGCTACAGTTGAATCATCTCATGAAACTTGGTAAATACAATGGCGTGTGGTGAAAGGGATGGGGAAGAGAGAAGATATCAAAATATGTCTGATATTTCATGTAAGGCTCCAAACTTTCAAAAGTCAAATTCTTAGAGACTAAAGGTAAAAGAACCAACTGTAACATAAATGCATTCTGTAACTTTGTGCAGTGAATATGGAGAATACGAGTTCTGTTTTGAAGACATTGAGTTTGTCAGTAACTACTGTAGTAATCCTACTATGAACACATCTTTAGTATGCTCCTCTTAGGTTGCGGCTGAAAGTTTCAAGGGCAAAAACATACAGGAGGCCAACATTACCATTTGAGCTGCTTGTTACTGAGGTTCATTTATTGTTCTAGTGCACTGTGACTTTATTAAGTGCAATATATTCAATATGCACCTATGCCCTAAATGCGCTATGCCCTAAATTTTCTAAACCAATTTTCATTATTAATTAATGTCTTCCCTATGGAAAGGTTTTGTTCTTTGGAAGCTTTCCTTTAAAAAGTACTTCTAGATACATGCATGGCTGTTTAAATGGAGTATTTCTGCAGAATACTGTCATATTATATTAACAGAACCTGATGAAATCAGGTTAAATCTGTAACACAGGCTATCTCAGTAAGTATTTACTTTCCCCCTAGTTCACATTGGCTGTATTCCCAATTTTCTTTGCCAAAGTGGCTTACTTGAATGTAAATAAAGAAATAAAATATAAAATTAATTTTTTTTATTAAAATCATGGATCTTTTAAACAAAATGTATAATGAGGTGACTATGGATACATTATTTATTTCCGCTCATTATTGATGACTTCACAGATATCTCTTGCAGCTGTGCTACACTCTGTTGCTCATGAATTATAAGGCCATCAATAAACTCATGGAAATAAATAATGCATCCATAATCACCCTATTTGATATCCTTTGCACTATAGCTAATTCCTTGAAAATGTTTCTCCTAATAAGGCTTAAGAAAGGATTACAGCATTCAAAAGAACTAATTACATTAACTAAACCAAAATCCATATTAAAATAAATATAAGTAATTATAATAATACATATGTTTTATTGTAACCAATTGCCTTTAAATAGTTGACATAGTCATCCTGGCCCCAATCCTAGGCCTGCTGAGTGAATGGAAAGGCTATCACTGACTTCAGTGGGTTCTGAGTCAGGTCCCATATAGGTGAATATCCAGAATCAATTACCTGGTCTGATTAGCTGGGCTGAGGAGATACAAAAATAGGAAAGTTGTAAGGAATCCAGTCTCACTCCACCTTCCCTCCAGAATGCAGAGTTGCAGATGAAGCTACTTCATAGACTCTACTTCTGCCTATTGCCTGAGATAACCTACATGGGGTATTTATGCTGACTTCTCTGTGGAAGCAGATGAGAGGTGGTCCCCCTGTTGTCTCCACTTCTGCAGCCACTTCTTTGCTCAGCAGAAATGCATAGAATCGGCTACAGGCCTGAGAGGAGGTGATGGTATTTTCCTGACAGAATGAAAACCCTACCTGTGTATGAAGCAGTGATATCTATATGAAGGAGTGACAACCATAGTCAAAACTAAATGGGCCTACAGCAGAGAATTTCCAGTAAATGCCGGCCTGCTTTAGTGATATGTGTGGAAGATTGTGTTGTGAAACCCCGCAAACCAACTTGGAACAGTGGCAACACAGTTTTGAGCAGGCAGGACTTATTGTGAAAGTTGATAAAATGGAGGTTTTGAGAACTAAACCTCACCATTAAGGATATTACAGGCAGAGAGCTTAGAAGAGTGAAAGAAATTAAATACCTAGGATCAATGATCGCTGGCAGTGGCGCCCTCCTGAGTGATGCCCAGCATCCTACTAAAGCTGCTTGGTGCAAATGGCAGGAACTGAGTCCCGTTCTTTATGACAAAAATTTTCTAATAAAGTTACAAAGGAGAGTGTATAAAACTGTAATTTGATCCATTGTGTGATGGAACAGAGAGAAGACACTGAGATGGTCAAATGGTTGGACACTCCATGATAGGAAGTGAAATGAGTTTGTGAGGGGCCTAATGCAGATTGCCCCAACTAAAGGCAAATTGAGAGAAATTAGGCTGTGTTGGTATGGTTATGTCCAGCAAAGACCTGAGAGTCATATTTGTAGAATAGCCCTTGCCATGATCATGGATGGAAGATGATCAAGGGGAGGCTGAAGATTTGATACATGGACTGGATATCAGCAGAGTTCAGAAAGACCAAATTTGCATGCAGGTGTACAGTCATGAGTTTTGGAAGAAGGCTGTAAAAGTCACCATCCCCAAATAGAGAAGTGGCAAGACGAAGAAGACTTATGTATGAAGCAGTGTTGTATCAAACCTTTAAAGTGTTTCTTTAAAAAACAATGTTAGGCAACCGATCCTGCTCCTATTGAAGAAAATGGGAGTTTTGCTATTCTTCTCAAAGAAACAGGATCAGTACTTAACTTGGGCTCACTTTCTATACTGCAGGATACTGTCTATGGGTGATAGAGTATATAAGATGACACTTATAAGTTAGTTTTAGATTGCATAGTTTAGGTTTGCTAAACTCATGCCTGTTAGAAATGTTTCTGCCTCATCTCTGACCTATGTTTTCTATTCCCAGGTGGCACATTTTAACAACATTTTCTTTCTCTCTCTGTGATTTACATTAGCGCGCTGGTGCGGCACCAATTTTGCTGCCATTTTCCTATAGCACTATATGTCAAATTCAGCTGAAAGGCTCCATATAACTCAGAGCCTTTTAGAGAGCTTATTGTTCAGCACCTCAAAACAGTCTCTTTGATGTAACAACAAGTACAATAAGTGGGCATTAAGAACGAAAGAGTCATCTGTAACCTTTCCTAAGCTGATAACTAATCCTCTTTATATGCAGAACGAAGCTGGGTTTCAGTTTGTGTTTGAGTGAGGCTGGTGGGAGAAAGAGGGCTGGAATAAACTTAATTCAGAGCAACATAATCAGTATGAAAAATGCTCTTTTATTTTCTTTCAGAAGCTTTCGTCACTACCTTAAAAAGCACTTGTATAGGGCCAACATGCTTATTAAAATTCATAAGGTCTTAACTCACCTGACTATTTCACCAACTGTCAGGCTGTTTTTATTTGTATCTGTCTCCACAATCTCATTTTCACATGAAAATGGGTTACCTTTGAATGTGGTAAATATAAAAATGATGTCAATTTGATTTCTCTGTCTTCTGTTTATCTCATTCTTTGTCAATCATATCATCCATGTTCTGCATCTGCAGCCTGGAGATTCTCTTGTTTTGTTCCACTTTTCTTATTTTATCTTATAAAAAATAAAGTCTTGACACATATCACTGTCAAACCCCTTCGATTGCCACATACTAATAAGCAGATGTGACATCGTGTATGTCAGAGCTCCTTCTACTCCAAATAGCTCTTTGACTTCATCAATAAGATGAAATAAATTCATGGGTTTTTTGTTTGCTTGTATTTTTTCTGCGGTCTCATTATCTCTGCAAAGTCTCTCAAAATGTGAAATCCTTTCATTTCTTAGTCTCAGAAACTCTTTTGCCTAATGAAACTTTTGGGTTGTTTTGTTTTGTGATGAAAAACTCAAAGCTCATTTGAAAAACATGAAGTTAGGAAATATTGAGAGAAAGAAAATAGAATTAATATGAACACTCTTGATGCTACATATAAGACACTGTATTTACCAAGTGTCTGAGCCAAAATCTGTGGCAGAACTCCATTGCTCAATTTCGACCTTGCTGAAGTCAATGAGATTTTTGCCATCGATTTTAATGGGAGTAGGCTCCCACATGGATTACTGGGATTAGAACAAGTTTTCGACGTTTTTCCCCTCACTATTATTATAAATGACAGCCAGTTGACATATACACTCCTTACCTAACAGAAATACAGAGAATAATGCTCTTCCAAAGCAAAGAACTTCTCAAATAATAATTAACTAGGCTTCATAACACTGATGTGAGGTTAGTAAGTATTATTCTTATTTTACAGATAGTTTCTGACAGATAAACAGTGGCTCATTTTATCTGTTTGCCACAGTTTGGAATATCCCCTTTCTCAGTCCTTCTAGTAAAGCACTGCTCTTTCCTCTTACACTATGCTGCCTGTGCATACTCATCATTGGACCCAGTCCCAGGTGGCTGCCTTTCTGTGTCACTTATTTCTGCAGGAGGTTGAGTTTTGTTGCCTAGGTAACATATTGCATTAATGTTCCACTATAGTTCCAGTGTATTATATGAGATACCTACTTCTGTGACAGTTGTTGTTGCTTGGACATTCTGAACTTGTGTGTGCAAACTTTGTGAGGGCATGTTCCTGCTCACTCTGTGCATCTACTTTTGAAAATTCAGAATTTTTAAATCTGAAAAGACCTTTTTAATAACAACCATATGCATCAGATGCTTAAGAATATATTTTTAAATATTCTGCCTTCCTTCTGAAAGAGAGATTGTTCACATGTGAACTGACTCCTACAGTTTAGCATAATCTGTTGTGTCTTGGGTCTCCAAGTGGTTGCATATATGTTCTTTTCTGGGCTGCATCTGAATACCTACCTTCACTGAATCATACTCACATGCTATTGTTTACACTGTGACTTTCACAAGGATTTGATGGGATAGTAGGGTTCAATTTATACTTTCCTGTCTTGAATTAATTTGTGGAGCACCTTGTTCAATTTTGTAATGCAAAAGGGACCCAAAAATGTAATGATTTTTAAAAAGTACACTAAAAGTTCTTTGAATTAACTTTTGTGTTTGGCTCTATCACCTGGAACTGTATTCCTTAATCAAACAAACTCCCGTTGACATCATGACATAGCCCTATACTATCTACAAGTTAAACAATATAAAACTGTCTCTAAGTATATAAATTGTTTATGACCTGATAGTTCCCTCCCATGGGAAAAAAAAGAATTATAGAGACTTTGCAAGCTTCACCTTTTAGAATTTCCTTTATATCCTCCCTTCAGAGAGAGAGTTTCCTGACCATACTGGCCACATCCAAATTAGCACTTTCACCATGGCTTTTACCATGGTATAATGCAATGGTGGGAAAAGTGCTGAAAATTCCTAGTCTATATACATGCAAGAAGGAGTAAAGGGGCATCACCTATAAATAATACATTGGCCTAGTATCTACTGGGAAAGCAGATTCCATCCCTGAATTAGTATGGGGAACTAGGCCTTCCATGCAGCTGTATTTCTCCCCTCTCCATTGCACAATGAATCTCTTTTATAGGGCAGAAGATGGAATTAATACTGTTATAGCAAAATTACCTCACCCCAACGTTTCTTTTCTACCTTCTAAAGTAGGTGAGGAGGACAGCATATCATGTAGAGTGGCTGTTCCCCATTTCCACTCTTTGATGTTCCTGACATGACTCCTTCATGGCACATGGATCCCTAATTGCACATAACATGGCTGCAGATGAGACTTTGAAATGGATGCATACTACAGACTTGAGGAGGAGAAGTAGAAGCATACTATAGACTTACTGCACCCCCCCAACTCCCTTCTATGCTCTGTGCCCTGGGTAGTGCCAACGTTTGCTTTCCTCTGCCAGTGTCAGTAAAGAGAACATCCTGCACTTCATATTTATTTGTAAGGCTGTCTCAACCTTAGACCACAACATCATTCAACATTTTGTTAAAATCATATTAGTCATTATGTAGGGATATTAAAGAAGGTACTAACAGTGATTCCCCCAAGTGACAGTGACCCCCGCAGTTTCACCAAGTACAAAAATCTTGTAGTTCTTCTTTTAAAACTTGTAAGCTCCTGTCTGGAGAAACCATTGATCGTATCTGTCCTGTGAAAGATACTCTATTATTATGTAAAACTTACAAACAAGTTAATAGACTTTGTTCTTGAAGTAAACACTATGTTACCTGTGATTAATACAATGTAAACAAATGCTATAAGCTGTTAAGTGATTTTCACTTCATTGTAACAGCAATGGCTCCTAGGCACACACCTCAAAAGCGGTGGAGACAGTAAATTAAAATATGGTTAAGATATGGAATGTATGTTGGGGCCGGAGAAGGGTGTGTGATTCAAGTCAGGGCTCTTATCGTACTGAGCATGGCCCAGTTCTGCCAGGCACTGAAGAGACCCCAACTGAGATCTGGACCCTGTTCTGCCAGGCACTGAAGAGACCTGACGTGAGATCAGACCCCAGTGTTGTGCCAGGTAAAACTGAGACCTGGACCGAGGTCACGGCCCCCCTTGTGCCAGGCAGCGCACGACTGTGACCCAAACCACTGCCTCCGTTGTTCTGGGCACTTCAGAGACCTTGACTGAGATCTGTGTCCCTGTTGGGCCTGGCATTGCACTGACCCTAACGAAGATCACACCCCACCACTGTGCTGTGCGCTGCACGGAACCTGACGGAGATCCTGCCCCCACATTTTGCCAGTTGCTGCAGGGGCCCTAAACAAAATCAGGGATCCTGTAATGCTGGGAGTTGCAGAGTCCCTGACTGAGATCGGTCTTCCTGTTGTGCGGGGCTCTGCACAGACAGTGACCAAGATCAGGTCCCCATTGTGACAGGTGCAGAAAAGACACTAAGGGTATTTCTACCCTGCTGTTGGGGGCCCCCTGCTGGCCCATGCCGACTGACTCGGCCTCACCAGGCTCGGGCATAAGAGCTGTTTGGTTGCAGTGTGGATGTCCTGGCTCGGGCTGGAGCCAGGCTGTAGGACCGTGCGAGGTGGGAGGGTGCCAGACCTTGGGCTGCGGCCTGGGCCGGAGCGTCGGCACCGCGATTGAGCGGCCCTGCAGCCTGGGCTGTGTGGGCCCGGGTCAGTGGGCACGGGCCAGCCGCCGGTGTCTGACTGCAGTGTAGACATGCCCACAGTGACAGGCCTTGCCACAAAGAGCTCAAAGGCTAAATAGGCCAATGGTGGGAGGTGACTCTCAATTTTACAGATGGGGAAACCGAAGCTCAGAGAGCTGAAGTATTTTGCTCAAGTTTGCATGGAGCATCTGGGGCAAAACTGGGAACTGAACTCAGATTGTTTCAGTTCTTGCCTCTCCCCTTATTCACAAGCCCAGCTTGTGTGTGTACAGTGTTGTTTGGCCTGTGTTTGCCTTGCATTGGCTTCCAAGGGAGACTGTGGAATTTTCTTCACTGGAGGTTTTTGAGACCAGGTTGGAGATCCACCAGTCTGGGAATGTCTGGGGATGCTTGGCTCTGCCTCGGCACGGGAGGCTGGAGTAGACGGCCTCTCGGGATCCCTTCCAGATCTACGTTGAAATAATTCTCTCTTGTGCTGTGTCCTGTTCTATGCTGAACTGATTTGCATGGTGCCTTTTGGATCTATGATGTACCATATTGTGTTGCATAGTTTTATGATGCGTTATTTTGCCTTAGCTTGTTTGGTGTCTGTGTTATGTTTTGGTTTGAGTTTGGTTTGGGACCTCAGGATGTCCAGCTCCCTCTGCCAAGGCAGGACCAAGTATATGTAGATTATCTCTGACAGAGGTTTGTCCTGCCTGTTCTTGGAAACTTCCAGGGAGGGAGACTCGCAGCCCCCCTTGTAAGATTATTCCAGAGCTGAACTAGCTCAGCTCTGGTGACACACACACAGATTTTAGTGGTGAGCAGCTCTGGAGAGAGAGGAGACCCCAGTGAGTGGGCAGCTGGGTAAAGAGACTAAAGTTGGGAGGAGAAACACTGATGTGTGCAAGGTCTGTGACAGAGCTAGAACTAGATCCCAGTTCTAGTGCCACCGTACTGCTGTTTTGGGCACTGAAGGTCTCTGCCACACTGATGTTTTAGGCACTGGTGCAAACCCTTAGTATAGACAGAATTTACACTAGTGCACTCTGACACTGGTGCACCATGTCCCTGTTTGAAGGTTTGAAGTGGTGGAGTGGGAGGGGCAGTGACCTCAGAGGCCTGGGTCTGGCTGACTAGTGCAGCTGGTAAGGGAGGGCAGCAGTGAGTGCTGGAGGTATGAGCCAGAAGCACAGCCCCACAGGACTGGACACTGACTTCTACTGACCCATGACACACACACCCAGCTATGCGCATGGACTGCAGCTGAGCTACCCTGCCAAGACAGCGTGTGCATCCATGGACAAACCACCTCTTCCTGCAGCCTAATACAATGGAGTCTGGGGACCTTTCCAAGCTGCGGGTGATGTGGCTCTGGCTCTTTCCCTAACCTGCTTGGTGACCTTGGGGAAGTCACTGCTCCTCTCTGTTTTCCTCCTACCCATTGTCTCTTTGGATTGTGATCTCTTTGGGGCAAGGACTATCCCTCTCTGTCTGTGCGGTGCCCAGCGGGATGGGGCTGCTGGTCTCGGTCGGGTTCTCTGCCGTGTGCTGCACGATGGGGCCCTGATCTCCGTCAGTGTCTGTGCAACACAAAGCACAGTTTCTAGACTCACAGACTTTAAGGGCAGAAGGTAGAGGTGTATTTCAGATGAGGTCTCATCGATGCCTTGTATAACAGTACTAACCCTTTCATTTGTCTGCTGGAAATACCTCACCTGATGTATCCTAGGACTGCATTAACCTATTTCACAGCTGCATCACATTGGCAGCTCATAATTATCCTGTGATCAACCCAATACACCCAGGTCTTTCTCCTCCTCTGTCACTTCCAATTGATAAATCCCCAGCTTATTGCAAAATTATGCAATTGGGGACTAACAACTAGAATTTGTGCACTATTAATTTTCATCCCACTTCTATTACTCCAGCTTTCAAGGACATGCAGATTTTCTTGTATCATTTTCTTGTCCTCCTCCATATTGGCAGTCCCTCCCAGGTTTGTGTCATACTCCCACTTCTTGAGTCAAGATCACTAATAAAAGTGTTGAGTGAGATTGGCCCCAAGACTGATCTGAAGAACTCCACTAGTAACTCCCTCCAGCCTGACAACTCACCGTTCAATATGACCCCCTTGTAGACTCCCCTTTAACCAATTCTTTATTGACCTTTCGGTTCTCATATTAATCCCCATCGTCTCCAATTTAACGAATAGTTTCCCATGTGGAACTGTATCAAAAGCCTTATTGACGTCCAGATCAGGTTTCTGTGGCACGAATCTACTTTTTGTAACACCATGTTTTATTTATTTATTGTGCTGAAGGCTGGGAGGAAGTGTTAGCAATAGGCTGAGAATGGCCATGTGGAGGTAGGGGAGGGGATGGCAGACAGTGGGGAGGTGGGGGGGATGCGGCATTGGAGGTGTATCTGGGAATGTGTTTTGTAGGAGTCCATGTCTCTGCTCCCTGTGGCCGTGGTGTCTTCCGTACCAAAGCAGCACGTCAGCAGAGCAGACGCACACACCGTAGCTCTGCCTGGAACACGCAGTGTTCACTGCCAGACGGGCTGGGCGATTTTTCAGGGACCCAGCTTGATATGCCTGACTGGGGTGGGTTCAGTTGGACGGGGGTCTGGGGCTCTGATAGTTTGCGATGTTCCTTTTTGCATAGTCAGTTCTTTCCATTTATTGTTTCCCCCCACCTATGCCAGATGCCGCTCTCTTCTTAATTTGCTTTGGTTATTTCACTTCCAGTTTTTAAATGGGATCTAAGAATTGCAAAGCTGAATGAAAGATAAAACAAACAGAACCATTTGAATGTTGGCCCATAGCTGGTAGAACTGTACCTAGTGACGGTCTGTGGTAATGACCGGGTTCCCTATAGCGTTTTCTGGTGGGGCGGATAAAGCAATGTCAAAGAGCCAAATGCGCGTTTTAGGGCGAAAGGGCTCGTCGGGTGTTTGCTCTCTAAGGAACATGTCACCAGCCAGGGCTTGCAGTCTTTCAGGAGCGGTGCGCTGGGTTGTATTTAGGAATCTCAAAATAAAAGGTTAAGATGGCTGGTTCACAATATCCAATGAAATCTTGCAAACAATTATACAAATAGACCCTACTGCTGTTAAAACAACATGGTATTAATACTGATTCAAAACTGACATTAAAATTAGGAAAGAAACGAACTGACACCTGCTTACCATTTCTTAATGCCTAAAATTTTGACATTCCCTCACACCATCTTTTTTTAAAAGCAATGCACAGCACACAGTCAAGTTAATGAATGAAAGCACACCCATTATTGACTGCTTTGTGTTGCACGAGCATCTGATTAAACACCTAATTAAATGCATCAACCCAGCTTAGCTCCAAGGTGTTTAGGTGGGAATGAAAAGTTTCTAAATTAAATACATGGCAGAATTGTTAATGGAGAAAATACACTGAAATGCCTCTACCCAGTCCTCTTGACTTCTTCTCCCAAACCCTCTGTGAGTTCTGGCCTCGTGGTCAACTTGGCTCCCAGTCCCACATCAGCTCTGCCCTCTCCTAGCTTAACCCATTTCTACTGAAATTCTTCATCCTCCTCGTCAAGGCAGGGGGTTGGCACAGCAGCCCCTAAAGTACCTGCGTTAATCACTGTCTCTCATACTGGGGTTATGTAGATTTCAGGGAATGATTTCTCAGAGTTACTGACTCTGTGAGGTGGGAGAGAGGAGAGGCTGAGAGAGTGTTTGCTCTTAGGGCCATGTTCAACCCTGGTAGGCTCCATGTTACCTCGTCCTCCACCCTCCCCCATGTGTCTCTGCTCATGTGTCAGTGTGTCACCTTCTGATCATAATGCCATTGGCCTCAGCAGAGCTCCCAGGCAGAAGCTACATCGCAAGAGGGTTACGGTACTGAGAGTAAAATACATCATAGGGAGGGAGTAATTATCCTGAAATGAAACATTCCAGTCTAGGAATATTTAAGCTTAGTACCAATGTGGACACACAAACAAATGGGCATAAACTGGACACTAGGAAGTTTAGACTTGAAATTAGACAAAGGTTTCTAACCATTAGAGGAATGAAGTTCTGGAACAACCTTCCAAGGGAAGTAGTGGGGGCAAAAGACATATCTGGCTTTAAGACTAAGCTTGATAAGTTTATGGAAGGGATGGTATGATGGGATAGCATAATTTTGGCAATTAATTTTGGCAATTGATCTTTGATTGTCAGCAGGTAAGTATGCCCAGTGGTCTGTGATGGGATGTTAGATGAGATGGGATCTGAGTTACTGCAGAGAATTCTTTCCTGGGTGCTGGCTGGTGAGTCTTGCCCACATGCTCAGGGTTTAGCTGATTGCCATATTTGGGGTCGGGAAGGAATTTTCCTCCAGGGCGGATTGGCAGGGGCCCTGGAGGTTTTTCGCCTTCCTCTGCAGCGTGGGGCATGGGTCGCTTGCTGGTGGATTCTCTGCAGCTTGAGGTCTTCAAACCACAATTTTGAGGACTTCAATAACTCAGTCATGTGTTAGGGGTTGTTATAAAAGTGGATGGGTAGGGTTCTGTGGCCTGCTTTGTGCAGGAGGTCAGACTAGATGATCATAATGGTCCCTTCTGACCTTAACGTCTATGAGTCTATGAGTCTGAATGCTTGATGTGCATAAATGGTTAGGGAGGTGCCAGCCTAGAAAGAGAGTAACCATCGGCCGAAGAATGTGTCAAGTGGACCACCAGACAACCCCCGGAGGTTAAACTGGGATCCACCCCATCACCTGGAAGGATGAGAAACACAAATGTTGGACAGTGTGAAGCCACTAGGAATGTGCCACTTTAGACAATGTGGAGCCATCAGGAATGTGCTATCTGCTGTTTGAGTCAGCAACAGCAGGATGAAACAGCTCCCATAGACTAACATAGGAATTAATTCCTATAAGAATGAATTCCAAAGACTGAGAACTTTGAGTCTCTGGTTCTGCTGCCAACCTCCAGGAGCATGAGGTGCATCTAACACAGACTCGGCTCCATCCTCATGACCAAGATACCTGGCCGGGAACTTGGCATGAGCAACTTCTAGGCTGGTAACTATAATACCTATATAGAACTTGAATGAATGATTGTATGAATGAATATATATATATGTGTGTCTGTATAAGGAATAAGTAGCAATAGGAATTAATCAAACAATGTTGTTTACTTTTGTCTTTTGCTTTATTATTGTGTTTGCAATAAATGTGGCATCTTTGCCTTATCATTCTTAATAAGATCCTGCTGGTTTTTATTATATTGGTATAACAACCAAGTGTTTTATGAATTGATAACCATTGAAAGAACATTCTCCTGGTTGTAGGGCTAAAATTGGACCTTATCTCTTGTTATAACAATTATATGTGTTTTATAAAAGAAACATTCCAATCCTATTTTTAAATAAAAGGAAATAAACAATGTCATGAGCTCAATGATCACCAGCAACCTTACAGTAATGAACTAATGTGCATGTACAAATGAGAACAATAGAACTTAAGGCTTTATTTTAGCCGTTTCCTCCCCCACCCCCAATAATTTTAAAATGATAAATACTTTGTCATTGCCCTTTAAATAATCTGTTTGTATTTCATTAACAATATGAATCACAATTAATTTAGTATTGATTTGGGAGTAATATGTAATTGGAAAGGCTAATGCATTTTAAAGTGAATAGCCAATTGACTTTTATATCATAACAATAAAAGATAATATTATGTTATGGAGCTAATAAAACAAAATAGGAAGCTCATAATATTTCATTTTAAATTGTGTTTGAGTGCACTAATTCCATGAATGTGTGTACTGTGAATGTGGAGAGAGGGGCTACGTATGTGAAGTTCCAATGCAAATACTGGACAATGTTTCTGAATGTGACTAGTGATTATGGATGGCTCAATATTCTGATGCCCATCTTGAGACACCTTAAAGGAGCTTGATTTTCAAAGTCCTTTCAGGTACGGGATCTGATCGCTGTATAGGGAGATGAATCCATGCTATCAGAACTCCGTTCCAAAAGATGAAATGCCCAAACATTAGAAAAAATCTCCAAGTGCATGAAGGACAGAGGCTATAACAGGGACCTACAGCAGTGTCGAGGGAGGATCGACTGATGAGTTGGCTTACAGGGAATTAAAATCAACAAAGGGGGTGGGTTTGTGTCAAGGAGAAATACACACAACTGTTACACAGAATGGCCCCCTCAAGGACTGAATTGGGTTTAGCAGGCCAGTGCTCAAATCTCTGAGCTATCCCTCCCCCCACTAGTCTAGGCAGGACTGAATCTCCATTAAACTTTTCAAGATGCCCTGACAGACATCACCAAAATGATTGTCAGCCGTTGATTTCATGGAGGGAGGGAGGGGCAAGCAAATGAACACAAATGAATACAAAACAAATCTGGTCTCTTGTTTTGATCTACTCCATCTCTCTTATACATCTTAGGCTGGCAGCAGACAGTGCAATACGACTGCTAGCCATTGCCATCTCCAGAAGACGATGCAGCACGACTGCATGCAGGACTGAATCTCCAGGAGACAAAACTTAAAAAGAGAATGACCTGGCATCACTCCCATTTATGTCCAGGCACCCCTGACAAACCTCAGATGTAATGTAAATTAACAACAACAATTTCTGTCTTGTATATATAAGTGTATATATAAGTGTAGTGGGAGTCTTAATGAACCGAATTATAAAAATGAATATTTAATGTATATGCAAAGAGAAACAGAAGAGATTGTAACATTGAGGAACCTGGGACACTATGGGTGGCCTGTATTTTACTGTAGTGAGGTATTTCTTTTTTTTTCTTTCCACTTTCTTTTTTCTTCTCCTCTGCCCTTTTAAGTTCTCTGTGTTACATCCCTACTCGAGGTGTTCTTAACCTACAAAAGCTACAGCACATTTTCATAATAATGCAGAATTTTACAGTACTACATGTGTGTTGTATCACATTACTCAACAAAGGTTGGGGCCAATCTCAACCACCAATTTTTAAATAGAAATCTCCAGTGCTATGAATGGAGATTTCTGCTCAACAGCTGGTGGATTGACCTGGCCCATGATTTGTCCCAGAGCTGCATACCTCACATATATTGCATTCTTGTGTGAGGAAACACCTATTTTCACTTTTTAAAGCATGTAACCTCTGCTCTTATAAAATGTATAGCTCTCTATTAACCTGGAAAATGGAGAAAGGGTAGATGTGGCCAGCACACAACTTTATTTTGCCATAATTCATTACTAAGAATAAGTCACAGACCAAACTGGATAAATAAAAGGAAAAATGTAACAAAAATAAAAAAGAAAAATCATTATGTGACTAGCATAAGAATAAGATAAGGTAGAGCAAGTCCCAGGAATGCACCAGACTCTAGATAGATAGATAGATGCCTCAGATGAACTAGATGACCAAAAAAGTCTTTTCATATCTGTTTTATATTGTCGCATTATTTCTTGGACTATGCAACTTTATACTCCCTTGTTCTCCTATAAGGACTACCTGCAGCTTCTGTCCATGCACATAGGAGTGAAAGTGGCTACATCTCTGCTTACTTCCTCCCTGGGGGTGGAGCAGGTGAGAGGGAAATGAAGATCTTGGCTCCATGTTCCTTACTCACTGGTCAGAGCAGTTCAGCTAGTGCAGGGAGGGATAATTGTTTACTGCTGGTGTAGGCCAGCAGTAAATTACTGTCCCCATGCAGCAAGGAGGAAGCAAGGGAGGAACTGTGACTTAGACATGTCTCTGAGTCACAATGACTCCTGGGCCAGTGCAGCTCATGCACCACTCACTGCTCAAAGCCATGCCTAAAGTCAGAATCTGGCCCTATGACTAAGAATTCTCTCTCTTTTGCTGCCAAAACAAACAAACAAAAAACACCTCACTGAAAGCACCGTTCCAAAGCAATTGAAGTACAGCCAAGCACAGCAATTTCTGGTTAATAAAAATAGTCTTAAAACAAGTTTGGAAAGCAAAACAATAACACCTTTCAAAGGAATAATGTCTCCTAAATGGCTTTTTCCTCACAATAGGATTTAATTCTACCATTCTGATGGCATAATCATTCTGAAAGCATCACTTTTTCTAATAAGATATTTCTGCAAATGATCTTTTTCTGGCCAAGATAGTCATTTTGAGATGATACAATATCATCTCAGAAATACATTCTGGTAACTCTTCTCCATCTAACGGCTATGATCCTTACATTGTCTCTATGCAGCTATTTATTTCCATGTAAACCCCAAGGTCAGTCATGGACACATATTTATCACTAAAAAATACACCAACTTGAAAGGAATGCAGAGGAATTCCATTCAAATTTATTTTTTTCCTATCCTCCCTTCATATCACTTTAAGATAGGAGTCACTCAGGTTAGTCTCTCTAAATCTCCATTTAACTGGGTCCACTATGGCATAATCAAGTTAAGTCCTATACAGTTGTCTTATGTGAATATTTGATGAATGTATCTCAAGCAAACTGTGTTGATAATGGAATTGTCAGGTCAGGCACAAAGACAGCAGTTGATTTAATCAGGGTGACTTTTGTCTACCACAGATAATGTTCCATCACAATAAAAAAAATCTTCACATCTTGGAAGCAGTTCACATAAACCTCAAAAATATATACAGTCATCGGTTATAATATTGTAATGTCCAATGAAAGCCATTATATTGGTTATTATAAAATTTAAAAGGTACCTTGGGTTTATACTGATTAGTATCCTCTTGAGGATCTTAAATCATTATACTCACTTAATATAATACCTAATTCATACACTCTAAGAATATGGCCACCACCAGAGAGGGATTCAGCAGCTATTTAACAAAGCTTAGCAACCCACTGCAACAATTGGGAGGGAAAGATGCAGAATATTGTATGCATTTGAAACTACAAAGAAAATTTTAAATAGAATGTAGTTAGCAAAATTGGAATTTGTGGTGGTGGTTGTTACTATTGATTATTAGTATTTCATAGTACCTAGTAGCCCCAGCCATGAACCAAAACCTTATTGTGCTAGGCCTTCTACAAACACAGAACAAATAGATGGTCCCTGCCCCAAAGATCTTACAATCTATGCATAAGACAAGAGACAGCAGATGGATGCAGACAGACCGACCGTATGGGAAGCAATGAGTTGCTATTGGTCCGCATGATAGTCAGAGATGGGAGTTGGCCTTTCGATACTGAATGAAGGATGATCAGGAAATTGAGTAGAGGTCTTGACGAGGCTCAGAGATGAAGATAAGTAGTTTATGTTTGGCTCCATAGTGAAGAGGGAGCCAATGGAAGTATGAAAATAGAGGGACGTAATAGTCATAGGCCTGGGCTACACTGGGGTAGGGGGGTGGGCATTCAAACTAAGATACACAACTTCAGCTATGCTATTTGTGTAGCTGAAGTCGAAGTATCTGAGTTCCACTTACCTGGCCATCCTCACGGCAATGAGTCAACTGCCATGGCTCTCCTGTCAACTCCGCTTATGCCTCCTGTCGAGGTGGAGTATCGTGTCTAGATAAGACACAATAAATTGATCCCTGATACATTAAACACTACCCGCCAATCTGGGGGGTAGTATAGACATACTCAAAGTGACAGGCTGGAAGAACAATGCAGCAGAATTCTTAATAGATATGAGTGGGGCAAGGTTTTATTTATCAAAGCCACAGGAAAGGATGTTTCAGTAATTGAGACACAAGTTTAGAGCCTGGATGAGAATTAACATTGTTACATCTTTAAATAATACTACTAAGTTCTAGAGCAGCAATTCCTAATCTGTGTCTTCAGAGAAGTGCAATGTAAACAATGAGGAATACACTCTTATTTACCTTACGAATGTGTATATGAACAGTTTGATCTTCTCATCTGTCTTTTATAGATTGATGCTTCTGTACAGTATGTCATGAGAACTACGGAGGTACTGGAGACAAATGTTGGTATTGTGAGGTTTGAGGTGGAGATGGCTGAAAGCATTAAATATCTGCGAAGATACATGATACTTTCTCCTGAAGTACAAGAAATCAGGATTTATGAGTACTCGTGCTGCCATATGCTTACTATGGAATCTTTGAGGGATCACTTCATAGCTCTCTGCTTCAGTTTCCCCATCTGTAAAATGATTATAATACTTAACTACCCCACAGACATGTTGTATAGCCTAATTCATTTTAGTAAAATGCCATAAGTTCCTGAGAGATAAGGTGAGGAAAATGAGGAAGTCATCTGTGGTATTTTTATGAATATTGTATTCATCTTCGTTTACCTGTTTTGATATTCTCCTCCTTGATGTCATGATCCAGTCTAAACTAGGAGTGAAGGATGAGGTTCCACTCTGGGAGAAGTGCAGGTAGAGGCTTGTCTCTTGGAAAGAGTATCCATACAGGATGGGGGGTTATGTCTACACTGAAAGAGAAACCTGTGGCACTGCATCTTAGAGCTTCTCTCGATTGACTTGGGCTCACAGGACTTGGGCTGAAGGGCTAAAAATAGCAGCATAGATGTTTGGGCTCAGGGTGATGCCTGGGCTCTGAAATCCAGTAATGGGGATGGGTCTCCAAGCCCAGGCTCGAGCCCAAACCTGAATGTCTACACCACTAATTTTAGTACCACAGCCTGACCTCTGGAAACCCAAGTCAATTGTCCTGGGCCCTGAGACTCAGTGCCGCAGGTCCTGTATTGCAGTGTAGACATACCCGTAGGGAGCGCTCACAAGTATGACTTGCCCCTGGACCATGACAGTTGGTGGTAGAGGTCAGATGCTGACTGTGGCAGGGGTGATTTGAAACAAGTGACAACAGCAGTACCAGCAAATACCCTGGATTTCAGGTGGAATGTTGAAAATTGTCTGGGTGATTTAGGAGCACAAGTCCCATTGACTTTCAATGAAACTCATAGGCATAAGTCACCTAGGCCCTGCTTTTTAAAGATATTTCAATGGGCGTTAGGCACCTAAACACCTTTGAAAAATATGGGCCTTGAGTACTTTTTTTTTGTAAATCTCATTATTTCTATTTAAGTATAACAGATTAATGAGATACCCTAATGAGGTAATGACTATTCTGGAGATTTTAAACTACACTGTATCCAATGAATAGTACCATAGAGCGGTTAAGACGTATCAATGCACAGTGTATCATTTTGATATGCACTGGTGAAAATGATTCCTAAACGTTGTCATTTAAATTTAAAACAGGATACCAAAAAGAACCTGCAAATTAGTGCTATATCCTGTCATCATTTCATGCTTCAGATTTTCAGTGAAGTTAATAGGAATTTTAATTTTATTAACATTGCCTCTACTGATTGTAAAATTCAATATTAGTTGTTTGATTATTTAACATAAGAAAACTATTAGTAGTAAATATGTATATTATATGATGGAAAATCATGACTGTAAACCCAGTTATTTATTTTGCGAGGCACTGTACAAATATAGAAAAGATACAATCCCTGCCCCTAAAGGATTTACAGACAAAACTAATAATCAAATTTACCATCACTTTGTTAACAAAAATGCCTTCCTGATTTCAAAATTACCCATTAAGTTAAATTCACTACTGGGTAAATATCCAGTATATAAATGAAAGGATGTGAAAACTGCTGAGTTATTATGTCCTGAAAAGCACCTATGTAACAATAAGGCTAACAGACCCACAACTACGACAGCACTCCTGGTCTCAGTTATAATAATCATAAACTTAGACTTCACAGTTGAAGGATCTTAAAGGTGCTTTGGCTATATACAATAAAATCAAGTAACAGGAATAGTAAATGCTAAAATCATGCCATATGTATATATATGCTTAGAAGTTAATTCTTAAAATGGTTAAGAATTAACTTCTAAGCCTTCTAAGCAAAGATTTAAAACTCAGTAGAGCTGGCTGAAAAATTTCAATCAAAAATGGCCTTTTGGGGAAAATGGACAGTTTTCATTAAACCTTTGGACAGTGCCAAAATGTATTGATTTTCATGAAACAAATGTGTGTTTTTACTATTTTTTGAAATATTTTTGTGAAATTAATTTTTCAATCAGGTCTGCTCAATAGCAAGTTTACTGCACAGGCACAAAAACCAGGCTTCTGCAAAGAAATAATAGCCCTGTATAGATGATCCTTTCGATAGCCTGGTAGAACACTGGAACATGAAGTCAATGAAGATGTGCCTATACTAGCTGAGGCTCTGACCTATAATTATGCCTTTTTATCTACAACAATTGCAAAATTGCTCCTATGAGTTGGTAGCCTTGGGCACAAATGGGCTGAAAAAGAAAAAGCATGAAGGAAAACAGCCTAACCAAAATGTGTCACATGTACAAAACAGCTTTTAAATCTCATGGATTGGTTTTGTAAGCCACAGAGAATAAGTTATTTGCACATACTGAGGTGAAAGCCAAGTTCTCGTGGGCTTCCTGTTCTGAGTGGTGGATAGCTTAGTAAATTCAGACTGTCTCCAGTTAGTGGCAGAATGAAATATTTCTGGCTGTGAGAAATTTGTACTTGGTGAATAACATTATGCAATTTCAGATTCAGTTTTTGAACATGTGGGGTTGTGATGGGGTAATCTTATGGGTGATATTAAAAACTGCTAACTCTTCATGAACAGTTAATTATACACTGTTTTCAAATTGTATGGTAGAGATCACAGTTCTGGATTAACATGGTTATGAAAACTGCTTATAGGAGGATTGATGTGAGTGATTTTAAGATGAAGCGAGTAAGTCAATGTACAACAGTTAAGAGATATCTTCAGGGTTGTAAGGGCGAAGGATTCCTACTCATTGGTTGTATTATACCAGTACAATCAGCTTGGTGCTTGTTTCAATCATTTCGATCAGCTTTTTGTAATTAACAAATCCAGTATATGCACCTATTACAGATCAGAGTCATCCTCAGACTGTACTGAATTAAAGTGCTTCAAGAGAGCGTGAGCATTAGTACCCTTAGTGTCTGGAATTTCATTGACTGGAATGTTAAGGTCCCCAAGATCTATGATTTATTTTATTTGTTTTGAATGGTAAATGCTAAATGATCTGATATCTCTTTCATGGGTGAGTTATTTGCTTTTGAGAATAGTATTCAGCTCGATATATGAAATGTCTGTAGTTTGAGATATTGGTGTAAGTGAAACTGTCTTAATCATTTAACTATATTTTTAATGTCACTTCTGAAAGATGTGAGAAGATGGATAATCTTTGAAAATAAATTCCTCTATTGTAGTTATTCACAGAACACATGGAGATGAAGGGGCTTGTCTAAACACAAAAGCTGTACCACTTTAATTACGTAAGTGTGGTTAAAACCATACCACACCCCTAGTGAGGATGCAGTTATATCAGTATAATGATGCCTTATGCTGGTATAACTATTCCCATAAGAGAAGAGGAATACCAGCACAAGGCACCTTTATAACAGTATCTCTGTGCCCATACTAGAGGTCATACTGGTATAACTATTTTGGTTTCTAAAAAAAAAAGAAAACAAATCATACCCTAACTGATACAGTTATAATGGTACAAAACAAGTGGGTAGATCAGGTCTGATATTCCATTGTTTTGCATCATGGAGAGTAATCTACATCAGTGTATAACCTTAATACACATTCTTCACAACTCAGAGAAAGATGTAGGTTTCATTTTTAGAAGGTACACACTATACATTTTTAAAGTGATTTATTTTGAAAACTTTTCAGATTAGTTTTACAGAAAAAGTAATTGAAGCAGATATTTATGAAGTCATTGGGAGGTGAACTATCCACAGGTTAATCATTAATATTTGGAGGATTTTCTTGCCATGCTGTGTTAGGAGAAGAACATCATCAGACAGACATTTAAATTGTTTTATTTAACTAAAACAATGCTATGTAGTCTGGATTTATTTTTCGTTAACAGCAAACATAATATTTTAACAAAACAAGTATATGAATTTTTGAGTTTAGTTAAAAATTCAAGTTTTTTAAAATCAGCTTTGTTTTTGTTAAATTTGTTTTTAACTAAAATAGTTAAATGAAATATTAAAAAAAATTAAATCCACTATGTCAGTGAGGTCAACATCAGAAACTTAAAATATTGGCTTCTGCAGCTAACTCAGTTGTCTTCACTTTCATTTTCCTGTTTATTCCTAATCTGGAAAAGAAAAACAAGCTTTCCTGCTTTTTCAGATCCCAAATCATTTCTCAGTTTGGATTGAATTAGTCCAAAGGAAGAAAATATTCCTTCTACACCAGCAGAAGAAGCTACTGCTGTTAAAAGTGAGATTATCACTTCAACAGTCTCTGAATCCAAGCACTTAAGTGACTTCCACCAGTTCACTGGTGTGACTTTCTTTAAAACATCATCAGCAAACGTATATTTCTTGAATGGTTCACCTTTAGCTCTGAAGTTTATTATACTTGGCGTTATGGAGGTCTGATTGCTAGATGTCCATGTCATAGCCAGCTCCTCTTCTTCAGCAGTTAAGGTTTGACCCTGGTACTGAGTATTGAGAATATCTGCAAGAAAATGAGCTGGAAATAGTGCTTGTCCCATTTGTTTTTTTTTAATGCTTGTAATTTAACTCTGCCATTGCATATTTCTTTTTTTAAGATCTCACTCAGCTCCTTCCAAATTTCAACAGCATCAGCAATAAAACAGCTATTTCCCTGCATTTTGTTCAAGGCTACAGAAATAGGCTTCAGGGCATTCGCATGTGTTCAACGTTTCTCTTAAGACCAATGTTGAGAACTTTGGCTGTGACAGTGCCATCTATTTTTTCACAATTTTGTTCACAAACTGTCATCAGATGAGGCCAGTTCTTGATATAGGGCTCAAAACAGTCCACTACTGAGTTCCATTGAATGTCTTGCAGGAGAGTTAGCTTGGTTCTTCCTACTTTTTTCAGATCAGCTGCTGCAAAGTGGTTGTTACGGAAGTATTTTGCAATTTCAACAACATTCGCCTTCATTTCTGGAACACTGAAGTCAAATGAGCACTGCAACCATATGTTATTAACTTGGGACTCTTTTTTGAATTTCTTCTCATCTTGGATACATTTGCAGCATTGTCTGTGACCAAGCTGCGTACTAGACATCTGAATTTTTTTCACAGTTTGTTATAGCTTTTACTGCTACTCCTGGTAAGTATTCTGCTGTGTGTGCATTTCCTGATGTATCAATTGTTTCTGTAAGGAAGACATTCCCTTCTTCTCTTTCACACAAGCACATACAACAGGATCATTATAGACATTGCTTCACCCACCAAGACTCAAGTTAACAATTTTCCCCTCTAGACCTTTTTCACACTGCTCAATTTTTCTTTCATACACTTTATCCAGCAATTTGCCTGCAACATCTGCTCTGTTGGGTGGATTGTAGCCTGATCTTAATGACTGAACCATGTTAATGCAGTGTGGGTTCTCAATCATATGGAAAGGAGAGTTTGTTGCATAAACAAAGCAGGCATTTTTTTCATCAATTACCTCTTTTTGTAATCTACTGGTTCTTATCACAAACTTATCTATGGCTGTTTCTGGATGATGGAGATTTATTTTTGCAACAGGTGATACACAGTGGCTATGTGACATACATGATGTGACTGAAACACTAGCACTGGCAGATGATTCTGAAACTATAGAAAATGATGGTGATCTTGAAGGTGGCTAGTCTTCAGAATCCTGTATGTTGAGGATGGATTCTCCTAAACAAAATAAATCAATGCAGTTATTTAATTATTATTACCATACTGCTCATTTAAAATTACTCATTGTATTCACTGACACTCAGGACTACTTTAAAGGTGAAATTGTAAAAGGAAGATCTGCCTATTTTAGCTATTTATTTTTTATCACAACTGCATCTAAAATGATAGTACCATAGAGTAACAACTATATTTTTGGCTCAAATGTGAGAATTCAAGAATAGTCCAGAACAGGGGTCGGAAACCTATGGCACACTTGCCAAATACGGCACGCAAGCCAATTTTTAGTGGCATGCTGCTGCCTGCCGCGGTCCCGGCCTCCAGCCCCACTGAGCCCCTCTGTCCACCACTCTCCCCTGCGGGGGCAGGAGGCAGAAGCTTGGTCCTGCGGCAGCCATTTTCCCCCCTCTCCCGCTTCTTCCCCCAGCATGCTGCTTTCCTGCCCCTCCTCCTCTCCTTCCCTGCGCCGATCAGCTGATGGCCCTTGTGAGGTGGAGGGGGAAGAGTGGCAGCGTGCTCGCTGCTCCATAAAGGAGGCAGAGAAGAGGTAGGGACAGGGCCTTGGGGAAGGGGTGGAACAGGGCATATCCCTTCCAGCCTCCTGCCGTGAGCTGCTCAGGGCAGGGGGCTAGGAGAACCCACATGAGCTGAGAACCCCAGCCCTCTGCCCTGACCCCTGAACCCTCCAACACTCAGCCCTCTGCCCTGCACCCCCATAGGCACCCGCCCTCTGCCCTGACCCCTGACCCCTCCAACACCCAGCCATCTGCCCTGCACCCCCACAGCCCCCCGCCCTCTGCCCTGACCCCTGAAACCTCCCACACACCCAGCCTTCTGCCCTACACCCCCACACACTCCAGTCCTCTGTCCTGACCTCTGAACCCCGCCACACACCCAGCCTTCTGCCCTGAACCCCACCCCCACACACCCAGCCCTCTGCCCTGACCCCTGAACCTCTCACCCCTAGGTCTGAGATCCCGACTGCCAGTCCCTTGCCAGCCAGCATCCCGGCCACAGGCCCCACTCAGCCCGCTGCCGGCCTAGGTGAACAGAATCCCAGGCTGGCAGCGGGCTGAGCAGACTGGCAGCGTAAGATCAGCATTTTAATTTAATTTTAAATGAAGCTTCTTAAACATTTTGAAAACCTTGTTTACTTTACATACAACAATAGTTTAGTTATATAATATAGATTGCACTGTTTGCATTTTGCACGCATGCCTGTCTTACCCCAGGTAGAGGAACTTCATTAAAATATTCCCAAACTGGGTCTCTTTTATGGCCTGCTGCCATTATAGGTTTTCCCTTCTAGTGAGAGAATGGTATGGTAGAGATCTCAAATCAATGAAGGCTACACCTCAGAAAGACCTCAAGACTTCTGGAATATGCTGCTCAAACAGTTTCACTTTTGTTTCTACTGCCGGTCCCTCCCTTCTCACATTTATCTCCAGCCTTCTCCTTGTCCAGATCTATTCCAACCCCAACAATCTTCTATTTATGGAACTTTTAGAAACTTTGCACTTTTAGAAAGAGGTAAGGGATTGACTCTGTGTACACAAATTTGCAGAGGGGCAATAGGGTTGAGGTCTGTTATTTCTCACCTCTATATATGATGTATTTATTTGCTGTTAACAAGCATATTATCGCTGGAGACACAAATCCACAGTTTGAGAACTGCAAAACTAGGCATCTCTGATAGTATCTTCCAGACTGAGTCCCACTGGGTAGATAGAAAAATTAACCTAAATAATCTGTACAGAACCCCTGGAACCCCATAAAATTGGGTCTCTAATCCACAAACTATTGGAACTCAATTACAAAACTTTTCTTAAACATTACATGAGTATATTGTCTCATACTATAGAATTAGAATTTATAATCCCTATTCCATGATGAGATATCTTTGAGCTATTATTTAACTATATTTTTAATGTCACTTCTGAAAATAGCTAGCTTTTAAGATATCTTAAAGCATTTTATCAAAAAATCTGATTCAAATAAAAAAACTCAATTTTTAATTTTTTTTTTTTTAAAAATCATTGATTTTTATCCACCTGGCTTTACGCCCACTTCATGTTCACTTGAGCAATAATAAAGATGATACAAGGATCAGGATATCTGAGAATCAGGTCCATACAGCATGAGTAGCTGCAGCACATTCTTCCTCATTCTGGTTTCCCAAGATACCTTACACTTGCTCTAGAGAGAATAAGGTCTTTGATAAGCATGTGAAATAGAAAGGCCATTAGATTTTGAGATCTCATCCAAAGGGTGACCACACTGCAAAGTGCATAGTTCTTTGTTCTCTTTTCTGTACTGCAGAGGGTTGAAGTTCTGAGCTGGAATTCAAATCTGCGATGGTGAGGGATGTAGGATTTAGTCAACCTTAACCTTAGGCTATGTCTACCTTACATCATTTATAGTGGCGCAGCTGGACCAATGCAGCTGCACAGCTGTAGTGCTTCTGGCAAAGACTGTCTAAGCCAGAGGTAGGCAAACTATGGCACGCATGCCAAAAGCAGCACCTGAGCTGATTTTCAGTGGAACTCACACTGCCCGGGTCCTGGCTACCGGTCCTGGGGGTTCTGCATTTTAATTTTATTTTAAATTAAGCTTCTTTAAAATTTCAAAAACCTTATTTACTTTACTTTACAACAATAGTTTAGTTATATATTATAGACTTATAAAAAGAGACCTAAAAACGTTAAAATGTATTACTGGCGCGCAAAACCTTAAATTAGAGTAAATAAATGAAGACTCGGCACACCACTTCTGAAAGGTTGCTGACCCCTTCACTAAGCTGATGGAAGAGAGCTCTCCCATCCATTTAATTACTCCTGCCTCTGCGAGACCCAGTAGCTAAGTTGACAGGAGAAGCTCTCCCACTGACATAGCGCTGTTTACGCTGGCATAATTTACATCGCTTAGGGGATGGATTATTCACACCCCTGAGCAATGTAAATTATACTGAAGTAATCTGTAGTGTAGACATAGCCTTAGTCTTCAAACCATCCCTTCTGGCTCCAATATTCATGCTACATGTTATCTATGCTTGTGAAATAAGTACAAGTAACAATTAATAGTAATGTAAAGTTATCAAATTATTAAGAAACAAAAAAGGAAGGTTTTCTGGCTGAAGTCACAGATTTTATACACCATATCATGGTACTTAATACCTTTGCCACTGTTGAAAATACTCTGTAAACCAAAAAATTTATTCAAAGTGAAAATAATTGTATGTGAAACTGATTTCTCCTTGCTGTAAATGTCTTCAGTTGTGAGTTTTAGCAAACATTAGTTCAAAATGAAATCAATTTTATCTAACAGGTAGATGTTATAATTTTAAAACTAAATTAACAAAGCAATCAAATACAAATGATATCAGATTGTCTTTAAGAAGGCATATTGTAGTTTCCCAAACCTAATCCCTCTGATACTCTGAAATGTGCCTTTTCTTCTGATCCAGTTACCATATCAATAACAAGTAATAAAAAGAAACTGTTACGACTTAAGCTGGCCCTTGTGCCACAAGCTCATACTATGATAAAGTGGAAAATAAAACAGGGATCACTTTCATATAATGGATATTTAAAGTAGCAAAATAAGGATAGTAAGTGAAAGGTGGATTAGCTTCTGCAATAAGACTATATTTTAGGTAACTGGCTACATTAATGCACTAATACTTATTTAGGGTATAATTCTGTTGTGCAACATTCTTCCAACAGACCTCTTCATTTAAGAGAGTTCATTTTTTAAAAGTTCAGTATACTTTCAGTTTGGTACACAGAAAGGTGTTCATTTAGGTTCCAATTCTGCAATCCTTCCTACCTCAAGAATTCCCACTGATTTCAACCCTTGTGTGAGGAAGGAGCCTTATGTTTTAATTGTAGCAACCTAAAGGAAGGTCTCAATCTTGTCTCCATAGACATTGATGGACATTTTGCCATTGACTTCACTGGTAGCAAGATCAGGCCAGGAGTCTAGAGATGATTTTGAAAACGGGTTATATTTTCAAAGTGGTACATTATACATCTATATACTTGATTTAGGCATGTGAATCTCACAGCAAGCACGCAAAAATCAGGGCTGCATGGAAGGAGTTAGGGTTATGTGAGCTTCAGAGGAAGGTTTGAAAGCTAGAAGTTTTTGTTGATTGGCTGAGCCTTAGTCAGTGGGTCGGGCTATCATGCAGGCCAGGGCTTTATAAAGCAGAGAGCACGTGACCAGGAAGCTTTGCGAACAGGGGGTGCTAACAGGGAATTTCGCAAGAGAGTTTGGAAGGGGAGCAGGAAGGGCCCTTGCTGTTATTTTTGTTTTAAAAATTATAAACTAAACTACAGTCAAAACTTCTTGCTTTAAACAAACAACCTCTTCATTATCTAGGAGACAATGCAGGCAAAAGCCCAGCAGCAGGGTGGGAGCTATCCAGTTTATTGCGCTGAGTGCGGCATATGTGTGCAAGCAGTGCAAGGAGCTCCTGGCCCTCAGAGACTGCGTATGGGCTTTGGAGGTCAGAGTGGCAGAACTGGAGGAGCTAAGGGAGGCAGAGAGGTATGTTGATGAGACTTTCCAGGATACTGTAGAATTGTCCCACCTCCGGTCAGACAGCCCCTGCGCTGTTGAGGAGGATGAAAGGCCCAGGGAAGCAGAGCAGTCTACGGGAGCAGAGGGAAACCTTTCCATAGTTGGGACCCTCCTTCCAGATGGTGTTGGGGTATACTCTCACACTGAGGTTACCTCTCCGAGGGAGGAACACCAGTTACCAGGAAAAGGCAGGTGTTAGTAATGGGAGATTCGATCATTAGAACTATAGATAGCTGGGGGTTTTTGATGACTGGGAGACTAAACTGTAATGGTGACTTGCCTGCCTGGTGCAAAGGGTTGCAGATCTCTCGAGTCCATTTGGATAGACTTATGTGTAGTGCTGGGAGAGGAGCCAGTGGTCGTGGTACATGTAGGTACCAGTGACATAGGGAAGGGTAGGAGAGACGTCCTGGAGGCCAATTTAGGCTGCTAGGGAAGAGACTGAAATCCAGGACCTCTATGGAGCATTCTCAGAAATGCTCCCAGTTCCACTCAGGGCCAGGTGGGGGGCAGGCAGAGCTTCAGAGTCTCAATGGGCGTGGATGAGACGATGGTGTAGAGAGGAGGGGTTTAGATTCATTAGGAACTGGGGAAACTTTTGGGATGGGGGAGAGCCTATACAGGAGAGATGGGCTCCACCTAAAACCAAAGGAACCAGACTGCTGGCACTAACATTAAAAAGGTTGCAGAGCAGTTTTTTAAAACTAGGAGGGGGGAAAGCCTGACTGCTGCAGAGGAGCATGTGGATCGGACACAGACTTCTCTTAGAGGAGAGTCTATTGATAGAGATTCTCTAGGTTATAGTCAGGAGCAGAGGATGAAAGAGGATAATGTAAGGGGCCAGATCTACACCAGGAAGATCCAGATTATACAGTACCTTCATGCCTGCTGCTGCAGCGGGTCCTCCAGGGTCCACAGCCTGGATATGGCAGGGTCTCCCTCCACGGACCACAAACCCCCAGCCCACAGCATCTCCCACAATCTACAAGCAGAACAGAGGGACTGTAAGGGCCTCACAAAGGCTTTCTTGCCTACATGTAGATGACCATGCAAAGGAGTTCTGCTGAATTGAAGTGGTCAGCATTTAGCTTTGCCCCGTTATCACTGCCACTAGTGAATGCCCCGCCGTCATAAACAAATAGTTAAGGGTTAATGTCTCTTTTACCTGTAAAGGGTTAACAAGCTCAGTGAACCTGGCTGACACCTGACCAAAGGACCAATCGGGTGACAAGATACTTTCAAATCTTGGTGGAGGGAAGTCTTTGTTTGGGCTTTTGGGGTTGTTCTTTGTTCTCTCTTGGAGTTAAGAGGGGCCAGACATGCAACCAGGTTTCTCCAATCTTTCTGAAACAGTCTCTCAGGTTCAAAATCGTAAGTACTAGCTAGAAGGCGGATTAGACTTTTGTTTGTTTTCTTTATTTGCAAATGTGCATTTTGCTGGAAGGATATTTTTTCCTCTGTTTGCTGTACTTGTATCTTAGGCTAGGGGGGAGGGATTCCCTCTAGTCTATATAAGTTGAAGACCCTATAAACATTTTCCATCTTGGTTTTACAGAGAGTTTTTTTTACTTTTTCTTTCTTTAATTAAAAGCTTTCTTTTTTAAGAACCTGATTAATTTTTTTCCTTGTATAAAACTCAAGGGAATTGGGTCTGAACTCACCAGGAAGTGATGGGGGGAGAGAAGGCGGGGGGAAAGGTTAAGTCCTCTCTGTTTTAGGATCCAAGGAGTTTGGATCACTGTATCTCTCAGGGAAAGTCTGAGAGGGAGAAAGGAGGGGGAATAGTTTATTTCTCTCTGTTTTAAGACCCAAGGGATTTGTGTCTTGGGTCCCCCAGGGAAGGTTTTTGGGGACAGAAAGTGTACCAAAACAGTATATTCTTGGTTGGTGGCAGCATTATCAGATCTAAGCTAGGAATTAAGCTTAGAAGGGTACATGCAGGTCCCCACCTTTTGGACGCTAAAGTTCAAAATGGGAATAATACCTTGACATGGTGGCACAGCGGTGGGATTAAAAGCAAAAGCCAGTAGGATTTTTTTCTCTCTCTCTGCTAGCTGCTTGAAAGCAGGCTGAGAGGAGTGGATTTTAAAACTAAAGCCAGTCAATTTTTTTTTCTTCTCTTCTTTCTGGCTGAGAAAGGCAGCCTGAAGGCAGAAGTGTTAAGTTCTTTAACAAGGGTCTTTGTTAAAGAGGCGGCAAGCTGTGAGCCAGCAGACACCAGGAAAAGGCATTTGCAAATGAATTGTTTTTTTTCTTTCTAACTCTTCAGGCATAGATAGTTAGAAGTCTCTGTAACCAAGCAACGCTGAGCTGCAGCATTCCAGGCAGTAAGCTGCAGAGGGCGCAGTCAGCACACCAAAGCAGGAACAATGAGTTCCAAGGAATGGGCAAGACTGGATGCAGAAGAACAAGCCAAAGAAGCTGCCTACAGGGGATTTCAATTATCCCCATATTGACTGGGAACATGTCACCTCAGGATGAAATGCAGAGACAAAATTTCTCGATACTTTAAATGACTGGTTCTTGGAGCAGCTGGTACAGGAACCCACAAGGGGAGAGGCAACTCTTGATTTAGTCCTGAGTGGAGCGCCGGAGTCCAAGAGGTAATAACAACAGGACCGCTTGGAAATAGTGACCATAATATAATATTTAACATCTCTGTGATGGGAAGAACATCTCAACAGCCCAACACTGTGGCATTTAATTTCAAAAAGGAGAACTATGCAAAAATGAGGGGTTAGTTAAACAGAAATTAAAAGGTACAGTGACTAAAGTAAAATCTCTGCAAGTTGCATGGGTGCTTTTTGAAGACACCACAATAAAGGCCCAATTTAAATGTATACCCCAAATTAAGAAACACAGTAAAAGAACTAAAAAAGAGCCACCGTGGCTTAACAACCATGTAAAAGAAGCAGTGAGAGATAAAAAGACTTCCTTTAAAAAGTGGAAGTCAAATCCTAGTGAGGTAAATAGAAAGGAGCATAAACGCTGCCAAATTAAGTGCAAGAGTATAATAAGAAAAGCCAAAGAGGAGTTTGAAGAACAGTTAGCCAAAAACTCCAAAGGTAATAACAAAATGTTTTTTAAGTATATCAGAAACAGGAAGCCTGCTAAACAACCAGTGGGGCCCCTTGATGGTAGAGATAGAGAAGGAGTGCTTAAAGACGATAAAGTCACTGAGGAGAAAGTAAACGAATTCTTTGCTTCAGTCTTCACAGCTGAGGATGTTAGGGAGATTCCCAAACCTGAGCCGGTTTTTGTAGGTGACAAATCTGAGAAACTGTCACAGATTGAAATATCACGAGAAGAGGTTTTGGAATTAATTGATAAACTTAACGTTGACAAGTCACCAGGACCAGATGGCATTCACCCAAGAGTTCTGAAAGAACTCAAATGTGAAATTGCGGAACTATTAACTAGGGTTTGTAACCTGTCCTTTAAATCAACTTCTGTGCCCAACAAGATAGCTAATGTAACGCCAATATTTAAAAAGGGCTCTAGAAGTGATCCCAGCAATTATAGACCGGTAAGTCTAACGTCTGTACTGGGCAAATTAGTCGAAACAATAGTAAAGAATAAAATTTTCAGACACATAGAAGAACATAAATTGTTGGGCAAAAGTCAACATGGTTTCTCTAAAGGGAAATAATGTCTTACTAATCTATTAGAGTTCTTTGAAGGGGCCAGCAAACACATGGAGAAGGGGGATGCAGTGGACATAGTGTACTTAGATTTCCAGAAAGCCTTTGACAAGGTCCCTCACCAAAGGCTCTTATGTAAATTAAGTTGTCATGGAATAAAAAAGAAGGTCCTTTCATGCACTGAGAACTGGTTAAAAGATAGGGAACAAAGGGTAGGAATATTTTTGTCTTTATTATACGAATAAAGGGGAGCAGAACTGTGTTTAACCTGTCCCAAATGAGGGGTCACCCTCAACTGGAAAGGGTCTTGTTAAGCCAGGGGTTAGAATGCTAGACCCCTGTGAAAATAAGAGAGGTGGGGACAGGTGTCCCAGCCAGGAGGTATGGACTCTCCCTAAGGGTCCTTGGTCTGGTTTAATCTGTTCCTCCTCACTGTTCAAAGATACAGGTAAATAGGCTTCATTAGGAGCCTTTTGTTATATTTAAGTGCTCAGATGAGAGCTGAAATCACTTGTGGTGGGGAAGGATTTCTGCCTACCCTGCTGAGAGCTAAAAGGCTGATGTGCAGAAGTCACAGCAGAGAGGCAGGTGGCAGCAGAAGGTAACTGATCGATGAAAGTGCCAAGCAGTTGGCCAGTGGGAGTGGCTGTCAAGGCAGTCAAGTGGTGAGGAACAATGACTGGTGGGCGGCCAGGCAGTGAAAACCATGGCTGGCAGGGCAGCCAGCAGAGAGGAACCACAGCTGGTGGGGTGGCCAGCAGAGAGGAACTATGGCTGCTGAGGATGCCAGAGAAGAGGCGCTGCAGCTGGCAGGGTGGACAGCCAGAGCAAGTACGCAGATGGCAGAGCAAGCAAGGTGCCTTCTTCCCCCGGTGGGAGGTGTATTAATACAGATGAACCTCTGAACCCTGCATCCTCACTTACCAAGGACAAACACTGTGAGTGGCTTCTGGTGAGAGAGCAGAGAGGGGCACAGAAAGGGACTTGTAGAACTCAAGAACCTGAGGTAGAAGACTCTGCCCCACACACTCTGGGGTGGATGTCCTGCTCACAGTTTCATGTTTATGAATCTTGCTTATGGCATTTCCCCCTAATTATTGTCAGGTGACTTCCCTCCTTTCTTTAGAAGTTTCTTTTCTGCACTCAGACTTGGTGCTTGTGAGGGTGAAGTATTGCCACTCAAAATCTCCCAGGGGAGGTGTGTAATTTTCCCAGGAGATTAGGTGGAGGCTTTAGCCAGTTTTGTGTGGAAAAGGAACCCCTAGATATGGAACTCGGCCCTGGTCATTGCTGGCTCCACCTGGCAAAAGAGTGACAGTTATAAACTCTGGTAATTTTGCAAAAATACAATTGTTTTTTGGCTAATCACATCACCTTACACTACAAAAGTCATGTGATAACAATGATCCTGGTACTTACTGGGTAGTAGTGAAAAGGACTAGTTTTAAAGGACTGTTAATAATATGAAGAACTGACATAAAACTGTATAAAAATGGAGGAGGGAATGTACAAAGCCAAGCGAGAGATTTATGACGTAGTGATACTATTTTCCATATTTGACTATTAGTCTCTCTGCCTTTGCTCACCACAGTCAAAATAGATCAAGGCGAGCAGCTACACTGCACACCACTAACTAATCTCCAGATCCCATCTTTCTATTCAAATGCCACATGAAATTATGAAACACGAGAAAGAAGCAAATGATGAATGAGGGAACATGAAACATGGGTCAGCAAGCCTTGTGAACTGACTGAAGCATCACAGTCAAAGAAAGAATAATAATTTGTTGTTCTTCTTCTGAGAAAGCTTTGATACGTGCTAGCACCAGGGTTATTTACTCATTTCTAATAACATAGAATTGAAGAGATGTATTTACATTACTTTTCTGCTCTACTGAACAAATAAGGTAACATAAACTCTTTAATTTAGTCAACTGTGACATAATCCAATAGTTCTAGTGGAATTTAATTATACAATGGTCTAATTGAGAGTAAATTAAACAAGACTATGACCAAGTGCTGTCACACTAAATGAGAGTTTAAATTGTGCCAGTGACAGGCAGCTCTGTACTGAGATTATGACTTAAGGAGTGTAACATTTTGTTTTCAGGTTAATCAGCAGTGGCTTTGCCAATATTTTGAAGCCATCCTTGATCTATTACAGGCCAAATTAAATCTAAACTCTTGGTAGGAGCTGTACTGGAAAGCAAAGCAGGCATGGCAGTTTGCTATGGAAAAAGGAGATGGGCTTTGAGGGGAAATGTGAAACTATGTGTTTGGAAGTCTTCATAACATTATAAAATGGTTTTCCTTAGTCCGTCCTGCAGTAGACAGGTCAATAACTTTTCTACTGTGCACTTAAAATATAGAAGTAAGTATCTGTTTATTTGTGGGTGGAGCGTAGCTCCGTGCATAGACAGTAGAGGACTGTTGGAGTTTTCTTGTCATATCCAAAATTGGATATTTTAAGTGACATACTGGTTCTCTTTTGTCTCCCCACTTGGCCTCACTTTTCGCTTCACTGCCAGTAACCTTGACATTATACTTTCCCGATCCTCCCAGATCTTTGTCTGAAAACCTGTGGGCACCACTTCCACCACCATGTCCATGTAAACCATTGCCTTGACTTCACCTCTGATGAAATCATCATGTATCTCTCTATGTTCTCTTACTTTGATCATTGCAGCTTCCTTTTTTATGGTCTTTTATGAGTCTGTGGTCTCTATATATGCAACATGCACTGACCTCCTCTCACACAAAAAGAAACATGGTCTTATCACACTCTTCCTCAAACTATTGTACTGACTCTCCGCTCTCTTTTTATGAGCCCGTTTGAAGTCACTATCCCTGTTTTAAATCCCTTATATGAACTCATACCAGCCTAACTAACCAAACATGTCAATCTCACCTCTCCTTCCTGCTTCTTCATAGTTCAAGTGCCTCCTCTGCAGAAAATAAGCACTTCACAAATGGAACTGACCAGCCACTTGCTCTAGGGCTGCATTCTCCTGCTGCTTCAGCAACAGTTTTTAATTCCTCTGTCAAAATCACTGCACCAATAACCACCTACATATGTCATCTATACGTACATGCACAGCTAGTGTCCTTATGGGAGTTTCTGTTGTGCATATTCAGTTCAGCATTTTCAAATGTTCACAACAGTCCATATCATCTCCTCCAACAGAAAAACCTGTGGTAGGAACAAAGGGTGCAGAAAACTCCATTGCAGTGATCCTTGGGGTCCAGCTAAATTCAGTTGTATGCAGGACTTTCCCTTTGCCACCCTTCTGTTCAAAAGGGATCCAAGAATCTGTTTAACCACTGACATCGAAAGAATAGCCTCAGGGCATCTGCACTTTACAGGATTGTAACAGCCCCTAGAAGCTATTAATGTAGCCAGGGATTGATGGCACACCATGAATTCTGGCCCATGTCCCTTTCCTCCCTATGGGGGCAGCGGCACTGAGTGAGGTGCTGTGGAGCTAGCTGTCCTGGCTCTTTGATCAACAAGCTTTCCCTCAGGGCACAGTAATCCTCAATTTCCCAGTTAAGAGGTAGTTTAGTGGCCACCTAGCATGACCAGAGTAACACAAGGGTGATATAGTTGGACCCAGGATCTGATTTCACAAATTTAGCATTATCTTCAGTAGCACTGACTTTTTAAACTGGCTTACACAGTGCACTATATCTTTCTAGAATTAACGTACATAACTTGTTCCCATGGCAAAATTTTGCATAATTTCCCTCCAGAATGCTGAAAGGATTATCATGCTGTTTGATATTAGTACCTGTGGACATAATTTGACCATATTCATACCTGTTGATTTCAGTGGGGCTAGGCCCGTTATGTTGTAACTGACACAACTCATGATAAGTTTACTAACCCATTCTGATATGAAACATAAACTCATATTTCCCTTGTACGTATAACTCCGACCTGGAGTTTGCATTGATTATTTTTAAAGGCAAATAAAGACCTCAACACTGTAGTCAATTATTTTTAAAATGGGACTTGTTAGAACTGCAACACATTACATTTGAAAAGATTCTAATATTTCTGAGTCACCAGTTCCTGACACTTTGAGGTAAACTTGTTTCTTTTTTTAAATATGGGTTTTAAGTATATCACACGTGGATGGCTAAACATAATTTTGTCTTGGTTAACAAAGACATAGTCAGAGACCATCAGGGAACCAGTCTTCAGTACACATATTTTCTCTGGAGAAACCATACATCTAATGGGAAAAAAAACAGATTGATCTTTTTATTTCCTTTGTTTTTCTATTCATCACTTTACTGTTGCCTTTCTTGGCTCACTGGAGCCAAGATGTACTGAGTAAGTATGTTACATATGGAACATTTGAGACAGGATATCCACTGAAATCTGATAAAGTGGGCGGTAGCCCACAAAAGCTTATGCTCAAATAAATGTGTTAGTCTCTAAGGTGCTACAAGTACTTCTGTTCTTTTTGCTGATACAGACTAACATGGCTGCTACTCTGAAACCTGTCATTGAAATGATGTCATTTCACACAAATTAAAGCCTAAATGCCTATGAAGAGTTTAAAAAAAAAGTTGAATAGCTTTGCCTTCATTTTAATGTTGGAATGCATTTATGATGTGTAAGAAAATTGGAGAAAAGATCAATAGCACTCACACTTAAAGGGGGAAATCTATCCCCAGGCGTGTTTCCTGTCATGATGGAAATGGCATCCAAGTGTTTCACTGCTAGTTATGCTTGGTTCTGCTTATCATAAATAATCTCTGAGGTTGGTGGGTCTTGTCTTTGGTGAGCTTGGAAACTTCTGCTTATAGAATACAATTAAAGGTTTAGGACAAATTCTGCTCTTACGGGTTATCTCAGTGTTTTGCCATTGCCTTCAATGCAAGCAAACTCAGGCCCTCCATGCCAGTGATGAGCTGCCAAAGTCTTAACAACCAGTTCCCTATAAAAAGTTTGGATTTAGGGGGCCGGGGCAAGGGGAGACATACCCCTGGTTCCAAAGGCCCCTGCAGGGCCTGGGGCAAATTGCCTCACTTGACCCCCGGCAACCCTAGACTTTGCAGCCCCCTCCCTTCTTACCTTACTGGCAGCTCAGAGCAGCAGGATGACTCAGGAGCTCAGCTGAGCTGCCCAGCTGCTGGCCATGCTGCAGCTCTGTGGGGGAGGTGGGGGGTGGTGCTGGGGAGAGACATTCTTGTGGAGCCAGGGGCCTGAGGCCAATTGCCCCACTTGCCCCCACGGCCCTGGAGCTTGCAGCCCCCTTAACTTGCCGGCAGCCCAGAGCTCAGCTGAGCTGCCTAGCTGCTGGCCATGCTGCAGCTCTTCAGGGTGGGGGAAGCGGGGTAGGGCCTGAGGGAGAAATCCTTGTGGGGCCAAGGGCCCCTACAGGGCCCGGGCCAATTGCCCCACTTGCCCCTCCCCTCTGGCCAGCCCTGGAGCTTGCAGCAGAACCCCCCCACATACCTTGCAGGACGACTCCCGAGCTCAGCTAAGCTGCCCAGCTGTTGCCGGCAGCTGGCCATGCTGCAGCTGGGGGGGAACCGGGGGAAGGGCCGGGGGAGCCTCAGCCTCCCCAGCGGGGACTCCTGGGAGCCGGCCCTTTAACAACCGGTTCTCCACAGAGGGCTAATTTTAGCAACCGGTTCTTGGGAACCTGTGGGAACTGGCTCCAGCTCACCACTGCTCCATGCATGCTTACTGGAATAGAAGGTGGGCTGGTTCACACTGATATTGATTTTATGCTTTAGGTCCAGTGTGGAGTGAATTGGGTGACTGCAGAAATATTGTGGTACATCATTTGAAAGGAAACAGATAATTGAGTATATACAGCGCTGTAAACCCTGCAAAAAAGGGACTGAAGGACTGGATCCAGCCTCCACTGAGGTCTATGGAAAAACTCTCACTGACTTCAGTGATAGTTGGATTGGTCCCCTAAGGGTCTGATATAAATCCTATTGCAGTCAATGAAACTCAGTGGGCTTTGGATCAGGCTCTAAACGTCCAGTGAAATATTAGCTAAAGATCATGAATGCAACAAATCTGCAATGGATACAGATGGCCGAAACTCACTGAACAATTGGCATTAATGTAAATGTTTGGCGAATGCTCCAATGTATGTTGTGAAACAGGGGAAATAACTGCATAGTAGGTGCACTTAAGTGTCGTATACCCAGTACCAATGCATGACTCACCAGTAATCACTCATGGAGTAGAAGTGTACATAGTTATCTTACTCCCTAGGGTCAAAGATATGTCTGAATTCATTAGTAACATTCATACCTGTTAATGGCTCACATGCTCATCACCCATTGTGTGCTTTGGTGATTCAGAGCAGTATAGTGCCATCTCCATGAGATAATATTTAAAAGATTGATATAACACAACTAAGGTACAAGAGCCTGATTTTCTGAACATCTCCATTATACTCTTTTCTTCACTGTAACTCTTGGAAAAATAACATGGGCATTTACTCTTATTATATACACAACATGTGATAATGAAAGAGGAATTAAAACTGTCTAGTACGCTGGGGTTTATTTAGCAATTAAAAAACTTGTTAGAGCTGACTGATTATCAGAAAATTGATTTGTGAAATAAAGTATTACATTTGAAATGCCAAAATCCATTGAATAGTGAATTCAGCAACTAGTATTTGACCAGGTCTAATACTTGTCAACATATATTGTTGGGCTCTGTTCATGTGTACGCCAGGATTTCCATATATGTATTTGGGTATTTTTGTGCCTCAGCTGAATTTGTGCAAATGTGCACATGCACTTTTGCGCATGCATTTCTAAAACTTCAGCCCTGTGATTGCAAGGATATGGTCCATCAGTACATGTGTGAACTAATTTATGTGGACTGCTGCAGGGAACTGAGTGGTTAATGCTACTTAATGGCAATTAATAAAGTATTAGCGTGATGCCTGTTAGATACTGTCAGTTAAGTATGGATGTTTTCCAGTAATCAGGTGTCTCCAGTTTCCCATTAGCATATGCTTAATGAAAGCAAATTACAAATACAATAGCGACTGATGTCCCGAAAATGTTTTCTTAGTGTGATTTATTCCTTTCACTGGTCTGCATCACAAGGTAGTGTTTGCATGTTATACATGTGCTAAATGACAATGAAATGCATAATGTGCCTTGAGCTCTGCTTTGCTTAAAGCTGCTGTTGTTGCTTGTTAATGATTCCATTTCTTCCTGATCACTTTGGACAGCTTGATGAGAAGTGCCTCTGAAACATTTTGTGGGAGTATTCCCCTCCCCATCCAAAGTCGAGATCCTACATGTTCCAGCTATTGGCCTTTCGGCCAAGGAAGACTGCAATGGAGCTCTTTCCCTTTCAAGCAAGTTGCTGCTGCTAGCTTTGTTTATGACCAGCTACAATGGACACTACTGGTACAGATAGTTACTTATCATTGCACATTCGTAATGAATTTGTGCATGGACATTGAACCAAGGTATCTCCATTTATGTTCACAGACCTTAAATGTTGCCTTTTGCAAAAATTCATCTGATGAAATATGTTCTGAGAGTGTTCAAGGAAACAAATCCTCATAGAAAATGTTTGTGTGACCATCTTGGAAATCTCTTGGTGGATTTGGGTGGTGGAAAGGCAACAGATAGAGGATGAAGAATAAACTGATACATTAAATGAGTTTAAACAGGGATAAGATGTAGTAGAGGAAGGGCATTGTGAATGTGATCCTGAAAAACTCCCATTGACGTCAATGGTACAGGATTAGTCCCAGGAGCATCACCTGCTCCAGGAGGAGCAACAGTGGTTTATGCCTCATCTGGCAACACTTCTGGAAGTTGAAACATAGTCATGTATGTGGGGCATAGCTAGAATGTCCGGCAGAGTTAAATTCTTTGGGACTAGTGTCCTTTACGCAATGGCACTGAATCATGTCCTGCATAGTATCTTGCATCCTTAGGAGCTGCCAGTGCTCAGGTTACATGACTCCTCTCAGCCACCCAAAATGTTGTAAATATCAGTAACCCAGGAGGGGCTACAATATCTGGACATGATATAAGAGGACCTGCCGTCTGCATTTAAGAGCATGTCTGAGATACAGTTATTCACTTCATACACTGTGTTTGCTCTCAGTGCCAGGGGGCAAGGATTTGGAGAGAGGGAGAAGCTCTTAAGCAGAGCCAGTAGGACCTTATGAGAGACCAACAGGTGGGGAAAGGGGAACAGTTTTACAAGGGTAGTAAGATATGCAAAAAGTTCATATGTGAGGTTTTTCCATTGAATCAAGGAGAGGTTCAACACTGGCAAATGTCACAGCTGCATTACTTTATTGGTGGAATGAAAGAATTAAAATAAACACTTAAAATCTAATACACCCGTAGAACAATTTTATCTACAACTATTTTCAACCATATGTTTCAGGGAGCAGGCAGTGGAAAACCAGCTTCTGAATTATATGCTCTGTGGCAGGACAGTGAACTACTGCATGGAAAGTTGCTAGTGGAGCTGGATGAATAACAACTGACTTTTCTGAGGAAGTGCATTTTGCAGTGCAAACTGTGACACATCAGTCACACTGGAATTTTCTTTTGAGGATTTGTACTAGGTAACTGCTCACTTAATTTATTCAGCAGTTTAACCCTTCAGAAACTGAGTTCTTTAGATTTTGGAAACAGGACATGTAGGGAGCAAGCTAGCAGGTTGGGCCAGGGCTTTTTCTTGGAGGGAGTCCTAATGTGTTCTGCTTTCCTTCTGCTGGGACATCTCCTTGATCCATAGCATGTGCATCCCATTTTACCTGTCTCTGTCCACTGTTTCCAACCTGTACAAGTGTTGGTCTGTTGGAAGCGCATGTCTGCAACAGTCAGAAAGGAAAGCAGCGGAGTATATGACAGCTGAGGGCAAGAGTGATCACTGGGTTCAGTCTGGGGGGCTGTGAGGAATGCTGAGGGTTGGGAGGTGAGAAGGAACAATTGGAATGCATTTTAATGGGCATGCTGTTATGAGGCACGGGAGGATAAAAAGCAGAGAATAAGTACATTTCTCCTCAGTGCTCTGAGGTTTATCCCAGCTGACAGAAGTGATCCTCCTAATTACAGCGGCAAATGCTAGATGTAAAATATCTTTAATTGAGCAACTGGTTTTATATGATAACATTGACAGTCCCTACAAACCATCTTCACTCTACTTCCTCATGGCACTTCATCACTACAATGCTGACCTTTAATCACTTTGAATAAAAGAGTAAACCTGATAATTTAGCAACAGCCTATCCAGACATAGTATGACAAGGTTTTGGAACACTGTAGCACCAACCCATTCTTTACTCTGACTGTGCTGTTACTGAAGTCAGTGGGAGTTTTGCCTGGCTAGGGACTGCTCAGTCATAGCCTTAAAGTTTAGACTGAAAGTGGTCACCAATAAAAAAGTCACCATTTAAATCAGATGCCCTTCAGTGGCCACACTTCTTTCTTTCTCAAAGTAAATCACAATAATAACAACAATGCAGCCTCTAGCCAATTGTTCCAAACCATTCACTGAAATTGCTAGGAAGCGAATAAGATCATCCTATCATCTCCTCTTTAATGGAGCAATGTGTCAAGATTCATAATCACAGCAAGACCATGAAGAATTATCTAAATGATTAAATAATTGTTTTTGGCACTTGGTTACTGATGTTAATGTGCACCAGCCTGAGGCTAATGCTGCTTTTACCAATCAGGCTTCTTACAATAAGGAATGCTGATTGATACATTTGGGATACGCAAGTAATCTTGTCTCTGATTAGAGAGGTTGTAATTAAACATTCCCTGGAAATGTGTAAACGCCATTTGCCATTAAATTGAATTTATTTACATTCCAAGCTGGAACACTGCTTTGAAATTTGAGGGAGTTTGGCTCCAAATCCAACTTTTGCAACTTGGGCTCACGGCTAAAGTGGGAGAGGGAAGCAAAGTAACAGTTTAGAAAGACTTTGCACTATGACAAAGTTCAATTCACAAGCCAAGCTTTGCAGGCACGGCCCATGCTTGTGAGGAACAGAGGCCTGACAGTGGAATTACCTAACACAATGGTGAATCAGGCCCAGGACTTAATAATTAATTGTTGATATCTGACACATTCAAGTCCATCCACTGAAAAATCTGTTCAATATCTAAGAGAAACTGGATCACGCTTATTATAAATAGAAAATGTGCACTTTGACATCACAGCCCAAATTTCAACCTGGTCACTACTCTATTTTTTGGTGTGCAAAACTGCATGCACACCAGCACAAACACTTCCATGCACAACCAAACAATTTCAACTCCTTCATGTATAAGTTTTAGAATTATTACCTACAAATCTCCAGTGATATTCTCTTTTGGGATAAGTGAAAGTTCTAGGTATTATGTATATATGCAGGCATTAGAATATTTCAAATATGTCTGCAAGTGTGTCTGTACCTGCATGATGTGAGTGAACATATCATAAGCGTATGTAGTAATTGTAACATTATGAGCATACAAAAGTGAAAACAGGAGGTAAGTAATTAGATCCTGTATTCACATCACCACTGTCATGTTTATCCATACACTTAAAATTAAAAAAAAAGCCTATATAATGAGAATTACATTCTGTCTCTATTTTTAAATCTTGACTTTGAGAAAAATGGATTAGCCATATGGCCAGACAAAAATAGGAATTTTTTTTGTTTGTTTTTATGAAATCCCATCAAGCTATTAATTCAAAATAAATTTCCCATTTTTTCATGTTCTGAATCACAAACAATATATTTTTCATATTGGGGAAAATATATTGAGATTGACAGTTTTTTAAAAATATTGCCTTAGAAATTGTTTGTGGCAATGATGACATCTTTAAGTCTGACTGCAACCCTGGCTGCAGTAACGTTTGAACAAATAACAGATGGGGACAGTATCAGGGCAAATTATGTCTTTCTGCTTCTGGTAATGTTTCTGCTGCTTGGGAAACAATCACAGCCCTATTACAATGTTAAGAGAAATTGCCTAGTGTTACAAACTTACTTGCAGAATACCACTTGGATTAGCTAACAAAGGCAAAATGTGTGAATAGGTCTCTTACATACCTCCCTTCTAGTGTCCACTGAGCTAAGTAGTGGGGCTATCATATTCAACAACATAATCATTCTATCTTGTATCAATGCTATTTGCAAAGGAGTCTCTCTTAAAATCAACATCTCAGACCTTTTCAGTTTATATGAACATGCATTCATTTAAAAGAAGTATGACCCGAGGTGTCTAGGGCAGCCCACAGTAAAAATGCCAAGTCAGGCAAAAAAGAGAGCAGATTCTGCTGGTTAACACTATAGTTAGATTCACCAACCAGTCACAAAACTGTGCTCCTGATCCCCCACACTGGTTATCAAGAAGCTAGAAAAAGGAAATCACACAGACCCCTTTATTGCATTTGAGTCTCTGGTTCCCAATCAATGAATAGGTCCAGTAAAGTGCGAAGTTACTTAAAACTCTATTCTGATCTCTCTTCTGACCCCCGAAGGGCCAGCCACATTATCAGATCAATAATAGTTTGGATCTTACCCAAAATACTATGCTGCCAGCCAATCTTTTAGTATCCAAAACTAAAGGCTTTATTACAAAAGAAAAGAAACAAAAGAGAGTTGTTAAATGGTCAAAGCAATCAGTTACATACATGTGACTTCAGAGTACATATATCAGGTTCTTAGAAGCACTGGTGAGTTTGCTGGCTTCTAAAGTCACAGCCATAGCTTGGATGGGTCTATCTGTCCTTTATTCAAAGCCTCAGTTTGTAGAGAAGTTACTCCAGAGGTGAGAAGCAGGATTGAAGACAAAGTGGAAGAGATGCAGGTGCCTTTTTATATCCCTTGCCATGTGGCTTGTACATTCTTTGTCACAAACAAGCTCACAGCACATGAGCATGAAAAAGTACTTGGAATCCTCTGTCCATAGGCATGTCCCTACATGTCCTGTTGACTCAGACATTGCCACAGGCTTCTCTCAATTGGTTCATTGTACAGCTGATTGCCCTTGATGGGCCATCAAGCAGGCTGGATAGTGCTGGTGCAGTCTCAGATACAAATATATAACACATATTAATAACTCATGATACAAAGATGATACATACTTGATAGATATAAACTTGGTTATCATATTTAGCAAATCATAACTTTTCCACTGGTACCTTAGATAGCATATCTTGTAAGATTCATTGCAATTTTGAAATATTGGTATCAATAATATTATAAATGTTCAGCCACATTCTATACAGCATCACACACAGCATCACCAATAATTATAGCACAGCATCGCCAATATCTGTAGAACAAGATAATATTACAAACATCCTTTTATATTGGATGTAATGTGAATAGCATGTTAAGGGGTTTGCAATATGAAGCAAAAATCTGAAGAATAAATGAATAATCTTTGTCCTTATAGTGCATGAATATCATGCAAAATGATTAAAAGAGATGCAAAATAGTCTACGGCTGCTATTGATCTCTTTGAATTGTTTAGCTTTTTTCTTAAAAACAGTAATTGTTTGATATGGCATAAACATTGAGCTGAGCTAAAATGTTTCCATTTGCCCTGTTAATGAATGTGAATTAAACTCTTATTTTTTACCTTTGCTTCACACGAAACTTCTCAACCTATGCCCATTTGTCATGTTGCTAATGCAAGGCTAGAGTCTGATTACCTCACTCAAGCTGAACAGCACATTAATACATGAATGGTCTGATTGGCTTCAATTAGACAAGTTGGAGTATAAAGTGCTACCCACTTGTGAGTAAGAGTCACTAGATCTGGCCCATGAGAAGTAGAAAACTTTGGAAGTAAGCTCACAGGTATCATAGCAGTTTGTTCAATAATATGGAGATGGTTAAAAAAAGAGTCAATATTTTTTAAAAAATTGATGTGTTTGAAAAACGTCAGTTTTTTTGTTTTTGTTTTTCTAAATTTGGGAAATGTCAAAGTTTTAAAAATTAATTAGCATTTTTTCAAGTGTTGACAAATGTCAACCAGCTCTACAATGGTCAAAAAAAAAAACCTCAAACCAACTGATAACTTTTAATGACAATTCTTTGCTCTGCAGTGCCCAAAAGCACTGGAGGCTGGAAATTGTGGTAGTAAAACAGGAATAAAATGGAGGAGGTAGAAGCAGAGGGAGCCGACATGGGAAAAAAACACGACTGGAGAAACTTCCTCCCCCGCCCACTCCATTTGATTCTTGTATTTCTTAAAAACAAACAAACAAACAAAAAAGTATTAGACAAGCACTGCATCCCTGATTCCCTGCACCCTGTCCCATTGGTGCATGTGCAGCACTTCCTTACCTTATGCTTCCATCTTTTGGGGGATGGGTATATGTGATGTATTTTTTTTGAGGGCTACTAACTAGGGACACCTGCCTGCTTACCTTTTGTGACCCTTTTGCTCTTACTTTGACAAGCAGCAGCAGGCCCACAAGTCCAAAAAAACTGCTCATTGCAGTGTGTGCACACAGCATCATCAGAGTTCCTTTCAGGGGTAATTTGAGGTACATGTTGCACACAGCTATCCTTGTGCATCTGTGGACACTCAGGGCACACAAGGAGCCAAAACAATGTGCCAGGAAAAAAAATGTTACAGGAAAACAGGCACACTGCCTCTGTCAGCTGCCTGTCTGAACTCAGCAGTGCACTCCAGCAGTGGGGAGGCTGTGGTCACTCCAAAAAGCAAAACTAAGTCACCTTCTTCTCACCCCTATGATAGAAAGTGTATGTTAAAGCATCCTATCACAGTCAGCAGAGCCCCCTAACAGCTCGTAGCTTTATAATAGCTGGCAACCATTAGGAGAGATTGGATACCTCACAGACACAGTAGCCTGAACTTTTGAACTGTCTTCCCTTATCGGTCTTGAGGCAGTTGAAGCTGGTCCTAAGCCGGTTTTTGCTGAGCAGATTGCAGAAGTGCAGGGTTTGCTAACCACCAGTCAAATGCTAACACAACCGAAGCCTGTGTGTGAGTGTGTATAAAAGGTTCTTGGTTTTTGTATGGAGTAGAGTTTTTTGTACCAAGATACAGAACTCTCCTTTCTTCTGCAGAATAAAGCAACCTTTTCTTATCCCTGTCTGGCTGCCATTGGCTTTCAGCTAGGCAGACCCAACATTGCGGTAACAATCCCTCTCGCTCTGCACTCTAGTGTGCCTATAGCAAATGAGGTTAGACAGAAAGCAAAAGGCAATCATGCAGAGGGATAACCCGCATCTGAGCAGAGCAAGAATCAGTATACTATAGCCAAATGCTGCATGGACAAATAGTCATCAAGAGGTAAAAGAGGAATGGTGAGGAGGAGGAGACAAGGAGCACATCGGCCTTCTCAGAAACTTTTCTTGCTTGGATTTTTCTCATATGGATTGTATGCTGGAGATCTGTCTATAGCCTTTGCTGTTCATATATTTCCACTGTTACCCATACAATCTACCCTCCTCTTCAGCACCTTTAGCTGGAATGTCCCCTGCATGCAGATCCCTTCATTGCCTTTACAGTTAGTACAGTTTTTCAGTTAGTACAAATCACCACCTGAAATGGTGCCAATGTAAAAGCTTTGCTGATTTGGGTTGCCTCTCTGAGCCAACCCAACTAAGCTCTCATTCAGCTTAGTGCTTTTCTGACAGCTAGGGTGACCAGATGTCCTGATTTTATAGGGACAGTCCCAATTTTGGGGTCTTTTTCTTATATAGCCTCCTATTACCCCTCACCCCCTGTCCTGATTTTTCACGTTTGCTGTCTGGTCACCCTTCTGACAGCACTTTGCTATCTTCCTGGCCATGTTGGACAACAGAGCTAGCTGTGCAACTATCTATGTTAAACTTTTTAAGGGGGACATTCACTTGCAAGATCAACTATGTGCAGTTTTGTATGATTCCCCCAGCCACCCTTGTAGTCTAGCATGTTCAGAGCATACTGGGAAGACCTGAACCAGAGAGTTTCCTTACTGTACCTCTCTGAGTAGGCATGAAGGAATACCTTTACCTAAATTTGAGAGTTCTTGAATCACGAAGGTTAACTGACGCTGTTGAAGTGGCTCATATGTTCTCGTTTGATGTTTGCCCTTCTCTGTCTCCTGTTGATGGCTTCTGAAAGTTAAGGCTGTATTAAACATTATAATAAATGAGAAAGAGGAAAGATAATTTTAAATCCAGTGGATGCTTATAAATGAAAAATGTACAGCTATGATTAAGTGTGTAAGGTAGGGAAGTAGTATATTGAATGATAGCTGTCACATTTAAACATAAAGGCCACAGCAATGATATACAGCCGGAGGTGGCTCTAGCTTTTTTGGCGCCCCAAGCATGGCAGGCAGGCTGCCTTTGGCGGCTTGCCTGTGGGAGGTCCCCAGTCCCGCGGCTTCGGCGTACCCAACCCCAAATTGCCACCGAATCCACAGGACTGGCTGACCTCCCACTTGGAGCGTTGGTGGCTGGAGCCGCCGCTGTATACAGAACTTTGCAAAGAGCTTGTTCATCAGCCAACCCACACAAAAAAATCTGTTTTGTTCAACTCAAAACAGAATCTTTTATTTCATTTAAGGGTTGTTGGGTTTTTTTATTAAAATAAAATTGAAGTAAAATTGAAAATAAAAAATAATTGCAAATCCAAAAATGGAAGTATTTTTTTCCAAAAAAGTTGAAATAAAATGTTTCAAATTTTTCAATTTTTTTTTAACACTAATTCACAAAATGTGTCAGTAAATCCATATCTGCATTTTTGGGGTGAAAAAAATGTTTCATCTGAAAAATTTTGCCTAGTGCTAATGACATACTTTGAAAATATACACAACATTTGATATACAAAGGGAAAGATAGGTAAGAAAAAACTATGTCTTAGGGTTGAGAAGCTCCAAAATATGCATGTTGTTCTTTCTAAGAAAGCACAAAAAGAATTGAGGCTGATTTTTGATTCTCTGCTGGCACACCCACATCTTTACATTACAATGAAAGCTATTTTTCACATTGTGTTCTACTTTTCCTTTTGGAAGACCCCATGACTCTTTGGTTTACCTCTGGGATGTTCTGTGATATCTTTCAGTCCAGTGAGATGTCCAGAACAGAGTTGTTGTGGTGATAATGATAATAATAAATGATTGATAAGTTCCAGTATCACTGATGCCTCTTTTAGTATCAATAATCTTTCTTGAGACATATAGGTTATGTTTACATAGCCAGTTATGGTAAAAAAAAAAATGAGGGATACTAACAGAGTAGTGGAAAATATTCACTGAATGTTGAGATAATTGATGTTTTCTCCCCTGCCAAGTTGATTGGCCACTTTACAGTAACCATTTCTCCTTGAAACATCTTTGTGGTGTTTTCCCATGTGAGGACTGGTGGCAAAACCCACTCCACCTCTCCAGCATTTGTTGCAGGGCATAACTCCTTCCCCGCAGTACAGAGCTGAAAATAATATATCCGAATTACTTTTGTTGACCATCCTGTGTGCATGGTGTTAGCTCTGTCAGGGAATTGTATGACTGCCTCACGTGATAAAACTCAATGAAGCTAGCTCAAATGAATTATGGAACTCTGCACTAACATTTTTGCTGACATCCCAGATTATGTGGGAGGAGAGATGGGGAATGTTGGGACCAAATTTGATTAAATATTTTGCTGATGTGGTTATTTTTAAGGAAATACTGCATATTTACAAATGCTTATGAAAAAGGATCATTTATCTTAACAGATAGAGGAACTGATCACAGAACTAAAAAGTAGTGGTAGCTTTGATGCAAGTGATCATGACTAGATTGTCTTTATAATATGCAAGCAGAATAAAATCCAGAAATTGATTTGATATATCTATATATAGATATACACTTGGTACTTTAATAAGGCCAATTTCACAAAGTTAAGAACAATTACGAGTCAAATCAGCTAACAGGAAGTACTTAATCAGAAAAAATGTGAATGATACTTGGGAATATTTTAAGAAAATCCTATTAAATGCCCAAAAAGCCACAATTGAGGGAAAAGGCCATACAGGATTTAAAAAAAAAATAAAAAATCTTGAACTGGTTAAGAGGGGAAGTGAAGGCAGCTATAAAAAATAAAAATATGTATATAACAAATGGAAGAAAGGGAAAGCTGATGATAATGAATATAAATCACAAGATAGGAACTGTAGAAATTTGATAAGGAAAGCAAAAGGACATAAAGCACAATCTCTGGCCAGGAGAGCTGAAGACAAAAAAAGGATTTTTTAAAAAAAATATATTAGGAACAAAAGTATCTTGACAATAGTATTGATCCATTACAAGATGGAAATGGTAGAATTACCAATTATAATGCAAAAGAGGAAGAAGTGTTCTATAAATATGTCTGTTCTATATTTTGGGGAATAACAAATGATTTAGTCACATCATATGATGACAATAACAAACTTTCCATGCCACTGGTATCTCTGGAGCATGTTAAATAGCAACCACTAAAGTAAGATATTTTAAAATCAGCAGGTTCACATAACTTGCATTCCAGAGTTTTAAAAGAGCTTTAAACATGCATCCCAGAGTTTTAAAAGAACTGGATCATTAATAGTGATTTCCAATAAGTCTTAGCGCACTGGGTAAGATCCAAAAGATTTGAAAGAAAGCTAGTGATGTGCCAATTTTTAAAAAAGGCTAATTGGGAGGACTGGGTAATTATAGGCCTGTCAGCCTGACATTGATCCATGGCAAGATAATGGAGTGGCTGATAAAGGACATGATTAATAGAGAATTCAAAGAGGGTAATGTAACAAGTGCAAATCAACATGGATTATGTAAAATAGATCAGGTCAAATTAACATGATTTTTTTTATGAGATTACAAGTTTGATAGATAAAGGTAATAGTGTTGACATAATATACTTAGACTACAGTAAGGAGTTTGACTTGGTTTGCGCAACATTTTGATTAAAAATCTATAATGATATAAAATTAATATGGCACACTTTAAATGGATTAAAATTGATAGGTCTCAATCTGTAATTGTAAATGTTTAATTAACAGCAAACAGGTGTGTTTTCAGTGAGATCCTGCAGGGTTTGGTTCTTGACCATTCATTGTATAATAGAAAATGATTACTGATAAAGTTTGCAGATGACTAAAAATTGGGGGGGGGGTAAGTAATGAAGAAGATAGGCCATTGATTCAGAGTCATCTGATCACTTGGTAAACTGGATACAAACCAACACTATGCATTTTAATGCTGCTAATTGTAAACATATACATCTATGAACAAAGTATGTAGCCAATACTTACAGGGTCGAGGATTCTTTCCTGGGAAGCAGTGACTGATAAAAGATGAAGGGGTTGTGAATAACGAGCAGAACATGGGCTCCCACTGTGACGCTGTGGCCAAAAAAAGCAAATGCAATTCTTAGACACGTAAACACTGGAATCTCAAGTGGACGTGGAGAGGTTATTTTATTTCTATATTTGGCTTTGGTTTGACCACTGCTGAAATACTATGTCCAGTTCTGGTGCCCACAGTTCAAGGAGAATGTTGATAAATTGGGTTCAAAGAAAAGCCATGAGAATGATTAAAGGATTAGAAAATATGCATTATAATGATAGACTCAAAGAAGTCAATTGACTTAGTTTAACAAAGAGAACGTTAAGGGGTGACTTGATTACAGTCTATAAGTACCTACATGAAGAATAGATGTTTGGAAATGGGCTTTTCAATCTAAGAAAAAAAGATACAGCAGGATCCAGTGCATGGAAGTTAAAGCTAGACAGATTTAGACTGGAAATAAGGTGTAAATTTTTAACAGTGAGAGTAATTAATTAATTGGAATAGTTTAGCAAGGGTTGTGGTGGATTCTCCATTACTGAGAATTTTTAAATCGAGTGGATGTTTTTCTAAATGTCATGTTCTAGGAATTATTTTGGAGAACTTCTATGACCTGCGTTCTACTGAGCGTCAAAACAGATGATCAAAATGGTCCCATTTGGCCTTGGCATCTATGAAGCTATATGTTTTGGCTGTTTTTAATTTCAAGTTGGCTACTTTGCACATCTAAAAATAGGTGGTGAGTATATAGTCATTAATATATAAAATATTTGGAGTCCAACTAATCTAATTACTGACTTTTTGGGAGTTCAGCTATTACAGGAGGAATATGTTTAAAATATAGACTAGGAGTTGATAAATCCTCATTGTTCTTAACATTGTAACTGTGGCATACAAATAAAATGTAACATAATCTATATATAACAGAAGCTATATAATTCAAAATTGATATTTTGTTGTTTGTGCCACTCCTACTCCCCGAGGACACAGTCATATTTTTACACAGTCACAATAAATGTTGCCTCTGGAAAGTATTTCAGTATATCTAAGAACAAATGAGAAGCAGCTGAAACCCCCTTTGTGTATCATCAACATTATTGCAAGATCTGCCTGAAATGCTGGAAGAAGTGATGTGCAGGCTAACTCCCAGCAGAGAAAATTGAGACTGAAAGAGCGAAAAGCTGAAAATTGTCAGACAAAAGATTGCCAGGTCAGGATGTCAAGGCACATCAAGAAATATTAATGCAGATCAGAGAGTTCTGTATGAAGTCTAGACTATTGACTTAAGGGGAATTTTGTAGCACTTGAAAGTGATAACACATATAAAATCATACTGAAACAATATGTGGCCCTAGAAATGTAGTACTATCTCACTAGGGATATTTACTAACTGAAAGCATAAGTGAATGATATATAGTAGTATAGTAGTACAAGATACTAAATGTGTAGGTTCATAATATTCACTGCAGTACAAACAACAGTGTGCCGATATGGGAGCATTTTTTCTAGAGGTTCTTTTATACCTAAACATCAGTTGTGAATACCCCCAATGGGGAGCTGGAATCTGAAATAAGGTCTGGATACAAATTTAGCTATTAGTCCCTATCTTTATAGGTATTGATACAAAAACCTTAAATCCACTCCCTGATTTCCTCTGAACATGGGATGCACCAAAGGTTCAGCCACCTTGTGTGAGCAAGACAGTCATTTTCTGTGCCCAATTTTTCAATCCTTTGGTCATCCTGTCTCTCCAATTTGAGCAACTCTCTACTCTCCAATTGTTCCAAATAGCTCTAATACATTGGAATTCACTATTATGAGGCATGTAGTTTCAATGGGAGACAGTACAGTCAAGATACAGCAGAAGATCTAATATGTACCACCTTATTCTAATTTCCAACTATACTGATTTTCAGCAAAAACCACCTCCTGTTAACCAACCCAATGGGACCTTATTGGTTAAAAAAAACAACCAGGTTTACAGGGGAAGTGAAGGCAGTGATAAAAATTGTGTGTATATATAAAATTGTATTATACTTATCTACAATGAAATATATCATTCATATATATAAACAAATGGAAACAAAAGGAAATTTCATAGTATTGAACATTAGTCAGAAATTAGGGATTGCAGAAAATTTATAAGGATAACAAAGGGACAGAGAGATAAATCTCTGGCCTGGAAACTTAAGAATAATAAGTTTTTTGAATATATTAGGAGCAAAAAGTATCCTGACAATAGTAGTGGTCCATTACTAGATAAAAATGGTAGTTATAATTATCAATAATAATACAGAAAAGGCAGAAGTGTTCAATAAATATTTATGTTTTGTATTTGGGGAAAAACATATGATATAGTCTCATCATATGTTATGATAACATTCCTTCCATTCCACTAGTATTTCTGGAGGATGTTAAACAGAAGCTATTAAAGCAAGACATGTTTAAATCAGCAGGTTCAAATGACGTCCATCCCAGAGTTTTAAAAGAGCTGCAGAGGATTTTGCTGAATTGTTAATATTGATTTTCAACGAGTCTTGGAGCACTGGGTAAGTTCCACAAGATTGGAAGAAACTGATGTTGTGCCAATTTTTAAAAAGTGTAAACTGGATGACCAGGTAATTATAGGTCTGTCGGCCTGACATGGATCTTGGGCAAGATAATGGAGTCATTGATAGGCAACTTGATTAATAAAGACTTGCAAGAGGGTAATATAATTAATGCAAATCGACATGGGTTTATGGAAAATAGATCCGGTCAAATGAATGTGATATCTTTATTTGATGATATTGCAAGTTTGGTAGATAAACATAATAGAGTTGGTGCAATAAGCTTAGGCTTCTGTAACACTTTTGGCTTGGTACCACATGATATTTTGATTAAAAACTAAAATTATATCAAATTAACATGATACACATTAAATAGATGAAAAAAATGGCTAACTGATAGGTCTCAAAATGTAATTGTAAATGGGGAATTTTCATTGATAGAGTGTGTGTTTGCAGTGGAGTGCCACAGGGACTGGTTCTTGGACCTTTGCTATTTAACATTTTTATCAGTGAACCTGGAAGAAAACATAAAATCATCACTGATAAAGTTTGCAAATGATAAAAAAAATTGGGGGAGTGATAAATAATGAAGCAGATGGGTCACTGATTCAGATCAATCTGGATCATTTGGTAACTGGGTGCAAATAAACAATATGTGTTCTAATATGGCTAAATGTAAATGTATTCATCTAGGAACAAAGAATGCAGGCAATAATTACAGGATGGTGGATTCTATCCTGGGAAGTAGTGACTCTGAAAAAGATGAAGGGGTTGTAGTGGATAATCAGCCGAACATGGGCTCCCAGTGTGATGCTGTGCCCGAAAGAGCAAATGCAATTCTTGGGTACATAAACAGTGGAACCTCAAATAGGGCTGGAGAGGTTATTTTGCCTCTATATTTGGCATGTGTTTGAAAACTTCTGAAATACACTGTCCATTTCTGGTGCCCACAATTCAAGAAAGTTGTTGATAAATTGGGTTCAGAGAAGAGCTATGAATATTATCAGGTCAGCTGAGGGCCGTGATTTTGAAAATAGCAGTTGATACAGTGAATGGAATGATGCTATCTTCACAGTTAGCATGGTTAACAAAATATCTGCTCCATGTATGAGCTAACAAATACTTTCATGTTCAGCAGTGCTCTGGAAATCCTGTGATTATCTCAGGCTGTGATATGATCATATCTGTCAAGCTAAACAGCTATAGCTGAGGTTGCACTTGATCAACTCTTGGATGAGAGATTTCCAAAGAAAATGACTTTTGCAACAGGGAGTCACATTGATGATTCAGTAGGTGGTATTCTTCCTTCTGTCAGCATTGAACCGGAAGTCCAGAGTATTACTATGGGACAAGGTAGCTGAACAGTCTTTCTAGCGAAGGAGCTATAAAATAAAATGGACCACTTGTGTTAGTAAAGATTTCTTTGCACTGTTTGCCAGAGTTAGGAGTATTATCCCCAGTGTGCTGTTCAATTTGCAACACAGATAGTAACATTCTTACCTACACTCATCTTGCAGTTGCTATTAGATTCAGTGTTCATCCCCACTTCCTGTGCTAAAGTTTGTGTTAGTTTTGCTATATATTGTTAAACATTTACGGATTCTATCCATAGTAGTTTCTGTATTTCAGTTAGGGTGAGATGATACTGTACATGTACTTTTTTAAATGACTTGGGAATCCTTTCAGATGAAATAGGTTATTTAAATCTAAGATGATAATATTATTATTATTAACAAACAACATTTCCAGGCTTAAGACATATTTCTGATAAATGGGAAAATTAAAGGGATGCTAATACGTAGCTGAAGAACTGTTAAATAAGCAAGTGCGAATGAAAAATGAAAGTTAAATGATGCAGAAGTTCACATCTAGTGCAAAAAGCATTTTAGGAGTTTATGTGTCATAGACAAATGGCAAAAGAAATAAGCAGACATTAAACTATTATATTTGTGCATCACTTAGGGTGAAAAATGATTAGTGCATGGATCAGATTTCTAGAGACTGGATTAGAAGAGAAAGCCTGTCTTAGGTATCTAACCAACTGTACCCCTGAGCAGTCATCTGACGTTAAACATTAGGGCCCTCATGTCCAGTTCAGGCATCATTAAAAATAATAAAATGGAAAAATAACATTTTTAACCCAGAGTTAAGTTGTCTGATGATGCACAGATTCATAGACTCTAGGACTGGAAGGGACCTCGAGAAGTCATCGAGTCCAGTCCCCTGGCCTCATGGCAGGACCAAATACTGTCTAGACCATCCCTGATAGACATTGATTTAACCTACTCTTAAATATCTCCAGAGATGGAGATTCCACAACCTCCCTAGGCAATTTATTCCAGTGTTTAACTACCCTGACAGTTAGGAACTTTTTCCTAATGTCCAACCTAAATCTCCC